>NW_015173125.1:14379-52235 GCF_001447785.1 Gekko japonicus | reverse complement strand
CACAAGGTGATTCAGAAGCTGTTGGAACAGAAGGCGGAACTAGTGCTGATAGCACCCTTTTTACCATAAAGAGCTTGGTTCCAAGATCTGAAGAGATTGTCGACTGTGGAACCATGGTGTCTACCACTGGGAAAGACTTATTGTCACTAGGACCAGCATAACCATCTCTCCCAGCCCTCCTAAACCTAACAGCCTGAAGGTCGAGCGGAAACAGCTAGAAGGGTTGGGTTACCCTGACAGGGTGTCAGACACAATGTTAGTTGTCTAGGAAGGGTTCAATGAATAGGGTATATAACACAATCTGGTAGGTTCTTCACTCTTGGTGTTCAGAATGTGATTGGGAACCATTAAATGTGTCAGTTAGAGGCATTTTAGCTTCTCCAAGATGGTTTGGATAGAGAGCTAAGCATGAGTACATTAAAGTGGCAGGTGGCAGCTGTATCGGCAGTAATGGGGGCAAGGAAGGGAAGTCCTTTAAATTGCCATCCACAAATTTCAAGATTCCTAAGGGGTGACTACGTGGTTAAAACTGCCACAAGTGCAGAGGTTTCTAACTTGGAACCCACATAGAGTCCTGGGAGCATTCTGTAGAGAACCTTTGAACCCACAGAGTCTCAAGGAATTAACATTCAAGACCTTGTTTTTAGTGGGCATCATGTCAACTAGGTGGATGTCGGAACTGAGGACCCTGCCAGTTGACAGGGAACTCCATGTTTTCCACAATGATAGGGTGCCACTATGTTCCCAAGGTTAATCCAGTTCTTTCACAAGTCAGAGATCATTGTCTTACCTTCCTTTGTCTCAATTATAGACATGACAAGGAAAGGAAATGGCATTGCCTAGATGTTCATAGGGTATTTAGTTTTTCCATGACAGGGCATACATTGGCATGATTTGGATACCTTATTTGTTTCTTTTCGGATATCTGCTTTAGGTTAACTGGTATCACTTTTTACCTTAAGTAGGTGGTTTTAGGGGTGGCATCATTGTTGCATGCAAGGCTCAGGGGCTGGATCCACCCAAAGGTCTTCCAGCATACCAAAACACACAAAGGAAACAGCAGTACAGGCTGTACAATACAGTATTTAATTACAATATTTAAACAGCAACCATTAACAAAAGTTTAGGCTCAGGGGCTGGATCCACCCAAAGGTCTTCCAGCATATTCGCTGCAGGGAGCTGCTGTGTCAGCAGCTTACAGATCCATCCTTGGAGGGTACAGTGGCCCCGTGGAAGTCTGTGCACTCATTTATTAGACACTATAGAGTAGATAAGCTGACCTTGGCTGTGGCAGCTTTTCATTGGGGTGTGCTGTAGCACACCCTATAAACCAGAAGCTGGATTTCCCACCCTGGAGCACATTGCTATTTTATGTCCCAAAAGTAAGGACTTCCCCACTCCCAGGACCACTGGAGAATAGAAGATTTGTATTCACTTACCGTGAAGCTTCCTTTCTTGGTGGTCTGGGAGTGGGGCAGTCCTACCCACCCAGTTTTGGGGGGCAGCTTCTGGAGGTTATTTTGGGGGGATGTAGAAACTGGATGAACATTTATGCAGTTTCTCTGAGGTGCTAAAACAAAAATTCGTGAGTTAATCGGGTGAGAGAGCAACAGAGGGTTTCAACATTGGCCTACACCCACTGGAGGGGCATGAAGTTACAATGCTGGTTGCCCTGAAAATCGAGTTTCACTATGGTGGGGAGAAGTGTTTTTCTTTTCCTTAGTGTGATGTTGGGGGATGCATGGCCTGGAGATGACTGGGATGTTCCCAGAGGACAGGCCCCTCCCCTTTTTGGACTGATCTGAGGAAACCAACCCTGTTCCAGAGGAGGAGGAGGCTATTCCCAAGAGTAAGGACTGCCCCACTCCCGGACCACTGAGAAAGGAAGCTTCATGATAAGTGAATACAAAACTTCCATTTGTTTAGGGTTTTTTTTTACTGTCTATTGCAAAGTGTTTTCGGTCAAAATAGCTACAGCATTTGCATTGTCCCTGGTCTTTCACTGGCTACTTTCCTTTGATTTATTTTTTTGCTCTCACTTTCCAGAATCACCAAAGTCAACTAGAGATTTTTGATGAAAATGTTGCCCATATAAGCACTTGGCTCTACCAAGCTGAAGCCCTGTTGGATGAAATTGAGAAAAAGCCAGCCAGCAAGAAAGATGAGACAGTGAAGGTGGCAAACATAATGTTTTACTGATATGCTTTGCACAGTAATAGCACATTCTGTATTCAAACCCAGCCAGATTTCTTGGTTGATTTCTCCCATTCCACACTCCTTCCCTATTTGACCCTGCTGTGTACTAAGCTTATGCTGTTTTCTTTCCTGTCTTCTAGCGTTTAACATCAGAATTGGATGAAGTTAGCCTCAGAGTGGATAATGTGCGTGACCAAGCTATTATCTTGATGAATGGACGTGGCATGTCATGCTGTGAACTTGTAGAACCTAAGTTGGCTGAACTGAACAGAAACTTTGAAAAGGTATCACAGCATATCAGAAGTGCTAAGGTGAGGAAAGAGTAACATTAGAATAAGAAAATTACTTAATAGTTCCAGAAAACTGATGTTTTTTGCTTTTTAAAATGTACAAGCATCTTTTCTTTTTAAGTGGATTTCTTGCCTCTTCTCAGTTAATCCAATGCTAGTCAGTTCTATCTAGATTATAGCCAGGCACATTTTCTTCATAAGATATATACATTGTAGTAAAGTGGGCTAATTACATATTTCATTTTTTTTTTATTGGAGATGGTCCAATAATGATCAGGAAAAATTATGCATTACTTTTCCTCATGTGGTGATGGGAGTTGAGCATGCACAGCTTCTAAAGATAAGCTTAAAATTATTTGTTTTGGGGGAAGGAAACTGCTGGCTCCACCTACTGGGAGCAACACATGCTCAGAGTGGGTGGAACCATGCTTTCCACTCACCTTTTCAACTGCCAAAACAGAGACATTGTGAGGAGCTTCAACTCTGAGCTACACCTTCTCTCAAAACATAGGATACATAGTGAGTTAAGATTTTGGATGCTGTTTTGAGTTATTTTTTATTCTCTACATTTGGCAAACTCACTCTTCTCTCAGCTTAATTCCCACCATTTTTGTCCATAAGTCTTTATGGCACAGAAGACTTCTTTGAAATGTTGGGTTGTTTGTGGGGTCAAGTTGCCAACTACTGCTGGTTACACCAAGTGTCTTTTGTGCTCAGGGGAACAACACTGAATTGCCTTGTACCTGCATTGCTTAAAGTTTACCAAGCAAACCTCACCTTCTCTTGGTTGGAAGTCTGGCAGAACCAATAGATCACTTGGCACTTACTGTAACTTTGATACTGACTTGAAAGAAAGTTATTAAAACTGATTTTGGACTCAGGGCTCCCCCCCCCCCCCCCAGCATGTATTGTGGTGTATTCTAAGAAGAAAAAGGACAAAGATCACACAAAGCAGTTCCTCTCCTCTGCTTCAACTTCATACTAGAATCCCTTCCAGCTCTATCATATGTGACCCAAGGCTAGTCAGCTTCTGTACCCAGTTGATAAAGCAACGTCATGTCCATTGTGTTGGAGGTTCCATCCTTCTATTCCTGCAACCACACCTTTGGTTGCTCTGCTCTCTTCCAGAATGTAGATTCAGTCTCACAGGGCAGATCCAAGATTTATTTGTTGTTTATTTAAAGCAGTGGTTCCCAAACTTATTTGGCCTACCATCCCCTTTTCAGAAAAAAAATTACTCAGCGTCCCCCTGGAAATCTACCTTCAAGAAGTGGACAAAAAGATGCAGTGACAAATTTGCACATAGTAAAGAAAGACGTTGCTGTAAATAAGGCACTTTGAAGCTCGAAATCATAAAAGTATTTTATAAAATCAATCATAGTAACATTTGCATACACACAGAAAATTAAGATAACAAAGGATAATATTAAAATAAAAATCACAAATAACATTAAAAAAATCCTAATGAGAAGGATGAACCTGGTGCGCTGCTATCAATTTATTAATGTTTGGCTCTATTTTTGTCAGCAGCAATCTTAAATCACCGTGATTAGCTATTTGCAGTGGGTTTCTTTTTTTAGTGAACAGATTTGTGACCGCACTGAACCCACGTTCCACTAAATATGTTGAAGGAAATGCAATTAGAAACTTTTGTACTATAGCCCATAATCCAGGATAAAGTGTAGGCATCTGCTTTTGCAGCCAGAACTATTGGCCAGAGTTTTAAAACCAAAGGAAATAAAGCTGCTCTCGCCCTATCTGCACAACACTCTCAGAGATCAGAAAAGCACAACAAGACAGAGACACAAAAGCCCTGGCCTAAAACTGGGAAACACACTCTGAGAACTGACCAGTCCCTCCCCCCAAAGCCAAAACCCCAAAAAGATTAACCACGGAACACAATCAAACAGCCCCCCAGCAGCAAGGCCTCCCCAGCAAAAACCAGCAACAAACAAGCAAAAACATTACAGTTTGTCTGACAAACCACAGCACAGAAGCAAGGCCCACACACTCCCACACCCACTGCCAGTACCCTTCCAAGCAACCAAAAGGAATAAAGCAGAACTTTTAAAAACAAGACCGTCACAAATCACAATGGAAAACCACAACAGAACAACACCAGAGCACTATCAGGGACAACAAATGTACAACACTGAACCCACAAACAGCAGCTGCCCCCCCCCGCAAACCAAAACACACAAAGGAAACAGCACTACAGGCTGTACAATACAGTATTTAATTACAATATTGAAACAGCAACCATTAACAAAAGTTGAATCACAAAATTAAAAACATTGAGCAAAAACCATCACCACACCAACAAGCAACTACTACAGTTAATTAAAAGAAACAATCCAACAGAAATACTTTTAAATGCAAAACAAACTTTTAGAACTGTCACCAAAATTGTTTAACTTTAAAAGATTAAGCCAACCCCCCACCCCAACCCCAACAAGCAACTACAGTTAATTTAAAAACAATTTGCAAATGCATGGCTGTGATTGGCTGTGGGGACCCCTCTTCCCCTTCCCCTCTGCTTTAGATAGGTTCTGGAATCTTCTTTCTTTATGCTTCCACCTCCCCCTTATTTTTATTCAACGCCCTCCAATTGCACCCAAGGCTCCTACCGCCCACCTGGATTGTTCCAGCGCCCCCCAGGGGGCAGTATTGCCCACTTTGGGAACCAGTGATTTAAAGCATCTCTGTACTTCTTTTGTATCTGAATAAAATCCCCAGTGTGGTGAACATCAAAACATAAAAGTATTTTAACATTAAAACAGGGTTTAAAACAGTTGAGGGACTGTTCCCTAGTGCACTAAAGCATTGCCCACTTTGGGAACCAGTGATTTAAAGCATCTCTGTACTTCTTTTGTATCTGAATAAAATCCCCAGTGTGTTGAACATCAAAACATAAAAGCATTTTAACATTAAAACAGGGTTTAAAACAGTCGAGGGACTGTTCCCTAGTGCACTAAAGCAAGCGGTGGTCCACCCTCTCCTAAAAAAAAACACCTTTGGATCTGACCAAATTAGCTAATTACCGGCCGGTATCCAATTTGAGAAGGTGGTGGCAATTCAGCTGCAGGGTTTTTTAGATGACACCTCCGCATTAGATCCTTTCCAATCTGGTTTCTGACCAGACCATGGGACGGGGATGGTCCTGGTTGCCCTCACAGATGATCTCCGGAGGCATCTGGATCGAGGTGGTACGGCAGTGTTGTTGTTGTTAGACCTGTCAGCGACATCAACTACTGAACCACCACCTTGCTGACACCGGGATTCAAGGGTTTGCCTTTCAGTGGCTCTCCTCGTTACTTCAGGGTCGGGGACAAAGGGTGGCTGTTGGGGAACAGCTGTCTGGAAGGCACTCACTAACTTGTGCTCCATCCTATCTCTTCTCCCTGTGAGAAGGACTTGCTGTTGTTACCCAAACTGGACACATAGAAGGGGAAATTAGCTTTAAAAGGGTTCCAGAAAGGAATAATGCAGGACCTTGTAAGTCTGTTTATACCAGGCTGGATCTCAGTGGGGATACTCAAAAATAAAATTATGAAGAAAGTGAGAGTAATTGTAAACACAAATAGCTTTGTTGTGTACAAAATAAAATAAAAAGAATAAAAATGTATAGAACATACGCTAGGCATCTGAGAACTAATTCCATAAGTAACCATACACCAATAAGAGGGCACACTTATAAAAGGTAGGCGGGAGGAAATTGGCGAGTTTTAAGGAAGGGCCATTCAACCTGAAATCCTGGGCTTGAGTTCTGGAGAGGTCCGGGGCAAACATAGTTGAGGTTCAAGGAGCAGGGGGGGAAAGGAGCCTGCATAACAGTTGCTATGTTCAGATAGTGGGAGAACCTGGCAGACTTTACACTAACTTGGGATGGTCTTTTTATGGAGAAGAGCCCCATAGCTAGACATGGGACCCCCCCCCCTCCCAAGAACATTATTGGTTGAACATATGGACCTTAAATTTGACTGGGCTGTTTGAAGGTAACCGCTGTCAAACTTTGGCTGGAAAAAGTGGGGAAAATATCTTGATTAGATTATTGTGAGCTAAATCTACATGGGTACAAAGAGCCTGAGTGAGGCAACCTGATTAACATGCTTTAATTAGGTTGAAGTGAGCCAGATCTGCATTGATACAAAAGTTTAGTGGGTCAAGATAGCTCCTGAACGATGGATAATAAATTAATGAGTCGAGTGCCCTTCTTGATTGAGAAGAAAGGAAAAAAAAGGAAAAAGACGAACCACACATTGGTTAATGTAATAGCAACTTCCTTGGGCTGGGCAGACACCTCTGGGGTAAGCCAGGATGTTCCAGTGTTGAAAAGTCTTTTGTTATTGAGAATGAAGTGAAATCTTATTGAGAAGTCTTATTGTTATTGAGAACCCTGAACTACGTGGCATTGCACTTAATCAGTTTGTAATGCCAGCACACTCTTCTTCTTTCCTAGGATTTTTCAGTGTCATGGCTGTACCCTGATGTCTTTATGAGACTCTCCAAATTTCAGATCCTCTTGGAACTTAGTTGTAAAAGGGTGTGTGTGCCTATTAAAACAACTGAGTCCAAAATAGGATGGGGACCCCAGTAACCAAGAGGGTCTCAGCTGGAGGTGGAAGTGGGGTCCTCACACTATTTCATCCCAGCACTTGGCAGAAACTTCTGTTCATTATCCTGCTGTTGCAGATGTTTCTGTCTGAAGTCATCATTAAATAATTCTTCAAAGGTTTGATGAGGCTTTAGCCTCCAGTTCCAAAGGTTACTGTTATGTGTCTTCTTTTAGTTTTGTCACAGTTGATGAGAAGTTCCATTTGCTAGTTTTGTCCTGTCAATGTGATGCACAAAGATCACAGGTTGTGTACCTATAACTGATGTTCTGTGCAGTCACATTACCACCCACCTTCTCCTGCTGCATCTACGGAAGAACTGAGCGGGAAGTGTTGCTCCATGGTCTCTGGAGCCATGCTACCTGGTGCTTACAGTGAATGGAGCCAGCACCAAAAAATCATTTTAAGCTCAGCTCTAAAACTTTTACTTACTTGAATCTGTGCATGTTTGATTCCTGTTGGTGTGACTGCACAGATAATCACTTGGAGAACATCAGTTATAGGAAAGCAGCCTGTTCTTATATATAGTCAGAAACACACCAGCTCTGTCAACTTTGTCAGCATTGTATATGGAGCCTTATCTGTAAGTTATCATCCTTATTACAGGGCACATAATAACTTTTTGTTTTCAGCCTCCTCCTAGAGCACATCAGTGATGGCTTCTGGTCACTTCAATTAATCATTTTTTTTTTTTTTTAAAATAAGTCTGCGCTATACATGGTCCTTAGCCATTCTGTATAATAAGGTTATGCATATGACATCTTTCTAGCATGGGTCACTGGGAATGCAGCATGCTCAGGACAGCCTCTCAGAGCTCCTAGGTGATTATCTCTGTTCCAAGCTTAGGTGTGGCTCTAATTCTTTCATCTTACAACTGAGCTAATACATTAGAATAATCCCTGGCCATATTTCACTTACTACAGAGGCCTACAAGAGAAACATGTTCTGCAAACATGCCTTTGCATTTGCAACTTCACTGATGTAGTTTGTTAATTAATATAGCACCAGCAATACACACAGTACTTTAAAGAGGTCATTCAGGGGATGAAGGGGTTGTGCCAAAGGCTTCCTGGTAAAAGTCGGTTTTAAGTGTGAATCTGAAATAAAGGAAGAGAGAGATGTGACTTCATGTAAGTATTGTGAGAGAGAGCTTGGAAGCATAAGGCACACAAAGGGATAAAGGGAAGAGTTATTTGAAGGATCAGGAAGCATTCTGAAGTTTGTGGAGCTGGCAGGGCAGATTATGGGGTAGGATATATCAAGATACATAAACAGAGGAATAAGGATGTGCAAAGCTATAGAGTGCTTTAAAACTAAGGACAAAGAATTTGTGTTTGATCTGAAGTTAACGGGAAGCCAGAATAGGGATTTAAAGGCTGTGTCATATGACCAGAGTGATGAGACATGAAACATTTTAGAGGCAGAGTTCTGGCTAAAGATGAGGGGATCCTAGCATGACCCAGAAAGGAGAAGGTTGTAGCAGTCATGGTGAGTGATTACTAGAACATAAACCAGAGTTTTTGCACAGAGGGCTGAGGTGAAGTGTGTCTGGATGTGTAGAAACAGAAGGGAGATAATAAAGGGATTATTTGGTGACAAGTCTGAATATGATGAGCAGAATAGGGAGAAAGGGGTTAAAGATGCTTCATACCTGTTCTGCAGTATTAATGATGGTGATGTTGATAGATATGCAGAATATACAATGAAAGGAGAACTTGGAACTGGGGAGACTAGAAGATCATTTTTGGATATATTGAGTGTGAGGTGGTAGTGAAAAATTCAAGGAAAAACATCAGGAAGAATACTGGAAATGTGGATTAGAAAGTGGGAGAAAGTTAAAGTCCAGAGAACTAGTTGGTGTCATTAGAAAATATTCTGTATTAAAAGGGGTTTGCTGATTAGTCTCAATATGTAGAGGAACAATAGGCCAAAGACTGGCTCCGTGGAAATGTTGATTGAGTGATTAGATGGGCAGAAATTGTCGTTGAATCCTAGTGAAATGAATCAAGCAGGAGAGGGTGTTCAGTTGTATCAAAGACAGCAGAGAGGTCATTCAGGATCAGAAAGTCAAGGAGAAAAGACTTTTGGTTTTTGCAGTGAAAAAAAATTGCTGGCAGTTTTAATGTGAAAAGTTTCAGTAGTGGGCAGGACCCATAATGTAGGTCAAGAGATGAATGAGAGAAAGTTGAGACAAGAGTGTGTTTGGGGAGGGAGAAAGATTAGGAGGGAAATTAGATGGTAGTTTGAGAAGGTGGTTAGGTAAGGGATGGATATTTGCGAAACTGTGACATGCTTGCATTAGAGCAGAAACAAGAAAAGATGGGTTGACTGTGAAGGAAAGGAGTGACAGTGGTGAGTGAAAGACAACCCAAAGTGGTAAATCAGGGAGGCATTTGGAGTATTTGGGCAAGTTAATGAACTGAGACATGGCCTGGGGAGAGGGAAGTGATATGCAGTATATCTGTGAGTTGAAGTTGTTGGCTAATTGTTATGTGCCGTTTGTATTTTCATACATTGCAGATGCTTTTCAGTCGGGAGGGTCATAAAGCACATACCAAGCAAGAGCCCCATGGAACTGTAGTGGATTCCACAGTTCTGGATAATTTTGAGTCTGAGCTACAGGACATGCTGAATGTTGTAGAGAAGCACATGGAATCAAATGATGAAGATGAAAAGGTTTGTGAGGATAGGATAACATATTTTTTTAGAATATGCCCTTCACCCCTTGCTCCCTCTAAATAAAAATGGTAAGGCTTTGGCTCTTACATATTTCTCGTGAATCAAATTTGGAACCATTTGTAAAAGAAAAATTGTAAATGCATAATTTTTTTTCTGATCCAGTGATAAAATTTGGATATATATTAAAAATATAGTCCCTCATATAATGTGGTTGCTCCAAACCATATTACTTGCTATATCCCTATATCCTGCTTGTCAGTTTTTCTAGCTTTGAATTTTGTACAGTGAGCAGGAAGTTGGCTATTCTGTGATTCCTTCCATGTAGCTTGTGGCTTCACAGTAATGGAAGGCATTGTAGTGAAGTGGGTTATGAACAAAGAAAATATGGACATTCTTTCCTTCATATTGGCAACTCTACATTCATCCTTAAAGGACCACAGTCTCTGTACTGTGTAATTGCTGAGAGCTGTTCCACTCCTTTGCCACTAGTTACCCAAATTAATTTCAAGCAAAACTTAAATTTTATAAAAGGACCATCCTTCTCCCAGCTGTATACCTCTATCAACTCATAGCTCCAAGTTTGCGTAGAGCCATATCCTTGGCTAGATTTTATGTTCTTCCTTCAGCTATCTTATCTGGCAGATTCCAAGGGATTCCCTATCCTAGCAGGTGCTGTCCTTGTATGAAGGACTGTGTTGAAACTGTCACCCATGTTCTTCTCCAGCGCCCTCTCAATCTAGCGTCCCATCGGGAACTTCTATATCCCATATTAGCCCAACTTTTAGAGACCTCTGATGATTTTAAGGTCCTTTTTTTGCTTGATAACCCAGATACAGAAATAACTGAAATAGTAGCAAAGTTTCTTTGTAGTGCCATGGTCACACGTCTTGATAAGTGACACTTTGAATTAGGTTTTATTATGCTGTCTCTCTGTTTATTTAATCTGTAACTCTAATTTTACTCTGCACGGATTTTGTATTTAGATTATTGTATCTACATGTATATGCCAATAAAGGCTTGTCTTGAGTAAAAGGACCATCCTCAGTTTTACCAAGGGAACTGTAGTGTTTGTTTTTCAGTTGAAAAATTGCTTAGGGCGTAAATGGCTTATGTCCATTTCCTGAAAGGCTTTTTAAAAAAACTTGCCAGAGTAAAAAAGGCATAAGCAGACCGTTGAATGTGAATAATACTTGGGTGTACAATTCTCCTTAAATTACATGTGCTCATCAGTTGTGAATGATAACTCACACTGTTGTGATTCACTGCTGATGGGTCTCTTTATATTTGATATAAAATGTCCCATGCACATGAGTGAAAGAGGGAAGTGGAAAAAGTGTCTCACCCAGAGAGGTTTCTGGCTCGTTCTTAACATGACCAAATCAAGTTACGATCTCCATTTAAAAGAAATGGCTGTTAAGTAGCACTAATTGTTTTGTAATCTTATGTTTGAACAAATTTAGTTGGATGAAGAGAGGGCTCAAGTTGAAGAGGTTCTACAAAGAGGTGAGCAGTTACTACAGCAACTTTCAGAAGACAGCAGGAGAGAAAAAATCCGTTTGCAGCTCCTGTTTCTGCAGACAAGGCACAGCAGCAACAAGGTCAGTTAAGGCTATTGGCGTCATGTGGAGGAACTCTCAGACACTTCCTTCTGCCTCCCTCCACACTGGTGTCCAGGCACACATGGCTGTGTGCATTAGAAAAGTCTGTCAGTCTGTTATACGTATCCATGCCCCGATTTTATTGTCATATTGACAGTAAAGGTTCACTTTAATTCCAGGTGCCCTCCAAATATCCTCATTATGATCTTAAGCAGTTCCTTTCTGATATGTAAATGAAAGCCTTTCTATCAAGACCCTGAAACCTTTTAGCTTGGTTCTTAAGTCATCGCTTCTCAGGTGCTTCTCTTTGGTTGCTGCAAATATATTTCTCCTCTGTGGTGCTTGCAAGCTCATCTTTGTGCACAAGGGCTCCTTGAAAAACACTAAACTTGTGCACACTGCAGTGGCAAAGGAAGCAAATGCTGGAGGAGAGAAAAACCTTCATAGCAGCCAGAGAGAAATGTGAGGGTGCCAGTTAGCCAGCCCCCTCTCCGTCAGATTTAAGTGCCTTTCTTGGCTTCTTAAATGTGTGCGTGTGGAGGGGTTGGTTGGCTGGTTGCCTCTTGGGAGTTCAAGAGGTCATTAATACCTCCTTGAGTGAGGGGGTGGTTGCTGCAGCCTTGAAACAGGACCTACTACTAAACAAACCTACCCTGGAGACAGAGATTTCAATAACTATTGACCCGTCTCGAGTGTTCCATTTTTGAGCGAAGTGATTGAACAGGTAAGTGGCTGGACTACTTTTAAGCATTCCTAGAAGAAGTGGATTGTTTGGATCCTTTCCAATCTAGTTTCAGGCCTGGTTGTTGTTCTTTTCAGCCCACAAGACTTCAACTTTTCCATTGTGCTCATCAACATCTACATGAAACTGCTGGGTGAGGTCTTCTGGAGATATGGGCTGGGTGGTCTCCAATATGCAGATGATACTAAGCTCTATCTCACTTGCAGCCAGTCCCAGGGAGGTTGTAGAAACCCTGAACTGGTGTCTGGGTGCAATTTTTGAAGAAGATGTCGGTAACAAACTGAAGCTTAATCCTGTCTGGATGGAAGTGCTACTGGTGTGTGAAGGGTATGACCTGGGCCTTAAGGAACAGGTCCATAGTTTGGGGATGCTCTTCAGTCCTTAATGTATGCTGGCCTCAAGCCATATAGGGCTTTGAAAGTTAGTACCAGCACCTTGGATTGTGAGCCAGTATACAACAAGAAAGATTAGATTAATACGATCCTACAGCCCACAGCCAACATGCTAGCCGCAATATTCTTAGCTTCCAGACAGTCTTCAAGAGCGGTCCAATGTAGAGTGCACTGCAGTAATCTAATCTAGATGTTACCAGGACATCCATCACAGTGGGAAGATCTTTCCTGTCCAGGAACAGCCACAGGAGCCCCAGATCCAGCAGCACCCCCAAACTGTGAACCTGCTCGTTTAGAGGGAGTGCAACAAAATCCAGAACAGGACATATCAAAATTCTGTGGTTAAACCTTCCCACCTCCCACACTAGTAATACCTCTGTTTTGTCAGGATTACGTTTCAGGGATATACATTTGTAAATAAATAATAATAAATATCTGCACTTTGTCTCTGTCCTAGTCCTCCTCTGTAATTGGTGATATCTTGTACATATCTCCTGTCACATTTCCAATGGGTAAAGGAGAAGTGCATGCTCTGTGAAGTCTGAAGGGGTACTTGGGCCACTGGATTAAATCGTTTGCCGGAGTATTAAGAGACTGTTCTGTATAATCAATAGAGTACAGGGCTTTGAATTGCTTTTACTCCAAAATTCCCTGGATTTTTTTGCAGTTTCAGTATTAGCTTCTCATCTTGCAGAAGCATCTTTTAAACTTTCTAATTGGTTTAAGTGTTAAGGACAAAGCCATAGGCAGTGAAGTGAGATATCTGGACCACGATTTCCATATATTATATCTTTTTGTCTTCTCCCCTTAACCACTTTTATTTGTCCCACTTTCCTTTGTTTGGTTATAGGAACTATGGTCCTTGCAAAGGGGAAAGGTGGTGAATATCTCTCCATCTTCACAGTATAAGACTGACCAAGACAGTCTGTTGAGTTGGCTTAATGAGACAGATGGCCGATTGTCAGGGCTACAGGGAGCAGATGATGAGCAGGAACTACAGGTAGATATTTTTAATTGTGAAAAGTATTTCTCCTTTTGTTATCACCCAGTGATCCAGACACTGTTTGACCACTGTTTTATCAGCTGGAGGATCTATTAGAGATAATTTGCCAGAACCAGACAAGACACTTTCTGGCTCAGCATTTTGCCTCTGTATGCAGTTTGCACTCCATGATGTCATTTGTTATTTTTATAGTGCTTTAATACCATAAAAATGCATCTTTCAGCTTAGTGTTTTGGAAGAAAAGGAGGGCATGCCTTGAATCGAGGTACAATTTTAGTTGGTCTCAGAACTGGTCCAATCACAGTTCATAAATGCATGTGCGCTTCTGTTTAGCAATACATGTACACAGGATATTCATCCTTTACATGGAAACACCAGCATAAACACAGTCGTAGTTCCTACTGTATAATCCATGATGCTGCTGACAAACTTTAAACACATAGATGTTCTGTGTTAAAATTATTAGGAGCCCCTCTTGAGTAATTGTATTCAAATGAGTGGGAGTTGTACAAGAACCCTTGAACTGAGGGCGCTTTATTCATTAGGAAAGAAATCACAAGGGGCTTATACTAATCACGAAAAACTTACTGATGGATAATAGAAGACCATAATTGGAAATTATTTTTTTTTGTAATTTTTCTCTCTCTGCTGAACAAAAAACGAATTAAGAACATAAGAGCACAAGACAAGCCATGTTGGATCAGGCCAGTGACCCATCCAGTCTAACACTCTGTGTCACACAGTGCCCAAAACCCAGTTGCCATCAGGAAGTCTACCAGTTGGGCCAAAACTCCAGAAGCCCTCCCACTGTTGTCCCCCAAGCACCAAGAATACAAAGCATCACTGCCTCAGATATAGTATTCCATCTATACCTTGTGGCTAATAGCCACTGACGGACCTCTGTTCCATATGTTTCTCCAATCTCCTCTTGAAGCTGTCTATGCCTGTAGCCACCAGTGCTTGCTGTGGCAGTGAATTCCACGTTTTAATTACTCTTTGGGTGAAGAAGTACTTCCTTTCATCTGTTCTAAGCCTACTGCTCATTAATTTCATTGAGTGCACACAAGTTCTTGTATTGTGGGGAAGGGACAAAAGTACTTCTTCCTTTACGTTCTCTATCTCAAGCATGATTTTGTAAACATCTTATCATGTCACCCCTCAATTTTCATTTCTTCAAGCTAAAGAGCCCTAAGCTCTTTAAGCTTCCTTCATAGAGAAGGTGTTCCACCCCTTAATTATTTTAGTTGTCCCCTTCTTCACCTTTTCCAGTGCTATAATATCTTTTTTCAGGTGTGGTGACCAGAACTGCACACAGTATTCCAAATGAGGCTGCACCATAAATTTATATAGGGGCATTATGATACTGGCTTATTTGTTTTCAGTCCCCCTCCTAATAATTCTCAGCATAGCATTTGTCTTTTATATTGTAGTTGCACACTGAATTGGCATCTTTAGTGAGTTATCTACCATGACTCCACAAGATCTCTCTCATGGTCAGTTACCACCAGTTCGGACCCCATCAACATATATTTATAGTTAGGATTTTTACTTTGTACTTGCCCACATTGAACCTCATTTGCCATGTTGACGCCCACTTGCCCATCCTCGACAGATCCCTCTGGAACTCCTTACAGTCCTCCCTGGTTTTCACTGCTCTGAACAACTTAGTGTCATCCGCAAACTTAGCCACTTCACTGCTTACTCCCAACTCCAAACCATTAATGAACAAGTTAAAAAGCATCAGTCCTGAACTTCCGGTTTTGGTGGCGCGAATGGCGGTCACTCTCCTGGGACGCTCCCGGAGGCGAATCACCCACGCGTGGAAGGGGGGGATCTGCATAAGCGGAGACCCTAAGGAGCCTTAGGTAAAAGCTCCGGACCAGGGGGCGCACCGGGGAAGTGCCTCTTTGTCGACCTGACGGTTGGAAATTGAGGCTCTCCCCATGCCCCAGAGGCCCCGCCGCGTTGTGCCCCTCTGTTCTTGGAGTGATGAAAAGCGAAGAAGCGAAAGTAAAAGAAAGTGAAAGACGGCTTACTGTGAGTGACGATCAAACTAAATGATAAAGACTTAAGCGCATCCCCCCCACTGGACTAAACGGTAGGAAGGAGGGTGACAACCCCCCCAATAGAACGAGACGGTTTTAACCGAGAAAGGGGGGGGAGTGAGAATCTTACAAAGTAAAGTTACCTTTTGGGGAATTCCTTAAAGCGAGGAAGAGGGAGTGAGTCCCAAGCTGCGCGGCACAAACTTTTAAAAGTAAACAATAAAGCTAAGATGTCGGGGCAAAAGAAGCTGCAGGACAAGCCGGCAAAGAGGACGGGAGGGACTTCCGGTCTAAACCCCCGCCTTACTGAGCCAGCTGTCACTCAACAAGAAAGTGAGATGCTTTGCCCTCTACTGGACCAAATGTTGAAAATCAATCAAACGTTGTCTAATATGGAAAGTGTCCTCAGTAATCAACAAAAGCAATTGACAGATACAACCAAGAAGATGGAGGAGATTGCAAAGAAATGTCTGGTGTCAACGGAAGAAACACAAAAAATCAAGAAGAAGGTCAATAAAATGGAAAAACATCAAGAAGTACAAGATAGCAAACTACTGATGTTACAAATGGTAAAATCAAACTTGACTCTCCGATTTCAAGGTATAAAGGAGGTAGAAAAAGAAGATCTCAGAAGCACATTGGCGAATGCTCTGGCACCACTGACTGGAGTGAAGCGGAAAAATTAAGCGAAGAGATGGATTTGGTTTATAGAGCCTATTCCATCTATACAAGGAAAAATAATCTGCCAGCAGAAGTGGTTGTGAAATTTACCAAGCAATGCATCAGAGATCAAATCTTGAAAGTAACTTCATCAAAACCTTTGAAAATCGGAGAGCAGAGCATAAAGATTTTAAAAGATGTTCCATTTGAAATTCGTATGAAAAGAAAGGCTTATAAGGGACTGACCACATTCTTGCAAAGTCAACAAGTTAATTACAGATGGTTGATTCCAGAAGACAAGAGAGAAAAGATAGACTCCATTTTCAAGGCTCAAGACTTTTTGAAGAGGCACGTCAGTTCAGAGGATGAGGCAGAACTCACTAAATGGGCAGTATTTAGCAGTGAAGAAGACAGCAGCTCGGAGGGAGGGGACAAGGAATCGGAAGGTGGAGCAGCAGCGAAAGGTCCATCTTACAACTTGAGAGGCAAAAAGTGAAGTTCCCCAAGGTTTGAAGATATGTTCAGAAAGCGCGATAGACAATACTAACCCCAAAGGGACATTATTAACATACTAAAGGTCTTTATTTTTTACAGGTAAAGATTAAAGAAGACAGGACAATTACAGAAGAAGCCAAAGATTTTATGCATACTAATAACAGACTAATATACTAATCAAAGCATCACTCACCACTTTTCTTGATCCATCTATATACCCTCCCTGTTTTCTGAATTTAAAAGCAATAAAATTCTCTCCTCTTTAGAAGAGTTTATAACAAACAAACAAAAAAGCATCAGACCTAGTACCAAGCCCTGTGGCACCCCACTGCTTACTACCTTCCACTGTGAAATCTGCCCATTTATACTCACTCTCTGTTTCCTGTTAATTAACCAGTTTTTAATTCACAAGACAACTTGTCCTTTTATCCCATGACTGCTGAGTTTACTTAGGAGCCTTTGATGAGGAACTTTATCAAAAGCTTCCTGAAAGTCTAGGTAAACAACATCTACTGGGTTACCCTTGTTCACATGTTTGTTTACCCCTCAAAGAACT
The DNA here is from genome assembly GCF_001447785.1 of Gekko japonicus. Classification (NCBI taxonomy): domain Eukaryota; kingdom Metazoa; phylum Chordata; class Lepidosauria; order Squamata; family Gekkonidae; genus Gekko; species Gekko japonicus. The sequence continues at coordinate 34,966 of NW_015173125.1, read as the reverse complement.
CTAAATGGTTAATGGGATCAGATCTTCCCTTACAGAATCGATGCTGATTTTTCCTCAATAGTTTTTGTTCATCAATGTGCCTACTAATTCTATCTTTACTAATGGATTCTACCAACTGCCTGACCCGTAATTTCCCAGATCTCCTTTGGAACCTTTTTTAAAGATGGGGGTTACATTAGCTACCTTCCAGTCCTTGGGAATGGAGGTGGATTTCAGTAATACAGCGCATATTTTTGTCAGGAGATCCACATGTTCCCATTTGAGTTCTTTTAGAACTCTAGAATGTGTATGCCATCTGGGCCTGGTGATTTCTTAGTTTTTAATTTGTCCATCAGTCGTAGTACCTCCTCTCTTGTTACCTCAATCTGACTTTTGACACCCCTCCTGAAATCAGCAGTTCTGGAGTTGGCAAGCACTTCCCATCTTCACAATTAAGACAGGCAAAAATGCATTCAGCTTCTCTGCCACTTCCCTGTCATCCTTTTGTAATCCTTTTACTTCTTGGTCACCCAAGGGCCCCACTGCCTCCCTTGCTGATTTTCTGCTACTAATATATTTGAAGAATTTTTTAATTGTTGATATTTATGTTTTTTGCAATATGTTCCTCATAGTCCCTTTTTGCCTGTCTGATCACCGACTTTTATTTCATCTTCCAAAGCCTGTGCTCCCTTTTATTTACCACATTCGGACTACCCTTCCCACTGCTTAAAGGAATCCTTTGACCTTTTAATGATTGTGTTACGTTGTCTGTTAACCATGCAGGCCTTTTTAAAATACCTATTCATACCTTTCGTAACCTGTGGTATACATTGTATCTGAGCTTCCATTATTGTAGTTTTAAATACTTTCCAAGCTTCCTGAAGGGATTTGACCCTCCTTACCTTTCCTTTCAGTTTCTTCTTCACAAGCCCCCTCCTTTCAGAGAAGTTATCCCTTCTAAAGTTAAATATTTATTTATTATTACATTTATGTCCCGCCCTCCCCGCAAGCAGGCTTGTGTTGTGTTATCTTGGTCTTTTTGGGCAACTCCCTATTTACAGAAATGCTAAACTTAATAGCATTATGGTCATTGTTTCCAACTGGTGCTATCATGTTTACATCTCTCACCATGGCCTTGAGCATTACTTAGGAACAAGTGCAGGATCACCTTCCGTTGGGTAGGTTCTGTGATCATCTGCCCCATGGCATAGTCAATGAAGAGTATCTAGAAACCCAATCTCTTTCTCCTGACTTGTTAAATCATCATTAAATTACTAGGTGAGTTAAATTATTGGGCAACATACATGAAGACACCATCTGTAGTCATAAAGCGTAAGAGATCTACAGCTCTTTTAGAATTAGGAGGACAACTATGGTGTAGTGTTGGGTCTGGAATCTGGGAGACTCAGGTTTGAATCCCCACTCCACCATGAAAGTTTGCTGGGTAACTTTGGTCCAGTCACGCACTCTCAGCCTAACCTACTCCAACCTACTGGTTATTGTGAGGATAAAATGGAAAAGGGGAAAATGTTGTAAACCACTTTGGCTCCCCATTGGACAGAAATATGGAGTATAAATGAAATATGAATGTGTAGTCTCAGAGCCTTTTAAAGGAGATTTAGTTAAGGGATAAGTTTTGTTTGTATTTTTGGTCCATGTGACTGATGGTTGCTTCCCCCAGTTGTGTTTTGTCATTCAGTACCACTTCTCTTCTTCGGTGCTGGTATAGTACACAGTACATTGCAAGTCTTAACCAGGCTGCTGGTTGTAAAATCTATCACAGTCTTGCTTATTCGTTTGCTACAGGTGTTGTTACTTGCAGGTTGAATTGAGAAAAGGTACAGTATAGCTCTCCCTTTGAGACCATTACATAGTTTGGGTGTTGAAGTTCTTTTTAGTCATGGGAAAAAGATGGGTTTTGCACAATGATCATACAAAACTGACTTGTACCAAGTCAGACAATTGATCCATCTGCTGGACTTATAGTATTGCTTGCTGGACTTATAGTTTCCTTACATTATATAAAAATGCCCTTACAATTTCTGGTTCTAGTGAGTCTTGTTTTCTCAGTTACCTGTAGTGCAATAGGACACCCTTCTGAGTCCTTTGAAAGCAGTTTAGTATTGTACTTCCTGTCTGTCATATGACTTTAAAAATAATATTTTGTTTAGTAACAGTGAGAAATCTGTGAAACAGTTAGTAATTTTTTAGCAAGTTTGTATACTAGGCAATTTGTCAACTTTTCAATTGCTGGTTATGGAGATTTATAATTAAAGGCATCAATATCTTGGACTCTTGTATAGCACTGGGCCAATTAAGGAGGAGAGTAAAGAATGACACTCATATAGCATAGATAGAATAATGATGTCTGTAGTCTGTTCAACTTAGTGCCCAGTTTTTTCAGTCGCTACTGGTAATTTTTTTTCTTCATGAGGCTAACAGTGGCTTGAAGGGGGCAGTGTAAGTCGGAAAAGTGGCATAGTGGAAATAGTTTAATACCCCATTCCCAGTGTGACTGCAAAGAAATAGTCCAATTTCAGTTGCTGCTATTTTTCTAAAAGTCATCCAGTCATGGATTTCCTACTCTGTTACTGTGATTCCTCAGCTTCCAACCATAATATTTTTTTTCCCCACAGTGAGATGCCAGAACTATTTTTTAATGTATCTTGAAGGAAGTGGTCACAAAGTAGTAATAAATAGCAACTCTTTTAAAGAGTTGTCACTGTGGATGAAAAACTGCTGTAAGCTGTATGCAACTCTATAGGTTGCAGAATGTTAGGCTGTTGTCTGCTTCCTGGTGAACATTTTGAGAGCAGCTGGTCTCTGCTAGGTCATGATCACATGGAGGTATAGTTGGTATGGAGAATTACCACTACTTTGGTCAAATATGTATGTTTGTCGTCGCTATCAGATTTGTCCAGGTTGCTGTCAACAATTTTTACAACCATTTCTGCTTGAGTCCAGTTAACAGAATGGCAGCCCTTTAGTAGTTCTCATCATGTGCTAGAGGCAGAGAAGAGGGCTCCACCTTCGTTGGAAACTATGACAGACATCAGTCCCTTCCCAACTCACAGGCAGATTTTCCCGCCAAAACCTTTTAGTTCCTTCGGTGACTGAGTTGCCTCTAAGCAGCGTGTATTCCTTTTCTTTGGCTTAAATAGCTAAACTGTCCCACCATGATACAGATATTTGTTTAGGCTTATGACCCAACAGAGGAACCTGAGGGAAGTGCAGGAGCTGTCTTGTTTTTTAAACCCTTTTAAAATGGCACTTGGGGCAGAGTAACTTTGAAAACGGAATTTAACTAGCAAGGAACTCTTCCCCCCCCCCCCCCGTCTCCCTGTCTCTATTTATTTCTCTCTCTCCTGTCTGTCTGTCTGTCTGTCTAAGAAAGCCTGGAGAGCGTGTTCTGCTCATTGGTTCACAGTTTTGTGCATTGGACCATTGTAAGAAGGCTGAAATGGTATATGATGAAATCTCCTACCCGGATTACTGTATCTGATACCTTGTAACTCTTTGTATCAAATCAAATCTAAAGTGGAGCCTGTGAATTCGGCTTACTTTATTGGAACCAGTTTTGACTTTCCCAATTTAAGTGTAGACCTACATTGTTTAACTTTGTTGCCGAATGCTCCTTTTGAACAGCTTCTAAATACATACCAATTAATTACTCATCTATGTATAGGAAGGAACTGCATCTCTGCAGAGAGAAAAATTATGTGAAAAGCATTTACTGATGCAGGAAAACAAGCATCGTCCAGACTTTCTTTCTCAGGAATGGAGTCTAAATAGGGCAATAGCAGTTCCCATAAAAACTAGTGAAACCTCCCCATAATTGCCCAATACACATCTGTTTCCTTCCTTCTCTTTACATCCAACTTTCTTCTTTCCCTGAATACAGACAAGAACTGGCAGTGTTTCTCTACTTCCCTCGCATTTCAGGTACTATCAACTGTGCAAACAAAAACACACACCCTTCCAGGCTTTTTTTAAAAAAAAGAAGTTTCATCCTTCCAAACTGAAGCAGACTTTAACTGAGGCTCCACCAATGCATCTACTTTATAAAGATGCTAGTTTTAAAAAAGAAATTAATAGAGTAAGTAAAATTAACTAAATTAAATTAACTTGAGTGACTTTTTTTCCTCCTCAGGCAACTCACCAGAGGATTCAAGGTCCTTATTCATCGATAATCAGAACATCTCCATTCCCTGCAGAATACCTGGTTGAAATAAACAAAATTTTGCTAGCTGTGGCTGATGCTGAGCTCTTACTTAATGCCCCAGAACTTCATGCTGTTATCTATGAGGATTTTTCTACTCAAGAGGATTCTTTAAAGGTATTAGGGACTGAAACATGAAACATGCATTAGGCTAGAGAACAAAAACAGTGCTCTTTGAGTAATTGAGTAATCTTGGGAAAGTCAAGACATTTTCCATGGTTACAAAACTGGCGTAGGTTACATTTTGAATCACTGGCATCTCCAAGTCATAGATAGGGATGGGCACAAATTGGCTGATGAACCAAAGTTTGTCATGAATTTTGGCCAGTTTGGAGGTTCACAAACTGATGAACCACAACGACTTCTCCAAAATTTGAGGGGGCAGTTCATGGTGGTTTGTGACCTTTCATGAAGTGCAGAGCACAGGGGTTTACCCCATGTTCTGCTCTTCACAAGATACAGCTGAGGGGCTGGGAGCTCCCCCTCCCTCAGCTGTTTGGTTTCAATGTCTTGGAGCCATTTAAACCCTGCTTTGAGCTTCCCATGGCTTTTCATAGGGAGCAGAAAGCAGGATTTAAATGGCTCCAAGCCATTTAAACCAATAGCTGTTAGGCAGGGCTCCCTCATGAAGCTTGGTTTAAATGAGCTGAAAACAAGGTGTACTGTATATAGCAAAAATAAAGACCAAACTATAAATGTCTGATATGTTATTCTTAATGATGCATACAATGAGAGAATCTTGCGTAGAAAATTTTACAAAGAGATACAAAAGACAGGAACCTCAAGGAACACTACACCAAATTCAAATTGGGATGCTGAAAACACTAATACAGTCTCTAACATTGCCCTAAGGCTGTGTGATACTTTCACTGAAGATCCAGTATCCCAAAAGAAGCCAGTCACTGTAAGATATCCTCTTATGGGCTTTCCAGCTGTCAAATTTTCCTATTTCACTGGGGTTTTATTTATTTATTTATTGAGCCCCAAATGGGAAAATTTGTCAGCTGGTGAGCTGTGGTCATCTGTGCATTCACACCACCCGCCCTCCTTCCCCTCTGCTCTCGGCCCTTCATCTTGTTTCTTTGAAGGCTGTTGGGCGGCGGTCAGAAGGAACTGGCGGGATCTGCGTGCCCCTCCTTGGTCATGCGCAGTGGAGCCGGGGCGTGACCTGGGAGAGGCGCGAAAATCCCTTTTGCTAGCTATCGGTACCGAGAAGGTCAGCGCAGGCGCAGAGTATCCCAAGGGTGTGAATGCACAGATGACCACTCGAAGATCACCAGTTACAGGTAAGCAACCTGTCTATATCCTCTTATGGGCTTTCCAGCTGTCAAATTTTCCCATTTCACTGGGGTTTTGTTTAACAGCTGGTGAGCCCAAAACGGGAAAATTTGTCAGCTGGTCAGCCCGTAGTGTTCCTTGAGGTTCCACCAATTCCATCTCTCTTTCTTCTGGCCAGGGTGAGCCTCAGTCGAGAGAGAAGTGGAAGGAAGTCCCATCCAGGGTGATCCTGCTTCTTTTTTCCTGGCCAGGGCAAGTCGTGGCTGGGAAAAAGTTGGAGGGAGCCATGCCAGGAGAAAGGTGGAAGGGAGTCCCTTCTGGGTGATCCTGCCCCCTTTCTCCTGGCCACAGTGAGCCTTGGAGAAAGGTGGAAGGGAGTACTTTCCAGGGCGATCCTTGTTCCTTTTCTCCTGGCTGTGACTCGCCATGGCTGGGAGAAATGGGGAACTGAACTTCTTGGACTGGTTTGGATCAGGTGGGGCCCATTTGGCTCGGTTTGGTTTGAAGGCTGCCCCGAACCCCAAAATGAGCAGAACTGCTTTCTTTAGGTTCATGCCCATCCCTGGTCTTGTGTAGTGGGGTGGGGAATCTCTCTCCACCTGAAACTATGATACACTGCTGCCGATCAGAGGATGCAATATTGAACTAGATGGAGGAACGATATGACTCTGTTTAAATCATTGTAAGGCAGTAGGGTAAAGATAAAGACCCAACATGAGTAAAGCCACAGGTTGCTAGACATGAGCAAGGCTGTTAATGATAGGATGTTTTGGAGGTCCTTAATTCACAGGGTTGCAATAAGTCGAAGAAACTTGAAAGTGTATGGTACACACACTGTCCCTGTTTAGACTGAATCATCTGTAGTCAACCTGTATGTGCGGTAGTACTGTATATGCTTGAATCAGGTGGTTGCCCTTGCAGATTTACTTGAATCTGGTGGTTGCATCTCCAAAGGGTGATGAAATCAAAGCAATATTTCTCTATTCAAACACTGCATTTAGTGTCTGAAGGAGGAGAGTCTGTTTTAACATGAAACATGATGTGTATTTATTAAAAAATTGTGTGGATGAAGCCAGGGAGAAAGAGTGAGTTTATTACTACAGTCCTGAGCTTATTACAGGGCAGTTCTCTCTTGAAAGGATGAAAAGTACACAGCCATACACATTCAGAAGGAAATAATTTTGTTTGTCCCTGGTACAAAGTTATTACAAAACGTAATGGGTATAATTGTTTTTGTTTAATACAGGTTTCTTACAAGCATTTTGTAGGTACGATTTTGCCGTGTTTTGCTGTCCTAAACAAAGGCTTCCATTTCCCCAATTGCAGTAATTTTGGAGAGGGTGCTGTTGCTCCCTTCTTCTCTAAGTGGCTTTTGTTTTGTTTTACAGAATGTAAAAGACATATTGGACAAACTTGGGGATCAGATTGCAGTTATTCATGAAAAGCAACCTGATGTTATACTAGAGGCAACTGGATCTGAAGCTGTTCAAATAGGGGATTCACTTACCCAGCTGAATGCAGAATGGGACAGAATTAACAGAATGTATAATGATCGCAAATGGTGAGTAATAGGACTTCATGTATTCTGTGCTATTCTCTCCCCCCTCTCTCTGTCAAGAAAAACTGCTGTCTGTGGTGTCTTCTATGAGGAGAATCAAGGTATGCCTGGAATGGTGGAGGTGAGTGAGCTTATTTTTTCTGTATTGAACAGTCAGATGTTTAAGACCAGCTCATTGCAGCTGGTCTTCGTTATCAATAACAGCTATAACACTACTGAACCAATGTTGAAATCAAGTTATGTCCTGGAGGAAGTGTAGAGAATCTTCCAATAGAGAAATATCTCAAAGAGATGATAATAGATACAAAGTACTATTGAAATGTTAATCTATAGTGAAGGTTAGGAAAAGCAACTGTTGTTTTCTATGTGAATCCGTAAAGCTGACTGACCAAATGGATAAGCCCTGGTATTCTTTTGGAAACTGGTATTTTCAATCACGTAATAAGTAGTGAAACCAGACTTCTAGCTTAAAAAGAGAAATTAAAAATTCACAGTTAATTACTGAAGCACAACAGTTTGACTTTCTGGCAGATCCATGAATTTCTTGAATTGTATCAATATTTTAAAAGGTTACATGGACTTGGAAATTTGAAAACTCTTTTAATGTTATGGCCCAGCTGATATCTAACATCCAGACCACTTTAAAAGTCTCATAAGTAAGCTTTGTATCAAGTGCTGCCTCCCCTGCATGCTCTGATCCTGTTCTGCACTTCCTGGTTTGAACAAATAATGGTTTGCCACAATTTCAGAATAAGGAAAACTGTAGTTTGCCAACGTTATATTTTCTCCCATACCAGAATTAAAAGACCTGTTTTGAAATGAATTCCATTCGTGATTGAGACAAAGTATGATGTACCTGAACTAGAATGAATTTGTATGAGGGAGGATGGGAACATGTGAGCATGAGATCCATTTTGGCCATTATGCTTGCAAATACAATTCCAGGTTTTTATTCTGTATGATTCAAAGAAACGGTGAATCAATCTGTGTATCATATTTGTCAACATTTCTTCTATTATGGGGAATTAATCTTTTCTGTAAAGCTAATATCATTAATAGTAAACAAGCATAGCTGCTTTTTCAATAATAATGTTTGCCACTATTAATATTGACTTTGATGTGGATTAAATTTAAATCATGACTAAATTAATCAGATCCACATCCTGGTTATTTGAATCAATTATGCTCTACTAAGCAACTGTGCAAATGCTTTATTGCTATCTTTAAATATATTGGGTTGAATCTAAATTTTCCATTCTGCTAATAGTAGAGCATTGAGAGAAGTTCTCCCAGATTAGAGTCTGCGCACTTAACCACTACACCAAACTGTGGTGGTTTGCCAACAGCCAGGTGATCCAAGGGAGCTCAGGATAACATTTATAGAGTCTGCTTAGAGGTAGTAAAGGAAGCAAGGAGCAACTGTAGTTTGTTATGCATGTCTGCTAGTTTTCTTTTTAAGGGGTAAGAAGGCAGATTAGCTCATTGGAAGCAGTGTGGTGTGATCAGTAGAGCATTAGACTAGGACTGGGAAGATTGGCCCTCTGTTGTGAAGTTTACTAACTGAGCTTGGGCCTGGAAAAAATACTGTAAAATAGAGGTATGTAGATTGAATAGTTGGAGCCCCTGTCTTTTAAAATCCATTAGTCGTTTTTTTATTTTACTTTTTCATGTGTCAGTAAGTGTTTTTTAAAGCTGAATCTAATACACTGGATTGATCTATATTTCATTGCAATTAATAATGAAAATTTTATATTTTATTATCTTAGTTTAATGCTACATTTGTCCTTATAATATAAAGTGCTCTACAAAAACAGTAGATGTGACGTATGGTAGGTGTTTCTATATTTCAATGGTGCCCAAAATACACATAAGAAATAATGTTGTCTTTGCTCTCCTGGTCCTGTTTCATGCAGCTCCTTTGATAAGTCTGTGGAAGAGTGGAGACGGTTCCATTGTGATCTCAATGATCTCTCACAGTGGTTAGCAGAAGCTGAAGGGCTGTTGGCTGAGGCCCATACTCCAGATTTTAGCATGGATATAGAGATGGCAAGAATGCACCAGCAGGTGTGTACAAACCAGGCATATGTTAGTCTGTTTGGGATCCCATAATTTGGGCTCAACCACTGAGCAAACACTTGGTTTAAAAAAGTGAATAATAATGTTATCTTTTCATTTAATCAATAAATAAAAGGAAATAGCATTTCCTTCTATAACTAGAATATACTTTAGAAGATAATGTTATGGTGTGTTCAGAAGTTATGAAGGTGATTTTAAGATACCGAATGAAACTTCCAGTTACCTGGATTTTTATTGCATGTCTGCTTTGTTTTCACAATGTTAATATTCCCTTTAAATGTTTTAATCTCTTGTAGATATAAAGATATAACCTTGCCCAAGTCTTGATTTGGGTTGGATTGTGCTTTACATCTACAAGAATTTAAGTGCAGGTTTCCAATGTTCCTACTGAAATCAAAACTGCTTAATTTTAGTTGGTTTATAGTTGGTAACTAAATAGCCTTGAAGTCTTAACTTATTTTTGTTTATCTTCTTGTTAATCTGTTTTACTTAATTATTTAAAAATACTGTAGATTAGAGTCAAGGCCGAGGTCAGTTTCTGTCAGTGGGACAGAGAGCTATTTCCCCTGATTTTCCCTTCTCATGGCAGACCATCTGGTTATTCAGAACCTAACAAAGGTTAGTAAAATGTGAAAAAGAGGGCCAATATTAAAAACTAAATGTAGAAAAAGATACATGTATTTATTAATTACAGATTTTAAAACATATATAAGGGCCCATTCACATCAAATATATAAATAACATGGCAATACATACGGGCTTAAAAACATGACCTAACGTGTTTCGGCCTGCATAGGCCTTCTTCAGAGGTCAAACAATTGAGTGGCAAGATGGCTATATAAATATAATACGCTCATGTAGACACAATCAGAATGGATACAAAATATAAATTCAATATGGACCAGAAAACAAGTTGCTGTAAAAGATAAAAAATAGGAAATTAAACACATATTTTTTACCACAGGTTAATGAACTGTAAATCTATATTACCAATTAGTAAATATATACCATAAACTTACTTTCAGAATAAAACCACCAGGCACACAATAAATATGTAAATGAGATCTTTAAAAGTGCAATCACTTGCCCAGTGGTTCTAAAGTATAAACCTAAAGACAAAAAAATGAAAATCAATATATCATACAATTTAAAACCTAAATGTGGAAAGTAATAAAAAATAAAATTAGTTACTTTTGGTCCAAGAATTGCCTTCTTTGATTGTGTTGCCACAGTGTTCTCAAGTAAAAAGCAGTGTTGGTCAACTAAAAATGCTGGAGCTTTATAACTGGTTAAGGATGATGTAATCCTAATGTGTTCCTAATTTGTAAGATGATGCAATGCCTAGAGTGTCTGAAGATGGTCATGTGATTGCACCTTCCACATAGAGTATACCATTAAAAAATAAAGAAACAGTATGGATTTCAAACTTTAGAACATTCAAAAACTTATATAGATATATACATGCTATACTATCGAGATTATATTGCACATCAATCAATATGCTCACTCAAGCCATATGGGGTTACAGTCTTAAGGGCATGGATCCAGAACAGTTCTCTTTTTTTCAATTGTTGATTCATCTGCAGGTGGCCACAAGGCCGAACATACTCGAGAGCAAAGAAAGAGAAATCCTTATCGTTATGCCCTGCTGTCACAAAATGCTCCGTAAGGGGGGCATTCTTCCTCCTCCTCCTGATATAACTTCTGTGTTCAGTAATTCTGGTCCGTAAAGGCCTTGAAGTGTACCCAACATATTTTTTTTTACATTTACAGATTATGCAATAAATTAGGCCCTTTGAATTACAGTTAAAGAATGATCTAATAGAGTACTGTCTCTTTTTATCTAAGTCATAACAGCAATTAGTGCGTAGCATCAACTCACAGACCTCACACCTTCCACAGGGAAAGTTGCCAGCTGGCAAACCTTGACCATCTACTCCCCTTTGTAATGCTGGAGATGATTGCAGGCTACTTCTTACCAACAGATTGTTCAAATTCCTAGATCTGTGATACGCAAAGAGAGAAGCAGACTCACATGAAGGAATATTAGATAGTAGATGCCAGTGCTGCCTAATGATATTGCTGACCTGAGTAGACCTTCCATCATACGTTAAAGGAATAATGATTCTCTTATTAGACTGACCTTGTTTTATCTTTGGTACTAAAAGTGAGGTTCTGTTGGTATTTTTTGCTTTATAAAAAGCCTGCTTTACAACTCTAGAGGAGTAGCCTCTGTCTCTAAACAGGCCCATCAATATATTAGCCTGCTCAACAAAATCAGAATACTGGCTACAATTTCTCCTGAGCCTCAACAGAGAATACGGTAAGTTCTTTTTCAGATGTGGGGGGTGGAAATTGTCACTAGATAAAAAGGAATTTGAATCCGTAGGTTTTCTGTATGTGCTAGTCTGAATTATATTTCCCACCCTTCTAATGGTGACATCCAGGAAGTTCCACCAATTCCATCTCCCTTTCTTCTGGCCAGGGTGAGCCTCAGCCAAGAGAGAAGTGGAAGGAAGTCCCTTCCAGGGTGATCCCGCTTCTTTTTTCCTGGCCAGGGCGAGTCATGGCTGGGAAAAAGGTGGAGGGAAGTCCCTTCCAAGGTAATCCCCGCCCCCTTTCTCCAGGCTGCAGCGAGCCATGCCAGGAGAAAGGTGGAAGGGAGTCCCTTCCAGGTGATTCTGCCCCCTTTCTCCTGGTCACGGTGAGCCTTTCCAGGAGAAAGGTGGAAGGGAGTACTTTCCAGGGCGATCCTTGTTCCTTTTCTCTTAAAAAAAAAAGAGCTCAGATCATTCACTGAAACACAATGATATTTCCTTCTTTCTTTTTATAACACACTGGGTACTTGTTCAATGCTTCAAGCTCCATATTAGCATCAAGCTGAGTAGGAAACAAAGTTCAGTTCGTTTTTCATATTTGTGACAGGAACTTGAAGAGGGGGTCAGCAGCCATCAGACCAGCTTTTCGACATTAAACAGAACAGGGGAAGGAATCATACAGAAACTTTCCACTTCAGATGGAAGCTTCCTGAAAGAGAAGCTAGCAGGATTAAAGAAACGCTGGGAAGCAGTTACTGCTGAGGTCATGAAAAGACAGCAGAGGTAATTCGGTCAATCAGGATTTTGGGTGTCTCATGAGAATTTTTATTTTAGAGGCTCCAAATAGCGTTGCACACTTCAATTAGGCTGAATTTCCCAAAGTTTCATGCTCTGATTCTGTAATGTTTCCCAAGACTACTTTTGTGCCATTCTGACTTGCATTATATGTAACAAACACATACACTTGTTCCATATTTTTCCTGGGCTTTAATAATGTGTTTGTTCATTTGTATAAATGTACTGTGTGTACTGATGGTTTAGAATTGCCTTCCATCCTTGATAAGTAAGTTTTGTACACTATCCTGAGTGATTCTTAAGTTTTTTTTTTTTGACCCTTACACTGATGTTTTAAACGTGTCCTTTCTTTCATAAAAATAAAATGGAAGGCTAGTTTTATAGATGTGTGTTCTTTTCCCCTCATTTGGCTGTTCATAGACCGTATCAAAATCATTATAAAATACTGCTTGGAAATGTACTCAGTAAGCTGAAAGGCAAGGTGCACTCTTGAGGTGAACTATGTGCACATTCTTTGAATGTCTACATGTGAAAAGGAAATACTGCTGAAATCTATAACCCTGAAGGACTGCTAAGAATTTTTAGGCAGGGTTTTTTCACTTTGATGATGAGGGAAAGAATATGCAAATATTAAGTGGTTTCTCCTTTTTTATATACCTGAACTGCTTTTAATAGTCTAATATGTGGTTTATATGTGTATACATAGTGTATCTATATATAGATGTATATTAGTGAGTTTTAGGTGACGTATAGTCTACTACTTTCATATTTTGTTTCACTAATGGTGGTTTTATTCTTTTTTCCATTTTGGGATTTGTCATTCAGACTGAAAGGAGACAATCAACAATTGATCGACTATACAAGAAAACTAGAAGAGCTTAGTTGCTGGGTAGAAAATATTGAAAGTGCTCAAGATGAGAAACCTACAGTTAGCCATGAGGAAAAGCTGCAGCAATTAATGGCAAGTTTAATTTTTAAAAAGGCTTGTTTCAAGTTTGGATTGATAGCTCATTGTTACTTTTTATTGGACTGTATACCGGTGTTGAATTCAGAGTCTGTGGTATACTACTGGATAGCAGTTAGTGAGGGGTTGCGAAGAGTCGGACTCGACTGTGCGACTGAACAACAAAATACCAGTGTTGAATTCAGAGTCTGTGGTATACTAGTGGATAGCAGTTAGTGACTGCCATTGAACACAAAGCTAAGTTTGATTAACGTTTCGTTAGTTTTGTTGTCTAATATAAAAGACTGCGAGGACCTTTTGATACCCAAACTGCTACTTCATAGTAAATTGTGGTAACCAGTTTAATACTTGATTAACTTCTGGCTATCCTATCTAAAACCATCCATGTGATGAGTATGTTAAGTTCTTAACTAGTGACAGAGTAGTGTTTTGTCAGTATTTGTCCTGTGATGGGAGAATATATCCTTAAAAACAACCTTTGTCAAACATACATGTAACAGTGGCAATATCAGAATTTTGCATCAAGTTCACTTGAATGTTGCAACAGTAGTTGAATTCTGTTACTTACATGCATGTTACAAATTTATTGTTCTTGCTCATAATTAGCAGAATGATATGCTTAGAAATTACTGATAATCTTGTCAGGGATTATTGCATAATTCCTGCATGTTACAAATTTATTGTTCTTGCTCATAATTAGCAGAATCATATGCTTAGAAATTCTTACGATTACTGATAATCTTGTCACGGATTACTGCATAATTCCATATTTACAACTGTACAAACTAGGAATTTGTTTTAAACAAATGAGCTCCTGAGATAAATTATGGGTTAGTACTTTTTCCTGTGACTCGTTTTGCTTTTGTGGAGTCTCAGCATACACTCTGTCCTTAATATAAATTCAGAAGACAGTTAGCTACCTTTAGACCTAAGGTACCTTCTTAATTTCCATAGAGTTTGATTGAAGAGATGGACATGCAAGGTGAAAAGTTTCAGTGGCTAAACAGAAATGAACAAGAGGTCCTTTCGAATCAAAACATTAGTCCTCAAGAAAAAGATTGTATTTCTGATAGACTGAAGACCCTGACTACTAAGTGGAATAAAGTAAGTATTTTTTGTAATCAGCAAGCAAGCATTATATGTATTCATATTGACTGTGTCTTGCAAGGTACATGTGACTGCTCAGCTGGGAGTGGGGAGGGATTAGCAGGATCTGGTAGTATCAAAATAAGGTTCTGATTGAAACTGTTTTGATCATCTCTTCCCTAGCTTAACTTCAGTAGTGTTACTGCATTAGTAATATGAAATCCCTCACTGGGCCCTCTAGGAAAAAAAATGAAAACTAGCATAGCGGTGATGAACATCATGTATGAACAGTGTCTTTTAGAAATGATTGTGAGCTTACTAAGAGCAGAGCAGTGGTTGCCAAGTTCTTTTAATAAGTATTATTTTCAAGCATGTATCAAAATATTCTGGAGGTAATATGCACACAATCTTATGCATTTCCTTATAATTGTATCCCTCATTTAATTATCTAACGTTAACACTGCACTTTGTAATGCTGGAGGTGATTGCGTGAGCTTACTAAGAGCAGAGCAGTGGTTGCCAAGTTCTTTTAATAAGTATTCTTTTCAAGCATGTATCAAAATATTCTGGAGGTAATATGCACACAATCTTACGCATTTCCTTATAATTGTATCCCTCATTTAATGATCTAATGTTAACACTGCACTTTTCTGAAGTGCAAAAGCCTTTCACATCCACAATGCCAGTCATTCTTACACTAGCTTTGCACTGTGATCCATTATTATCCCAGTAATATAAGAGTAAGAGTAAGAGAGTAAGAGATGGCACTGAGGCAGAAGGCCATACAGTGAGCTTGTAGCTGAGAAGAAATTTGAAATGGAGGCTTCTTGCCTCACATCATCTCATGCCACTGTGCTCACACTAACTCTAGAGTGACTGCGATTTTCCTATCTCCTTTCCTCC
Organism: Gekko japonicus; assembly: GCF_001447785.1. Taxonomy (NCBI): domain Eukaryota; kingdom Metazoa; phylum Chordata; class Lepidosauria; order Squamata; family Gekkonidae; genus Gekko; species Gekko japonicus. The sequence continues at coordinate 19,790 of NW_015173125.1, read as the reverse complement.
TGCCATCCAGTAATGTATCTGTCTGTATTTCTTTATAATGCATTACTTTTTAGTCCCATGACAGAACTGTATTTATCCTAGTTATATAAGATTTATGGAAGGATTGAATTGGCTTGCCATCTTCAGTAATCACCAACATATGTCTGTGGATTGTCTTTAATTAGATAATTATGATAGATGTGTATGGTATAGCAAAAAGCTGTTTTACAATACATGATAATTGTGAACAAACAAATTCATAACTAGATGTGTATGGTATAGCAAAAAGCTGTTGTGAACAAACAAATTCATAAAAAATACAGTCTATGATTTGGAAGTATCAGATATAAAACTAGCTAATCCACTGAACATCAGTTGTAGTCTGAGTTCATATCTGAAATTTCTGAATCTTAGTTGCACCCATTTTGAGCAATCATCCTTTATAATTGCTTAATGCATACAGTTAAATTTTGCCGACTGGCCATCTGGTCAGATGTACTCACAGTAGTACCTTTCTCTTAAGAAGCTCTACAGGGTGTTGTGGCAGTGGACAATAGCTTCCTTTGCTCCCCATTTGCCATGATATAAACATTCCTCCTATAATATACGTTGACACCCCAATATTACTAATGTGGTCCTTATCTGGAGGCAGAATGCAAAAAAAATCTTTTTAGAGGTGAAAGGGCTTTAGACCCCAAAGGTAGCTTTCTCAATTATGTGATGGGTTGATTTGGGAACAAAAAGGCAACTATTGAGCTAGAAGATGCCATCTGGTCTAACACCCTGAGTAGTACTAGGAATCCAAAACTGAGACATGGCTGCCATGCCTCTATTTGAAGATCTCCAGCAAGTTAGAGCCCCTCTCCCTACTCATTGGTCCATTTGTCAAGCTATTATTTTTGTTAGAAGGTTTCTACAAGTATTCAACTAAAATCTACCTTCTTCTAATTTAAGCCCATTAGAACTAGTCTTCCCTTGTGAAGCAGCAGAAAACAAGTCTTTTCTCCCATACATGTGACAACCCTTCAGGTATTCGAAGAGCACTATAATGTCTTCCCTCATTCTTCTCTTCTTCGGTGTAAACATACATGATTCCTTCAGCCTTTCCCTGTAGAATTCCCCCCCCAGCTCCCAACCACTTCTTTTGCCAACCCCTCAACCTGTTCCAGTTTGTTGACATCCTTCTTAAACTTTCAGCATCCATAACTGGACACTACTGTATCATGGAGTGGAGTAATCTTCTTTGTGGTCTCTGTGCATCACACCTCTGTGATATAGTGCACCTGCGCCACCCCGATCGGTATCATGGAAAGCAAAAGGGATTTTCACGCCCCCTCCCCAGTCACGTGCCGGGCTCCAGTGCGCATGACTAGGGGAGGGGCATGACGATCCCGCCAAATTCTCAGAACAACCAAGAAAGAATCAGGCAGCTAGGCTCCGCGTAGCTCTGCTGGAGTTAGCTCTTTCACCGATGGCGTCATCGCAAGACACCTCGGGGCATGCTTCGATGTCGACTCCTGCTTCGGGGTCGACAGCTGCGTTGTCTCTGACACTGGCCCATTCCGACACCGACCGACTGGTGCTGAAACGCTTGGTGCCAGCATCCCAGTCCGACGCCCACATTCCCTCTAAGAAGCATAGGGAGGGCAAGGACAACCGGCTTATCAAGCACAAGAAGCATAAGAAAGGCTCCCCTGCTAAGATGCCATCGACCCCTTGCCAGGCCGCAGGAGCGATTCCCACTGAAGCCACTTCGCTTGACTCATCTGGCCGTCGGCAGCCACAAGGTGCACCTCCTTCACTGCTGCGTCCTATCCAGCTCACAGACTCTGAGCAGGACATGGACTTAACGCAAGTCTCCTGCTCCCCTAGTGTGGAGAAGCCTGCATTTGGACAGCGGAGCGGGCACTATCGTGCATCCTTCCTCGCATGGACCTGACAATCGGGATCGACCAACGGGACCGTTCCACCCCCCTCCACCTTCCTGGGACCAATGCCAGTGGCAGTATTTGTACGGGGCTTACCCTTTTCCCAGCGGCATGCTGTGGCTCCCCCTGCGTCTACTGATGGAGTGGGATCGCCAGTTTACCTCCTCCCAACTCTCCCAGTATCGAGACCCTCCCTGGACACCGGAGTTCGTCAGACCACAGCCATCGCAGCCGATAGCCAAGAGTCATAAACCTCCACCATCAGTACCGACGCAGTTTAAAGAGCTATTGGAACTGATGCCTTCGGCGCTGATTCTCCAGATGTTGTTCTTGGAGCCTTCTGATCATTCTGGCTCTTCCAATTCCTTACATTCTGGAGACGACAACCCGCTTCTTCCAGTGGAACCCTCTCCACCGCAACAAGTAGGAGATGACCTCCCAATATCCCTCTCTGAGAACGTTAAGTTTTATGGGGTCAAACGAATGGCTAATACGCTAGCCTTATCAACTGTCCAACCACCACCTGCTGTTACAGATTCGGTATTTGAGATTGTCCAGATGGAGAATTCGACAGCTGTCGCTTTACCCATGACTTTGGTTCTCTTTGAAATGGCCAAAGCTCCTTGGTGTCAGCTGATGCTGCCATGGGTTGGGGTGTTGGGCTACGGATTGTTCTTGATCCCCTCCCCCACGCATTCTCTAGTCTAGTGCTTATCTTGTAGGTGGCCTTGGAGCTAGAGGCGCTTCTTCCCTGAGCTTCCTGCTGGGAACCTAACGGTTCTGCAGTAGCCCACGCTTAATTGTGCTTGCTCATTGGCCTGGGGGTGTCAGGGGATCTCCTTCGCAGCTAGTATTTCCTGGGGCCCCGCAGCCACATCAACCTGACTCTGGACACCCTAGAAACCTTGGGACTAAGGGTAAATCTCAAAAAAAATCTATGCTCCTCCCTTCAACACGAGTCCAGTTTATCGGAGCGATTCTGGACTTGAAGGACTGTAGGGTGTTTCTCTTTCCCAAAAGAGCGGAAGACATCGTCACCCTCATTGCTCTCCTATGGCGGCAAGGGGATGCCTCCACAAGGCAGATCTAACATTTACTGGGACTAATGGCCGCCACTACCGTGGTGATTGTTTTTGCCAGGCTTCAGATATGACCCCTTCTGCTGTGATTCGTATTGAGGTTTCATTTGTAGCAGCAGCCTCAATCTCAAAGGTTCATCCTCCCGTCATCTGTGTTGGCTTCACTACTATGGTGGGAGAGTCCATAGAATCTCCTAGCGGGAACCCCGTTCCATCCTCCATCCCCGGCAATGACACTCACCACAGATGCGTCCCTCTGGGGTTGGGGAGCTCATCTCAGAGGGATTTGCATAGGGGATCGATGGGAACCTCATGTGGCTCACCACCACATCCATTTCTTGGAGCTGTTAGCCATCTAATATGTGCTCAGGTCTTTCCATCACATAGTGGCTCAACAAGTGATAGCAATACTCACCAACAACACCACGGCACTATGTTATATCAGCCATCAGGGGGACAGTATCCACAGGACTTGGTCGGCTGGCCCTGGAGATCTGGGACGAGTGCCGGTCGTGGGGCACCTTCCTGATAGCCGCCCGTCTGCCCGGGTCCTTAAATGTGCAAGCGGACTTCTTGAGCAGAGGTGGTGTGTCATAGCATGAGTGGGAACTCAGTTGGACATACCTTCAGCCAATGTTTCATAAATGGGGTCACCTAGACGTGGACGTGTTCCAGCCACAACATCATGTTAATAAACAATGTTTAACGATATTTAAAAAGGAATACATACAGTTCTGAATCCAAACATCACAAGACCTTACCATCTGGCTGGATGGTTCCCCTAGCATTGAGCGTCGTTTATCTTTAATAGGAGACCGTTGTTTGATAAAGAGAGTTCGAAACGAACGATTAGCTCTGGGGAAGTTCGTCCTTCTTCAATGACTGTCTGTTGACATCCTTCTGTGAAAAGAATAAACACCATGAACGAACTGGAGTAGGGGTGACTCCCACCACAGGAAACAGGAAGTTCTTAGTAAGTTCCTGCCTCCCTTGAAGATGGATGGGAATCACCCCACACAGGATGTCCTCCAACACTCAGAGGAGAAGGACCACTCACGGTGAGTACCAATGGTCATTCTCCCTCAATAAACTGGTATCTCTGAAGACCTGGTGTTGAGCGTGATTGACTGGGAACCCTGACACTTGGTCTCATCCGGCTTACATCCCCATCTCTAGCCGGTGGATGGATCATATGTATAAAGTGCAAGAAGGTGGCACTGAATTTCTGTACATTCATCCTAAACCAAACTTGGTGGTTGTCACCTCCTCTTCCAAGGGCAAGCATAGCCACTCTGATCGCTCTGACAAGGAGGAAAGAAAATTAGACTTCTTTGGAAGGAAATTCTATTCTGCAGGAGAATTGGGCATCAAAACTTCAAACTATGCAGCCTGTATGGGGAGATATCAATATGCTCTCTGGGAACAGCTGTCTGAGTTCATTGTAGCTCTGCCCGAAGACTTCAGTTGCCAAGCCAGGCGAATTCAGAAAGAGGGCATGCTCTTGGCGAAGCATCAACTCAACGCTGCCAAGCACACGCTGGCTATAGCAGCCAAAACCTTCACCTTGGCAGTTGCCCACTGGTGCCATGCTTGGCTATGCTCCATGGCTCTGCAGCGGGGCACCAAGACCGTGGTCGAGGACCTTCCCTTCGAGGGTGACGGCCTCTTTAGTTCTACAACTGACACTGTCTTGGAAGATCTTGACAAGAGCATCAAGACATCTCGCAACTTAGGGGTCACGTTAGCCCCTAAGCACAGCAAAGGGAAACCCTGGAATAAGCAGTGGTCTCACAGATCTTCGCTAAAATCCTTGCCCAAGATGCAGTGGCGAAGATCACCAAGCAGTTCTTCATGCTATGGAAACAAATCCAAGTTTACACTGGCTACACAGTCTACGGTGAAGGCCCCAAAGACTCCCAAGCAGGGCCTTTGACTTCAGCCCTCTATTCGTGCCTCCCACCCACCTGTTTCCTTATCTGTCTGCCTGGCAACAAATAATGTCAGATCAGTGGGTCCTTTTGGTCATCAGGGAGGGATACCTTATAGAGTTTTTGCAGGTCCCTGTAGTTGCCAACTTCGTAGTCACTCCTCCATCACACACACTTCTAGAAGAGATCCAGAATCTCCTTCAAAAGGATGCCATAGAGCCAGTTCCCGTATCCCAAAATCACATAGGTTTCTGTTCCTGTTATTTCACGGTCCCCAACAAGGATGGAGGCCTCCATCCCATTGTGGACCTCAGAAACCTGAATCGCTTCATCACCTACAAGAAATTCCATATGACGACCTTGCAGACCATTTTAGGACGAGGATTATGGATGGTGACTCTGGATTGTTTGTCCGTTGTAAAGGAACTAGTATTTAGTATAGGAGCTATCTATAGCCATTTGGAACTTGAAATTCCTGTTATTCCTGTTATTGGATG
>NW_015173125.1:0-14271 GCF_001447785.1 Gekko japonicus | reverse complement strand
TCCTTCTGTGAAAAGAATAAACACCATGAAGTGACTATATATTATGTACAACATCTGTGAGGTTTTCATCTTTGCACTGTTGCAGTAATTCTTTTGTATACTAATATTGTCATACTGCTGCCCCTTGTTTTTTGCTGCTCCAGAGCGGGACAGACCCACTATCTCTGGGAGATGGTCTTCTCTTCCCATGGTCCCACAAACGTGTTCCTCTTCCCTCCGCTCCCTCTACTTACCAAAGTGATTGCCAAAATAATGAGTGAAAGGCCTCGGTGTATCCTGGTGACTCCTTGGTGGCCCCAGGAACACTGGTTCCCCACTCTGCTCCACATATCCAAGGGCTCCTTCACCCACTTTTCTCCGGCACTGGATCTTCTCCTTGGTCAGACGGGCCAGGTACTGCATCATGACGTACCACAACTCAAGCTCACTGCTTGGAGGATCCTATAATGAAACTCACGGACAGGATAGACCATGTCCTATTGAACTGTCGTAAACCATCTACATGAGTCTCTTATGTCTGAAAATGGAAGAAATTCTTAGCTTACCTTCGAACATTGGAGTTGCCATCGCCTCCTATGGACTTAATGGCAATTTTTGGCTTCTTGTTGTCCCGTTTGGACTTCGGCCTTAGTTGTGCCTCGTTGAAGATATATTTAGTTGCCATCTCCGCTAATCATCCCATGGTGGATGGCCATTACGTTTTTTATTGCCTGCAAACCAAACAGTTTCTTAAGGGCCTCAACCACCTTTTTCCTCCGTCTCATGGCCCTACTCTGGCCTGGGACTTACCTCTGGTGCTCGCTAAACTGATGGGCAAGCCCTTTGAGCCTATGGCTACTTGTAGTCTGCTGCAACTCCTTTCTTGGAAAACGGCCTTTTTAGTGGCTATTACATCCACCAGGAGGGTGAATGAACTGTCAGCACTTCGCTGTGACTCTCCATACTTGAGTTTTCATCATGACGGAGTCACCTTGGCCCCAGATGTTTCATTCCTGCCCAAGATTGTTTCTGAATTCCATCTGCAGTCAGACATCATTCTCCCGTGTTTTTGCTGTCTCCCAAGAAAGGTGATGAACATCGTCTTCACATGTTGGACGTGAAAAAGGCTTTGCTTTTTTACCTGGATAGGACACGACCTTTCAGGAAATCACCAGCCCTCTTTGTTTCCCATGCCTTACCTGTTCAGGGAAAGAAGCTGTCATCTCAGTGTCTGTCCAAATGGATTGTGGAGGCAATCAAGCTGTGCTGTCTGTTGGCCAAGAAGCCGCCCCCCGGGTCCGCTTTGGGCATATTCCACCCAGGCAGTGGTGACGTCCACAACCTTCCTGTGAGGTGTGTCACTGGAAGATATCTGCAATGCAGCAACCTGGGCCACTCCTTACACGTTTGTGAAACATTACACCTTGGATGTGCGTCTTCATCAGCGTTCTGCGGTGGGACGAGCTCTGTTGCAAGCGGTGCATGTTTAGAATCTCCAGCTCCCTCCTCCAGGTAGGACTGTATTGCTTGTTAATCTCCCAGAGGTGTGATGCACAGAGACCATGAAGAAGATAAACAGGTTGCTTACCTGTAACTGGTGATCTTCGAGTGGTCATCTGTGCATTCACACCACCCGCTCTCATTCCCTTTTGCTTTTGGTTCTTTTTTCCTTTGTTCTGGGACTGATGGCAGCGGTCAGAAGGAACTGGCAGGATCGTCATGCCCCTCCCCTAGTCATGCGCACTGGAGTCCAGCACATGACTGGGGAGCGGGTGTGAAAATCCCTTTTGCTTTCCATGATACCGATCGGGGTCGGCGCAGGCACACTATATCCCAGAGATGTGAATGCACAGATGACCACTCGAAGACCACCAGTTACCGGTAAGCAACCTGTTTTTCTTATGACCTGAAAATGATGGGTTGGTTAATGCCACATAAAATCTCATTAGCCTTTTTGCCTCTTTATCACACTGCTGACTCATGTTCACCTTGTGACTAATCACAATCCTGAGATTCTTTTCTCATGTATTAGTACCAAACCATTCATCTATACTTTTTATTTAGTTTTTCCCTAAATGCAGAACTTCACATTTGTCTTTGTTAAATTTTATTTTGTTATTTTCAGTCTAGGGTTCTAGTCTGTCAAGGTTATTTTGAGTTTTATTTCTATTTTCTGAGGTGCTAGCTATCACTCCCTGGTTTCTCTGCTCTGCAAGTATGATAAGCATTCATTCTGGTCACACTTTTTCAGCATGGTCCTCTGACCAGCTTCAGATCCACAGATGGTACAATAGTCTAGTCCACAGTTTTCCTGCCAAACAATTTTTTCCCTGTCTTCATGAGGTGCAGCACATCTCTCTCCTGTAGTAGAGCCAGTTTGGCGTAGTGGTTAAGAGCATGGACTCAAATCTGAGAGAACCGGGTTCAATTCCCCACTCCTCCACATGCAGCTGCTGGTGTGACCGTGGGTCAGTCATAGGTTTTTTCAGAGCTGTTCTCTCAAGGGCAGTTCTCGAGAGAGCTCTCTCAGCCCTAGCTACCTCATAAGGTGCCTGTTCTGGGGAGGAGAAGGGAAAGGGATTGCAAGCTGCTTTGAGACTCCTATGAGTAGTGAAGGGCAGGGTATAAATCCAATCTCTTCTCTTCTTCTTCTTCATATAAAAAGCTTTGGACATGGTCCCAGAAAACAAAACTTCTCTTGACAACTCTCTCCATCGCCATTTATTCATCTGAAGTTTTCTTCTCTTTTTTTGTAGTTTACTATTACTTTTGTAGTTTACTATTATTGAGCAAACTTCAGAGGACGGCGGAAGACCGGAAGGCCTGGCGGGAGCTGGTCCATGGGGTCGCGAAGAGTCGGACTCGACTGTGCGACTGAACAACAACAAATTACTTATAGGCCAGATTGATGAGAACACCACCCTAAACCCTGAGGTTCTTCCCCTTTCTTCTGAGACACACATTGTCTGTTGTTGATATGCTGGGTGTTCTCAGGGCTTCATTCTTAATAACAGAAATGTTGGGAGAGCATACATTTCACATCAGATGCCATGTTGCACATTTGTTGTTGCCCATCTGTGTCTTGGGCAACTCTTGGGGAAATTGTTTGCCTTGGTGTAGCAGTCTTTTCTTTGCACTCTGTAGAGAGGCAAGATGGTTCATGTACAGACTCAGGCGGGCAATTCCATCCATGCAAAGGAACCCCAGATCCATTCTGGAACCAGATGCAGTCCTTTTATCTCTAGGCTTCTTGCTGAGGTGGTAAATATGATGGTCTGAAAAGGGAGCTCAGATGTCTATGTAGTAACTATGTATTTAGCTTTGAACCCATAATGATATTATCCTCTGTTCTTGGCTTGAAAATGTTTTTTTAATTTCCCCCCCACTTAGGTGTTCAGAGAAGCACCAAGCAGAGTGAGAGAACTACAGGCATATGTTCATAAGCCTTATCTTGTGCCACAGACAAGGACTCCTGGTGAGTGCTGAACAGAAATGTGTTTCTGTGGGAAAGATGCTAAATATTTTTGTCACATCTTAGCACTTTGTAAAAAGAAAAAAGATCTGTTACGAAAGTTAGTTTGATCATGAAGAGGTAAAATACATAAGGTGCAATTTCTATTAGAAGGACATGATACTGAGTAATTAAGGCTGTGTTTCCAGATGTATTTAAAGAATCAAGGCACGTGATAGTTTGTTCTTAATAAAAGAAAGATATTGAAGGCTTCAGAATGAACAAAAAGCAGCTGCTCAAGTGTTATCCTTTAGAAGTTCTACATTAATTTAATTTTCCACTTGTGTAATTCAAGGAATCAACAGCTGATGCTTGTTCATGACTCAGTGGTATTTTTCCTGCCCGCCAGCCAATTTTTAATTCTTTCCTTCTTCAGTAGGCTAGTAAACTAGGAGCAGCTGCAGGAGGAGACTTTTTTCCCCTAGATGATAGCTTAATGGTGTGTAGTTTTTGCCCACTCAGTATTTAAATGTTTCTAAGCTGCTTGGGTAATGGAGATCAAGCAGTGAATTTCTTATGCCTCAATGGGCTTGCCAAGATGAATGTATCATTCTAGTCTGAGGTGATGACAATCTTTCCTCAACCATTCTGGACCTGCAGGGGAATAGGTCAAATGATGTGTTGCTAAGTGTAAGAAGTAGCTATTTAACACATTTAGAACTGAAGCCTTAAGGATATTTAGCCATTGAGATGGGGGTAGAGGAAGATACAGAGTGCATTCTTAAACTTATGAAAAAAACCCTTACCTTTCTCCTGGAAATAAAGTCTAAACTGGGCAAATTATGTTGTGTTGATTTAGGTTACTCTCTTCTCCAAAAGACGGTGCTAGTGTCTTCTGCCACTGAAAGTGTCGCTCAAACACAACAGGAAACATCTGCACCTGCTGATCTGGATAAAACTACAACAGAACTGGCTGACTGGCTGGCATTGATTGACCAGATGCTGAAGTCCAACATAGTTACTGTGGGAAATGCTGAAGAAATCAATCGGACCATTGCTCGCATGAAAGTATGTGTTGTCATGGTGCTTCTGTTTTGAATTCTCAAGAATGTGTTGTGTTGTCCTTGCTTTCAGTTGGTGGAAAGAGGTCCTCTTGTAGTTAGTAATAGTATTCATTATAAGTTGAAATATGCAGTTTCTGAAGAAGAATCTGATTTTGGATACTATATTACTGAAATTGTTCTGCCCTATATAGACTCAGGACTGCCTTGTTTTAAAGCCAACTCTGATTTTAAAGTAACTCCTACGTGTCTTTTATGCAGGCATGTTTGCTACTGTGTCTTAGCATATGGTATGCCATACAAGTTCACCTTCATGAACAATGATCATTATGTACAAAATAGTTTCAGTGCATTCAAGTTAAAATAATGAAATTCATTTAATGTAGGTTAATTGCCTTGCCCAGTAGCTATTAATCATTGGAATCCAGCCACAGGCATCCTTTGATTGAATTTAAAGAGGTACCGTATATGAATATTTGTGTTGGCATTTAAAATTGTAGTAGTTTAAATGAATGGAAAAGTTCATGTGGACAATTTCTTAGTGTTATTAGCAATGTAGAAAAAGTGGAGAAAATGAGTAACTAATAGCTTTAGAAAAGGTATTTTAAAAAATATAGCGCAATACAGTCAGCTTAATTTCCAAGCATACCACTGTAATAATATTTGTAGTGAAATTTAACAATAGCAATTCCAATAATCTTTTCAGCTGTCTATCTCTGGACATATAACTTGCCGTATCTCTAATGGAATTCTTTTTCATGATGTAGATTTCTGTGTCAGTCACTTTCTAGGTGAAAGAAGCCTTATAAGATGGATATTATGTTTCAATATAATAAATTCTATAGAAATGGAAGTATTACGAGTGTTAAGAATGTCACCCATTAAAGGAGTGCTAGTTTATAGGATGTAGTGGAATGGGGGCAGGCAGAAGAAAAAGTTCTTTGAAACAGAGAAGCTTAGATGGGGTGGCTTGATATTCTAGGAAAATATATAAAGAGTGCGAGTCTGCAGACTTTAGCCTAATACATCAATATGAATTTCATTCTGATTTGTTCCTGCATGTGTTCATATTGTCCGGGTAAATGATGGGAAAGCCATGAGAAGATACTCTGAAAATAATACAGATTTATGAGTATTAATGTAATGGCTGGGTGAACCTAGGGTGATTTTGGTTAGTACTGTATGTGTAGAAATAATAAAATACATCAATACTTTAAAAGTGGCTTTATAATAGAATTGATTAAGCAGTTATTCTCTTGATATTAAAACAAATCAATAATTGGCATGGTATAATTAGTAATTTGTAATGAGATTAGAAACGTTAGAGAACATGACCCTTAAATACAAAAAGTGGTAATTTGGGAATTCTGAGTTAGGTGAAACAGCAGTATTGAAATGTTTTAAGTAAATCAATAACTTCTTCAAAGTATATGATGAATAGTAAGATACTCAGAAGATTATTTTGTGGGGTAGTTACAGTTCTGTTCCATCTGAATTTGGGAAAAAACTGTATTATTCATTTACTTTGAAGATTTGAATGCCGACTCTCCAAATCTGCTAAGAACTAAACTAGTAAACCATAGCTAAGAAACCAGCTAAGAAACAAATCATACCAATATCTATAATACAAAATCAATTAAATATACAAATAAAAATAGCCAATAAAAGCACATAAAATAGATCAGCCTAAAAATACATTGATAAAACTGTTCTTGAGCTAGGAGTAGATTATAAAACAATTTTTAAAAAGTGGAACACTTTAGTTTGTTAAAAGCTGGGCTTAAAACATAAACATTTTGGGCCGAGAGTAAAGTAAGTGCCAGGTGTATTTCAATGGCTGTGTTTTCCAGTAAGCCATTTGAAAAGAGGAGGAGCAGGAGAGACTGTAAACAGGATCTTAGCTAGCAGTCTTCCTGGTACTAAATTATTGGTTTGGCTTTTCCTGCTGCAAGCGACTGTTCAGCAAGAAGGCCTCAGTGAGGAGGATTCTTAAACTGAGTCTAAGAAAGCCTGTTATGTTTTCTTAGTCACCCCTCAGTGCCATTCTACCACATCCAAACAGGGTAAGGTTTTACCCAGCTAGTGGGACTTCTTGAAAGAAAGAAAAAAGGACCCCCAAGGGAGTTGGGGATAAGGATTTTATATTTAAAAAGGAAAGAAGAGTATTTTTATCTATATGCAATATAGACAAAGCAATGTTAGTAAAAAAAAAACCTGAGCCCAGGAAAGAAATTGACCAGCTTATTGCTCCAGTTTGGTGTAGTGGTTAAGAGACCCTCAGCCCAGAAAAGAAATTGACCAGCTTATGCTCCAGTTTGGTGTAGGGGTTAAGAGTAGCGGACTCTGATCTGGAGAACCGGGTTTGATTCCCCACTCCTCTACATGCAGCCAGCTAGGTGACCTTGGGTCAGTCACAGTTCTTTCAGAGCTGTTCTCTCAAGAGCAATTCACTCAAAGCTCTCTCAATCCCACCTACTTCAGAGGGTGTCTGTTGTGGGGAAAGGAAGAAAAGGAGATTGTAAGCCACTCTGAGTGAAGGGTGAGGTATAAATCTGTCGTCATCATCTCCTCCTCCCTTATTTAAAAGTCTGAGTTAAGGAAAACCTTTTGGCCTTGTAGAACTGTTTCTGGGTGAGCCTCAAGGGGAACTGCATTCCATTAGTGAGGTGCAGGGTTGGACTCTGGGTGGGAAAACTGGAAATTTGGGAGCAGAGCCTGAGGAAGATGGAGTTTGAAGAAGGGAGGGAGTTTATCAATGATGTGTTGCCATGGATTCTGTCCTTAGAAGCTGCCATATTCTCCAGGGGAATTGACCTCTGGTTTGGTGATAAATTTTAATTCTGGAAAACTCCAGACCCTACTTGGAGGCTGGAAACTCTAGGAGGTGCCACTGCTGAAAAAACCCTGTCCTTGGTTGCCAACTGCCTCACCTCTAAAGGTGAGCAGGGCTTGTGAAGATAATCTTAGCTGGTGGGCTGGGTGGTGTGATCTTTTTCATGCAATCTAAATTGGTTCAGTTAGGCCAGTTACACTTTTTCAGCCTGGCCTGTTTCACAAAAGGGTAATAAAGATGAAAAGAAGGAAGGGAGAATATGTCTTATTCTTCAAACTGCTTGGAGGAAGGAAAAGGTAAATATGTTATAGTTGGGTATTCTTCAAAACAAATGTTTGTATTTTCATTTTTTAAACAGATAACGAATGAAGATTTAGAACAGCGCCATCCCCAACTGGATTCTGTTTTTACCTTGGCTCAGAATTTGAAAAACAAAACCTCAAGTTCTGACGTTAGGACAGCAATCACAGAAAAATGTATGTTTCTTTTTGAGAGAAGTATGGGGAGAAGGGGATTAAAGTAATTCTGAAATATGTATGAGGGGGAGAATGATAGATTTGTGTTTTCAACCGCCACTGGATAGTCAGGGACCAGATCTTGTGTGGTCCTCGTTGAAACCTGAACAAATCTGATAAGTCATAGATGGACCTTGATAAATCAGAGAAAAAGCCAGTGTGATATTGAAACTTGATGGATGGAATCTATTGGGTTGAATTACTCTATGATTCTATCATTCTTTTTCCTGCACAGCATTGCCAACTAACGAATACTTTATTAGTTGGACCAGTACATCTATATTCCTGCAGACATCTTAAAAGCTAGCAAACAGGCACAACCTGAAAGTATTTTGTTGGAAGGGACCTCCAGGGTCATCTAGGCCAACCTCCTGCATAATGCAAGAAAGTCACAACTACCTCCCCCCCACACCCCCAGTGACCCCTGCTCCAAGCACAGGGGATGGAAGAAAACCTCCAGGATTCCTGGACTAACTGGCCTGGAGAACAATTGCTTCCTGGCCCCCAAAGAGGCGATCGGCATTTCTGTGGGTGTGTAAAAAAGGGCCACAAGAACTTAGCACTGTTGCAACCCTTCCTGCCCCTCCCTCTCATAATCTGCCTAAATTCACACAATCAGCACTGCTGTCAGATGGCCATCTAGCCTCTGTTTAAAAACCTCCAAAGAAGGAGGGCCCACCACCTCCCAAGGAAGCCTGTTCATTGTCAGGAAGTTGTCCTGTAACTGTCAGGAAGTTCTCCCTAATGTTTAGACAAAAACTCTTCTGATTTAATTTCAATCCGTTGGTTCTGGTCCAACCTTTTGGGGCAACAGAAAACAACTCCACATCATCCTCTATATGACAGCCCTTCAAGTACTTGAAGATGGTTATCATAACACCTCTCAGTTGTCTCCATGCCAGGCTAAACATACCAAGCTCCTTCAGCCTTTCCTCATAGGGCTTGGTCTCCAGATCCCTCACCAGTGTTCTCTCTAAGATGAGTTAGTGTGAGCTAGCTCACAGTTTTTTAGCCTGCAGCTCACACATTTTTGTTTTAGCTCAGGAAGGATGCTCCAGAGCAAACTAATTTATGCAGTAGCCAAATTGATCACTCACAACTTTAATGCCAGTAGGTCACAAAGTAGAATTTTTGCTCACAAGGCTCCACAACCTAGAGGGAGCATTGCCCCATACCATCTTCGATGCCCTCCTCTGGACACATTCCAGCTTGTCTATATGCTTCTTATATTGTGGTGCCCAGAACTGAACACAGTACTCTAGGTGAGGTCTACCCAGAGCAGAGTAAAGCAATACCATCACTTCGCATGATTTGGAACACTATACTTCTGTTGATACAGGCCCAAACATGCCTTTTTAGCTATGGCATCATGCTGCTGACTCATGTTCAGTGTATGGTCTACTAAGACCCCTAGATCCTTTTCACCCATACTACTGTCAAGACAAGTCTCCTATAATTATACATTTGATTTTTCCTACCCAAATACAGAACTTTATATTTATCCCTGTTAAAATTCATTTTATTTGTTTTAGCACAGTCTTCCAGCCTGTCAAGACCATCCTGTATTTTAAGTCTGTCTTCTACCATATTTGCTACCCTTTCCAATTTAGTATCTTCTGCAAATTTAATAAGCATTCTCTCTATTCCTTCATCCAAACAATTGATAAAGATGTTGAGCAAAACAGGTCCCGGGACAGATCCCTGAGGCACTCCACTTGTCACTCCTCTCCAAGAAGATGAGGAACCATTAACAAGCACTCTTTGGAGTGCAATCTGAAAATGTGTATACCAGCTGAAAATGTGAAAAGAATACCAGCTGAAAATGTGAAAAGAATTATTTAAGACTCTCTTGTCAAGAATGCAAGATTTCAGTTGTACCCTTTAATAACTCCTAATTCTGCACTCATGATCATTAATGTGGATTCACCCCAGGCCTGCATGGATTGTGGACACAGTCAAACAAATTGCTTAAAAAAGCTAAAGAAAGTTAGTGATTCATGGAACACTCAGGAATGTTGGTAGAGTCTTGATTTCAATGGATTAAAGACATTTGTATGTAACCATTTCAGCTGTTTTGTTTGTACCAGTATAATTACTTTAATTTTTTTTCAAAAAGCTTATTGTGTATATGTGAGGAGGGTACGTGTGTATGAGATAGGAAAAATGAGGATATACTATGGCTAGAGCTCTTGTCTCCATACTGTCTAGTAAATAGGTAGATGAATGAGAGCTATGTGTGCATGATAGCATATCAAGAATTCAAGACTTAGTTATTTTCTTTGAGTTTTTCTTGATTATAATGACGTGCTCATACATAGTTATGTTTCTGCTTTGTTTCTGGCAGTGGAGAAGGTTAAGGCTCAGTGGGACAGCACTCAGCATGGGGTGGAGATACGCCAACAGCAGTTAAGATGCATGCTTTCTGACAGCATGAAGTGGGATGACCAGAAGCAGGAAATGGAGAAGCTGATTGGAAAATACGAGCTCTATCTGCATGCCCTTTTACAGTCTCCTAAAGAGATGCTTATCAAACAGATTTCTGAAAACAAAGTAAGTTAGAACATGTTATCTTATTTAACTCCAGAATGTCAAGTTTGCAACTCCAGTTTAATATTTTCCCTCTATCTCAGAGCTTTCATGTGTGCAGGGGGAAAAAATGTGGTATTGCACTCCTGGTATCTTGTCAAAATCTTAAGGAGGTCACACTTTCATAAAAGCTTCTTGCATATAGAAACTGAGTGCAGTGCAGAGAAGCAATAACTAGAACCCTTCTTGTTCTATGGGTATAATGCATTTGATTTAACAAGAACCAGTGTTTTACTTGGCATTCTGAACTGGCCTTTCCTCACACAGCATAGATGTGTTTCTTCTGAAAAAGTTTTTACTCTCCTGACTTTCTCAAAAAAAGCTGCTTCTTCAGCTACACTTATTATTTAATACATTTTCCCCAGTATACACAGTAATCAGTTTTCAGTCTTTGCCTAGAAAAATGTAAATTCAAAATTATCATGTGTGCTTTTGCTTGTCATAGTATTGTGGGATCCTAAGAAAAGTTACGTAGTAAGAATAAATATCGGCAGTGTAGGTTTTGATCATAAGAATGTTTCATCACATAATAAGAATCAAACGTGTCAGAACTGTGGTGTGTTCTCAAGAGCATTTCATCCAACTTGTTTTATTGTGGCAAGATTCTCCAATAATAGCCAACCCAACGCTATAAAACACACTATAACATTTGTATTCTGGTATGCTGTAGAAAAGCCCAGAGTTCTGTGATACTAGCATTAAGATTACAAATAGGTCATGAATAGTTAGATACTTGCCACAAAAGTATTAATTCAATCACTGTTACTTCAGAGTAATTTAAGTAGGAACTCCAAGTTATGAATCACTAGAAAGATGACGATAGTAAATTTAAAAGTCATAATTAGCAGAAAAATTTCTAGAGATGTTGGGAGTGGCGACCGGAAAAAAGCCCACAGGAAAAAGCCCACGGTCATAAATTCTCACAGGAAAAAAAGCCCACGTGGAAAAATGCCCGCACAGAAAACTGTCCACATGGAAAAGAAGCCTACATGGGAAAATACCATGTAAAGTGCCATAGATATTTATAATTGTGGATATAATTGTGGATAGCCATTCATCTCCATTTATAAGAATGAACAGGTATTACCTATATTTTATATTGTTATTTTAGGATTAAAACATGTCATATTCACATGCTAGGGACAAAAAAGGGGAACAAACTTAACCCTGAAACATAGGATCAAGAACCTAAAGAGGTAAACAGAGCAGAGGACCAGCAATTAAAACTTAATGTATATAATATAAAAATACATGTATTTATTAGTAAAGAATTAAAACATATATGGGCCCAATTACATCTCATATAAAAATACCAAAATCGTACACACAAGGGCCAATGGACTCCACCTGACACGTTTCACCCTTTTTAAGCCTTCTTCAGAGGTCAGTGAGGAACAAATTGGCTTATACCATAATACAATAGAATTATACAACATGGATACAAAATGGACCAGAAAGAAATTGTTCCAAAGTGAAACCACTAGGCATAGAATAAAAGTATAAATGAGGCCTACCAAGATCCAGTCACATGCCAAGTTATATTTCACTGATAATAATTTCTGGTCCAGAAAGTGCCTTCCAATGATTGTTTAGTTCAAGCCAAAGTGTCCTCAGCAAAATTGTCCCTTTAGCAAGGCAAAAAATAACAACAGAAATTAAACTCTATATAGAAATATTTTTAAATAAAATTAAATACTTTAAATGTATTAATTTACCATTTGTCAACCTTTGTAATGTTGGTATGAAGTAATTTCTAAAATAAAGACAGAAAGATATTAAATTAAGGCCCCGTTCATACGGAGCATTTGCCGTGCTAAAGATACGGATGATAGGCGGATTTTCCGGGTGCGATCACCCCGCAACATCTGGGAAGCGTAGTGCACCTATGGCTAACCCGTGGCTTCTTGCCAAAGATACAGAGTAAAAAACTGGTACATATGATGTGCTAGTTTCTGGAAAACGCGGGGCAAGGGTGGGCATCTGATCGCATTTCCGCTGGAATCCCATGGCATCCGGCGCCCGCCCATGTCCCGTCGCAAACCGGATTTTTTTTTTAAGCCTCCACAGGATGTGCACAAATGCCCACCGGCACATGCGCACACTGTGGCAAGGGAAAAAAAATTCCCATTTGTTACGGAAGCGGCGCCTAGCGATTGCCAGTGTGATCGTGCCACACCGCTTCTTTGCCGTGCTGCAGGATAGCCATGTGATTGGCACCTAACGGCATACCCACGGGACCTCCCCGGGACATGTGATCGGGCTGCCATGCGTTACTTTGCTCCAGGGCAAAAAGCCACGCTTCCCCCCCGCATTTTCCAGCCTGTGTGACCGGGACCTAAATTATGCATAGACTGTCTAGTATACACAGCTTTTGAACAACTATATGGCTTAAAATTTATTTACTTATATTTCTATATAGTGTTTAATTTCTGTTGTTTTTCCTTCTTAATAAAGTTCATTGATAACAAAATGGTTACTTTTATTTCCTGCATTTTTCCTTCAAGAGCATTAAAGCCCTCTTCATACAGGCCACTTTTGTATAGTAATGAAGTAATTTACTAATAACATAGCAAATTATTATTTAATTATATTTGATAAAATCACAACACAAATTGTTGCATGAGAATATGACATGTTTTAATCCTAAAATAACAATATAAAATATAGGTAATATCTGTTCATTCTCATAAATGGAGATGAATGGATATCCATCTATGGCACTTTACATGGTATTTTCCCATGTGGCCTTCTTTCCGTGTGGGCTTTTTTCTGTATGGGCTTTTCACCATGTGTGCTTATTTTCATGTGGGCAGTTGTCTTTGGGGGCTTTTTTCCACGTGGGCTTTTTCCTGTGAGCATTTATGACCGTGGGTTTTTTTCTGTGGGCTTTTCTGTGGGCTTCTTTCATAGAACCGTTTGGAGCCATTTCGTTAATTCTCTGTCACATCAGGAAACCTAATTTTTTTGTGGTAGTGGTCCATCATTTCCTTTCTCTACCCTCACATGCTGTGAGACTCCCTTTTAGAAGAGAAGTGCTGTCTTATTGTTGCATAAAGGCAATTGTTCAGGTAAGATAATGACACCCCATGTGGTACAGGCTTATGAACAGCATTTACAGAATGAAAGGAGAATTGTGTACTTACTATTCAGTTCCTGTTCAAAGTGATTACCTTTTTTCCCTTTTCTTACTTGGAAATCATGAAAGATCCATAACTCTGTCTACTGCCTATTATTCTATGAGGTTAATTCTTGAATTTATGTCAGAAACTGGTCTTTGTGATTATGCATACTCAAAGTAAATCAGTTCTTCAGGACTTCTACAGTAAGTGTTTGGAAATGACTTTGCTAACTTTATATGCCCGCCTTCTCTGATTGTTTTTGTTCTGTGAAAAGTAAATATATCAGCCCTGAAGTTCACTTGGTCATCTTGTCTTGTGCTGTCAGTTCCCACACCTCCTGCTTTTATGTCCACATCTCTGGTGGATCTGTTTAGCACTGGGGGAAACTTTGCTCTCTTGCCTTTGTAAGATCTGAGGAAATAACTTCAAAAGTGGGGGAGGGTTGGTTATGTCTTACTTTAAAGGCTCAGCTAAGACTTTCATGAGACCAAGGAAATCCTGCTTCTTAATAAAGCTATAATATGTGCCACACAGACTTTTTTTCCCCCTCTCAGTGCTATAGATGGTTCTTTTTTTTAACAAAACAGGTCCTTTTGAGGTATTGGGAACACATTCCATTTAAATTTGCTCTTATTCCCACCAATGTTACTTGCATTTCCAGCTTTATGCTTGTTTTGTGTTTCTAGCCTATCTTTATTAGACAGAAAATGACTATTTATCAGAGACA
>NW_015173124.1:2195728-2199197 GCF_001447785.1 Gekko japonicus | reverse complement strand
AATAATACTTGAACACATATGAACACCACTGGCAGGCCCGTAGCTACTGCTGGGCCCCTGGGGCCCGCCCCCGTGATTTTTATGAGCCCTTCCCCTGATCCTCAACTCCCCCTCCTTCCCCCCGGCCCCCTACCTTCAATCGATCGGCACACAAACTGATCAGCCTGGGAGGACAGCAAACTAGGAACAAGTGCAAGGCAAGCGGGAAGGACCAGAAGGTGTGCCAGAATAGCAACCCACCCCCAAGAGTTTGTATTGATATTGAGATACATAAAAATAGTTTGGAACAGAAAGGGTTAACTAGTGACTTTCGGTTTATGGTGACATGCTTAGCAGACTCATCTCCCGGACCTCCTGGGGATAAAATCTGCACACCAGCAGAAAGGAGGGGGGGCGATGTCTCGCTACCACCCCAGAGCCCAGTTGAAAGGCTCCTAGCCATGGCACTTTTGAGAGGTGGCCTCTTCGCCAGCGCAATGCTGGGAAATCGAGGCGCTTCTCCGTCCCGACGGTCCTCCTGCTGTGTGTCCGTATGGAACTAGTGACGCTGACCGGGACAAGTGCTGGAGATCGAGCGGTTTAAACGGAGCTACAGTGAGGTCGCAAGACCGACTGAAGTGTGAGTCGGATTAGAGCATAATTGACAATTTAAAAAGAAAGCTCTCACCCCATGGACTAGAAAATAATGTGAGCAGGGGAGGGGCCCCTCCCATGCACATGAATTAAAAAGCGAGATCCGAGGAGGGACCAGAAGTAAAAACACTGAAAACTGTTGGGAGAGACTTACCAGGGCGCAGATGAGTGTATGAGCATATATTCAGAGACTTTAGCAAATTTTTGGAAAGTAAACAATCCATAAAGATGGTGAGGAAGAGGACTGAGAAAGAAAAACTTTTAAAAGCGAAAGTAGCTGAGAGCCCTCATCCAGAAGAAACCACCGAGTTGGCTAAAACGTTGGCAGAATCCCTGCGCCCCCTGCTGGACCAGATGACTAATCTCAAGGAGCAGCTGTCAACGATGAATCAAAGCATCACTACTCAGCAGCTTCAATTGAATGAGACTCTTAAAATCATGGAGCAAACAGCTGAGAAAGTGAAAGAAGTTGACGCCAGTACTCAAAAGGTGAAGAAAAAGGTGCAAAAACTGGAAAAGAAGCAAGTCTCTACAGAAGAACAACTTTTACAGCTACAAATGGAGAAGGCAAACCTGGTCCTTCGATTCCAAGGTGTCCCAGAATCCAAAGGTGAGAATCTGAAGCAAATGATGAGCGAAGCATTAGCCCCAGTGACAGATTTGAAGGCGGAATACCTTATGAGCGAGATGGATGTGGCCTACAGGTCTTATTCCATGTATATAAAGAAGAATAATCTGTCTGGTGAAATAGTTATGAGATTCTCAAAGAGGCATGTGAGGGATTCTATCCTGAGAGCAACTGCGGGGTCACCCTTGAAAATTGGGGACAATACTATCAGGATCGTGAAAGATATTCCATTTGAAATAAGACAAAGGAGAAAGAAATATAAAGATTTAATTCTTTTTCTTCAAACAAATGCAATTGTGTACAGGTGGTTAATTCCAGAGGACATAACCTTCAAACTTCAGGACAAAAAAGAAAAGATTGAGTCTGTTTCCAAAACACGGGAGTTTTTGATAATCCAGTTGGGTGAGCCAGAGGAGGTGGATAAAGAGGAGAAGGACAGTAAGTCCAGTGGCTGCCCCTAAAAGTCCATACAAACTGAGGAAAAGACAAGATAAGAAAAAATGAAGGCTGAAGGACTCTGAATTGTGCCTTTGAAAGTATAGCTTTTAATAATGAGATGCTCTGGGGTTTCTCTCTAACAGTTAAACCTAAGATTTAAAAGATATTTTAGCATGTCTGACTAAGTTCAAAAGATATTAGCGATTTAAGGAAAGATCTTGTACTCAAGCTGTTTTACTGATCACCTACTCTTGGGGTTTTAGTTAGTAGTGGCTATCTTTTATTTCTCCTTAATTGTAGTTCCCTTCCCCTATTTTGTTGTAGTTTGTAGTCCAATTAAAAATGCAATTAAAAAAATCCCCTCTGGGGGGCCAAAAAAGAAAGGGTTAACTAGTGTGGGGCGAGGGGGCACTGACTTCCCAGAATCCCAGCGGAGGTTGTTAATGAGCTTCCAGGGACCTGTGAGCCTCCCCGGCCAGCTGCGAAGCATCAGCTCCTCTAGCCTGAACAGCCCAACGCCTACTTAACTGGGAGCTCAGCCCCACCGACTTCCATGGGACTTGCTCCCCACTGGCATCCAGGAGTCCAGGCAGAGTACCATAGGCAGCGGCCAATGCAGCCAGCCACTCACCTGCAGTTTCTGCTCCTGCCTGGGGCTGCCTCCCCCCCCCACAATTTGGGAGGACAGCCTCGCCCTCCCCCGCACTCCAGCTGCCTGCCCCACAATCGCCACCAGCCCCCTGTCGGCTTCACAACCCCCCTGCAGGCTGCTTGGCGCTCTGACGACGTCGGCAGGTTCGGATGACTTCCGCTGTGCTTCTCTCTCCCCGACCCCGCCGGCCTTCATGGCTTCAGGCTTCCCTTCCCGCCCCCTTGTAATCATCAAGAATCGGGTGGGGGGAGTGAGAGATATAGATATTTGACACACACACACACCCCGCAGGCATAGTGCTGGTTTTCTGCAAAGGACCGGAGAGGATCATGCCAGAAGCAGCACAGGATGAGGAGGGGGAAAAGGAGAGGACCTTTGAAATCCCCTTGCCAGCCCCATTCAGTGCTTTGGTGCCGGGGAGCCTTTTGCCTGCAGAAGCATGCAGCCCGAGGTGGGCAGCCCTGATCCCATTAAGGCATGAATGGACTGTCACCTTCAGCTGTTCTCGCCGTCCTCCCCTCCCCCCACCAGCTTTTTCACTTTGGGAACACAAAGCTTTCTTTCTCCCTTCCAAAAATCTTATTAACCAAGCCTTTATTTCTCCTGATGGCAGGCCCCCCAAGGAAAACATTGCCCCCCCCGAGAAAAAAGTTGTTAGCTATGGGGATGGAGTGGGCAGAGTTGGGTAAGCTGCCCCTGGGCCAGCTGTCATGGCTACTGTGGCCCAAAGGGGGGTTCCTGGGCATGGGGCCTGGGCCCATAGCTACCACGGGGCCCATGGGGCTGCCCTCCATGGTTTTTATGGGGCCCTCCCCTGATCTTCAACTCCCCCTCTCTTCCCCCTCCAGGGACCTGTGAGTCTCCCTGGCCAGCTGCAAAGCATCAGCTCTTCTATCCCAAACAGCCCAACGCCTACTTAACCAAGAGCTCAGCCCCACCGACTTCCATGGGACTTGCTCCCCACTGGCGTCCAGGAGCCCAGGCTGAGTACCATAGGTGGCGGCCAATGCAGCCGGCCACTCACTCACTCTCTGCTCCTGCCCGGGACTGCCTCCCCTTCCCACAATCTGGGAGGACAGCCTGGCCCTCCCTCACACTCCAGCCACCGGCCCCGCAAT
>NW_015173124.1:2190213-2195434 GCF_001447785.1 Gekko japonicus | reverse complement strand
GCTGGGCTTTTTCTACAAAGAGAGCCCTGGTTGCACCCACCACCCAGTGTCAGAATTCTAAAGGTGCCCATAGGCTCAAAAACACTGTGGAGTCCTGTTCTAAGTCCTATAGCAATACAACATTCTTAGTGTTTGAAAGAAGCACAATCACAAATTTTACGAATCGAATGGAATGGGACAACTTTTTCATTCCACTTCTTTCTGAAGAGCAGAAGCAGAAAAACACTATGAACACAATTGGCCAATTACGTTGTATTCTGTCCAAGATGCTTAAACATAAGGAGTCAATGAAGTGAGGAACATAAAATAAAGACAAAGAAATATAAATCCCCTGCCTTGAACTTTTTTCCTTTCTCCTTTAGCCCCAGATGTGTCCCTCTTTTGTATCAGTGTGGGTGTCTCCTATTCACTTTTTACCACATCTTGATGTAGCTATTGTCCTCTCAGTCCAGCAAAATCTTATCCAAATGCATGACTAAAACATCTATCTAGCTTTTTACTCTTAAATGAGATAAAGAGCTAACATGTCAATAAATAACTAAAGCCTAGATCACCACAAACCTGCTAAAATAACTGCCTCTTCACCATCCTTTTAAAAGTACAGGGTAAGGCTTTGATAGACCTTTAGGAACAAAATCCCATGGTTGCATTCCATTCCTCTGGAGGATATTCTCTGTGCTCCAAGAGACAAAAAGTATCCAGAGATCGTTCATAAGGGAGTTCACTTAATTATGATTCCTATAGCTGTCATCAATAGAAGTTCAGCCCTAAACCTTTTCCCACAACTCACTGCCTCCTTATATTGAGAAAACCATACCTGCCTCTGAACCAACTACTTTATTTATATTTATTTATTTATTTATTAGACTTATATCCCGCCCTTCCACGTGGGCTCAGGGCGGCTAAAAAGAGGCAAATGCCATACATAACAATAAAACCAAGTAAAACAATCAAATTACATTTTACATTTAAAATGGGTGCTCACAACAATATATCATCCGAGACGGGGACTCCAATGCAATGTTTCAGAGGGCACTACTGTCTCTTCTTGATCGGTCTTTACTCTGTCCGTTCTCCATACCCAAGGCTAGTTCACGTCGCCAAAATGGCAACGCGGTGGTGGTACAGTGACTGTGGCGGCTCCTACTCAAAAGCCTGGTGGAAGAGTTCTGTCTTACAGGCCCTGCGGAACTGCATAAGGTCCCGCAGGGCCCTGATCTCCTCCAGGAGCTTGTTCCACCAGATAGGAGCCGCCACCGAAAAAGCCCTGGCCCTAGTCACAGCATATTTAACATCTCTAGGGGCTGGGATGACCAAAAGATGTTTTACCATAGACCGTAGTGCCCTTGGGGGAACATATGGGGAAAGGTAGTCCCTTAGGTAAGCTGAACCCTGGCCATGTAGGACTTTATAGGTAAGAACCAGCACTTTGAAGCGGACCCGGTACGCTATTGGTAGCCAGTGCAGTGCCTTCAAGACAGGCTGATCCCGCTTAGAGAGACCCATCAACAGCCTGGCTGCTGCATTCAGCACCAGCTGCAGCTTCTGGATCTGCGACAAAGGCAGCTCCATATAGAGAGCATTGCAGTAGTCTAACCTCAAGGTGACCGTCGCGTGGATCACTGTGGCCAAGTCATCGCAGTCAAGGTAGGGAGCCAACTGCCGTGCCAGCCGCAGATGGTAGAAGACTGACTTGACAGTGGCTGCTACCTGGGCCTCCATTGTTAAAGAGGAGTCCAGGAGCACCCCCAAACTCCTAACCCTCAGCGCTGGCACCAAAGGCGCCCTGTTGAGGCTGGGAGAGGGAGCCCCAACCCTGAACCGACCCGACCTAAGCCCAGGACCTCTGTCTTCGCCGGGTTTAGCTTCAGTCGACTCAGCCTGAGCCACCCAGCTACAGCTTGCAATGCCCGATGAAGGTCATCTGGGTCAGAGTCTGACCGGCCGCCCAACATTAGATATGGGCTGACACCCCAGCCCATAACTCCGAGCAATCTGGGTGAGGGGGTGCATATGGATGTTAAATAGTATTGGGGACAGCACTGCCCCCTGAGGCACCCCACACTCAAGAGGATGCCTCCGGGAGCGCTGATCCCCAATCGCTACCCTCTGTCCCCGACCTTGGAGAAAAGAGGCAAACCATTGAAGGGCAAGCCCCTGAATTCCCACGTCGGCAAGGCGGTGGGTCAGCTGCTGATAGTCTACTGTATCAAATGGGGCCGACAGATCTAACAGCAGCAATGCCGCCACACCACCTCGATCCAGATGCCTTCGGAAATCGTCTGTCAGGGCAACCAGAACAGTCTCCGTCCCGTGACCTGGGCGAAAGCCGGACTGGAAGGAATCCAGGACTGAAGTGTCATCCAGAAAGCCCTGTAACTGTGTCGCCACCACCCTTTCTATCAGTTTGCCCAAATAGGGCAAATTGGACACCGGCTGATAGTTGGCCAATTCCTCTTGGCTAGTTTGTTCTTCCACCCATGGCATCCAGATCCCCCCATATTGTTGCTACCAAATAACCAAGTCTCTTACAGCATAACTTTGTCAAAGCTTGCTACCATGGCTAAAATGTGGGGAGTAAATCTGTGCATCACTTTGATACTGCCAGTTGCAATTACTGAATCTTGGGAGGGGGTGACTTCTAATGGAGTTTTATGAAACTTGCATAGAATATGTGTCTTAAGGTAGATGGCTAGATTCTTCTTATTTATGCTATTATTTACTGCATTATTAAAAGCTGAATAATGTTAAATCTATTCTTAGAAACTTAATTAGTCTCTTAAGGGATTGTATTATATAAAAGGCATAGCAGCCCTCAAAGGATTTAATATTTAAATATATCTTGTGACGACCAAAGCACAGTACATGTTAGTGTGCTGAAAAGTGAGACCTAACTGAAATCCTGTTTTATGCAAATACCGGGACAAAGTTAAGCATGCCAGTTGATTTCCTTGGGCCTACATGTGCTAAACTGTCTGCCAGTTTGTGATCGTTATTTGCACAGAAATTGTGATCTTTTTAAAAAAGTTTCTAAGAACATATTGTAATGTCTCATTGTAAGGTAATATTGATTCCAGAGCTTTAAAAGAATTTTTAATACCTTGGGGTACTTTCCTTCCTTAAAAAAAATTAGAAGGTGAAAAAGAAGAGAGAATTTCATTACGAATACTATTGAAATCAAAACCCAGTAGAAACAGTGGCATATAATCCATACATGGCATAGAAGCAGGGGTCATTTCCTGCTGGAGTGTGGCAGAGCGGCTCTCTGGTAGTAAGGAGTCCGGATGCCCCCCCCAGGCCGGATCCCCCCCCCCCAAGCCAAGAAGCCTTCGAAAGACTGCTTCCGGATGCCCCCGGTCTCTCCAGGTCATGCTGGCCTGCCGTGAATGGCTGCAGTTCCGTAGGCTTCCAGGCACTCTGCCTCCTCGTGGCCTCCCGAGGGCAGATGTGGAGGGGGCTGCATCTGGGTGGGGGGGCGGGGAGACCGAGGCTGAAGTCCCCTGTGGCAGCCTGGGTGCTGCTCCGGGCCTGCAGTCGGATAGCTGGCGGTGGTCCATCTTGGGCTTCTCCAGGAGAGAGGCTTTCCATGTGGAAGAGAAGAGCGGCCTTGGGAAGGAGCACCATCCCAAGCAGACTGGTGCCTGGCCCAGCCGCCAAGGCTGCCTGCGGGGTCGGACTAGCTCAACTGCTCACACAGGCCCTCCTGCCCCTCAGGCCGGGCTCCCAACAGACTACCACTGGCCACGTGCAGAGTGCCTTCCCCCCCAGCCACTTGGGAACCTGGGCTGAGCTCCGACCGCGCTTCTTTTCAAACACAGGGGGAGGGGAGCGTGACTCTTTGCCAACCCGCAGAACTGTGGAGGCGGAGAGGCATTGACTCGGTGGCTGCTGGCCCTGTCTGCGCCATAGACAATTCAATTAGGTGGCTGGAGTCGGTGCTGGGGGGAGGCCAAGCAAGAGGGAAAGGCCGGCATGGCTCAACTCTTGGCAAGGGGGGGGAGAGATGCAGCTCTCCGGTGCCAACATGCATCGGCGATCCAGATGTGCATGCAGGCTCCAGCTCTGGGGGCCCCAGCGGTGCTTTCCAGCTGGGGCCAAGAGTCAAGAGAGCAGAACCCACCATCTGCCCCAATCCCAGCCGTCTCCCCCCTGAACTCCCCCACCTCAATCACATTCTGAGGTGCGGGGAGGTTAGCGTGCCTCCGATCTGTCTACGAGCCGGGATTTTGCGTGGTAGATGTTGCGTGAGGTGGGGGTCACCTGCCCTGCCAGCCTGCCGGGGGGGGGGAGTTCAAACGAGGCCCTCCTTGCTTCCCCCCCCCGATAGCAGCCCAGCAGCCCTACTCGGAGTTGGGAGCCAGGATCGATTAGGCAGACAGGAGGACAAAGAGCATAAAGAACTGGAGGAAGATCCAGGGAGGAGATCCTGTTGGTCTGAAGCAAGAGGGAAAAATCCGAGTCCCGGGGCACCTTGCGGGCCCACCCCAATTTCATTCTGGGCAGAGGCTTCTGTGTGCATGACCACTTGCATGGAAACAGACTTCTCCAACCATTCCATATAGGTGTGGGGGGGGGGGCTGTTGCATGGTTTTGTCAGCCTCTTCTTATGCCCACCCCTCAGACCTTGTTTCTCCACGCTAAAGAGCCCCAACCTCTTTGACTTTTCTTCATAGGGAAGGTCTTTTATCCGAAAGGAATTAGAACTCAGCTCGGGGGGGGGGGCTTTCATAGTCCAGGCACAACCACTCACAAGCCATCTACGTTTTCCTTGCTTTCATAACTATGGGCATACAAAGCAAAGCCCCAGCAGGGAATCTAAGACAGGCTGAAATGGTCCTTCAGTACTTTAAAGGTCTTTACCAATGAATGGTGACCAGAAACAAACTAGGAATCAGGGAAGCTAAGAAAATACTGGCGTTATATGTTTCCCATATAACTGGGGTTATATGTTTCCTCATTAGTACTCTCTTCACCTTATTTTAAACCAGTTGGGCACAGACAAAGCCCCACACACACTATAAGGCATCTCTCCCTTATATATAAAGCCGTAGTGGGCTCCAACGTTCCAAATGCACACCTTTAGTGTTTGGCCGCAAGAACTGTCAGTCAGAAGACACTGGCTGGGTTGACTGGCTGCTTTGTGCAGTCCCGCCCAGCGTTTCAAGGTCTTTTGCATATGGAAGCTGATTGGACTTCACTCCATTCCACACCTCAAACTCCC
>NW_015173124.1:2189542-2189791 GCF_001447785.1 Gekko japonicus | reverse complement strand
TTTGGAAAATCTTTAGGAATTGTTTGGTGCATTTACCATGGGGCACCCACCCAGAGCCTCTGGCATTTTCTCACTCTGCTGGCATCAAAACCAATTTAAAGCAAAATAGAGATATGGAGACTTTTCCATCCTCCTTTGCATCAATTTGTCTTTGTTGGCAATGGCAACCCTAGGCCTGCAAGCACTCTCAGGGTGACGTCATGCCTCCAGACTGGCATGGCATCACTAGCCCTGGCTGCTTGCTCCTGT
>NW_015173124.1:2185310-2189463 GCF_001447785.1 Gekko japonicus | reverse complement strand
TCAGCAGGAGCATCCCTATGGAAGCTGCCTGGGTGATTTTGGACCAGCCACAGACTTTCTGCCTAACCTACCTTACAGTGTTGCTGTACAGATCGCAAAGCCGAAGAGAATGAGGTACGCTGCTTTGCTCCCTGCTAATGAGAAAGAGAATTTTGCCTAGAAAGAGGCTGCTGAGAGGGGAGGAGATAAAGTTGCCAGCTTTAGGTATGGAAATTCCTGGAGATTTGAGGGGTGGAGCCTGGGTAACTATTGTTGCCGCTCTCCAGGTGAGGACTAGAGAGCACTCAAAATTACAACTGCTCTTCAGGTAGCAGAGATCAGTCCCTCTGGAGAAAACAGTGGACTCTGTCATTATACCCTGCTGAGGTCGCCACAGCAAATTGACACTGTTTGCCCAAAGCCAGCGCACTCTCCCAGAGCCTCTTTCTAGATCCCGTTGTATTTATTTCCACAACGGGCCTTATGTCTAGTATTACAATAATTCAACATAGATGTTGTTAAAAGTATGCATACTGTCTGATCCATTTTCTCCAGAACTTCCAGTGTCAGTGGCAAGTGGTGAACACAGGTTCTCAGAACTCAAGCACACATTTGCTCAACAATACTGCAAAAGAGACTACTTGGTTTGGCAACTACTTCAAGGAATTGGTGATAAAAATTGCAAAACAAAAGGCATGCAAAATGAGATTCTGATGTGCCTGAAATGGAAACATTAAAGAGACTTAAATTTCAGCATAACAATTAACAGGATTTTTCAAAATGCTTTGTGATTTGTGTTTTTCTGTTTGATAGAGGAAATCAGAGATTGTATTACTTGTTCTCACAATTAAAAATAAAAGAAATTAGCAATTTCAAATTTTGTGTTTTTAATTCTTCCTAAAATGCATTTATGTTTGAAAATTATTGGGTACGAGAGGGGGCAGAAGGTAGCCTCGCCGGCCCTGGACATGCTCCCTCTTTCCCCTGAGCCTCTCCACTTTTGTGGAGAAACTCAGGGAAGGGGGGGATTTAAATGCCTTTCTTTCCCTTCCCCAGCCCTTTGTCAGGGGGTGTGGCATATGCAAATGAGCTATGCAAATGAGCTCCTGCACCTCTTTTTCTACGAAATGACCCCTGCATAAAAGTAAATGTGAGAAAACAACTGCCCACAAGTACAGCTCAGCAAACATTCCTTTTGTTTGCTGTTGGATAATAGGCGTTTTAGATTTATTTTTATGTTGCTATTATTAGTTTCATTATTTAGATTTGTCACTATTTATAGAAGAATGCCCATTAAAAAAATTCTGACTAGCTGCCTTTTCTTTTACAAAATTATGTCACTCCCCCACCACCACCACTGTATTTCACTGTGAAATATCAAGTCTGCCTAAAACAGTATCTAAAGTCTAGCAGGAAATGAGGTGCCTGTGTTACTAATTTTTCTTACATGATTTAAACATGGTACAAAACTGCTTGCAGAATGGTTTGGAGAGATTTACTTGCTGTCATGTTAAGTTTTCAATTTGTTCCTGGAGCTTTTTAAGACACACCTTTTCAAAAGAAACTTTATGAATCAGTATGCAGAGATGGTAGTGCTGCTTTAAGGGTTCCTTAGAAGGATAAAATCTGGTGAAGTACTTTCAAAGGTAAGATGTAATATCTGGTTTTGTATCTCCACTAACATCATTATTATGAATTGCTGGGTTTTGCAAGTATCATCCCTTCAGTCATGAAAGGATAAAGCTGAAGTTTCTGTAAGCTAATAATAGCAATTTTAGCATGGAACCAATTAGGTGTGGAGTAGATTCTTCCCACCACCAAAAAGGGGGAGGTTTTATTCTTAACTAGCCTGCTACCTGTGCTTCGCTGTGGTATTTAAGTTCCGTAAATCCAGTTATAATACTGATGATGTAAAATTTGAAATGTGACATTTGTTGTAGGAATTCTAACAGAGAAGATTGTAGTGTAAAAAATGAAGTGAGACATACGTACTTTCACCCACCCACCCCTCTACTGAAGGACCTCTCTGTAGACCACACTGGTGGTTCTGCCCTCAGGTGCTAGGATCACCAGGCTGCTTGATGAGCTCACTCTGAAGCAGGCCACATAGAACTGTCCATTTAAGAAGCAGTCGTCTGTTAAGTCAACTCCTGCTACCTTCCACGAAAGTGATGGCCTCTCTACTTGTGTTCCTGGATTGTTTTGCTCATATGGAGACTGTGTTGTTTTGAGCACCTCAGGGTGATCTTGCTGGTACTTGGCCTGTGAAGCTCAGTGCACTGCATGAGTACTATGTGCAAATGTCTTTGCCGCATTCCTAAGTTGCCTCCTCCTTGTAGCGTTGCTGTATCTGGCTTGATGTTTGCCAAGAGCTTTCTTGGGGGCAGTAAGAGGTGAGAGTTGTGAGGGGGAGTTGGTGTGAGGGAGTGGTGCTGTGGTGGACATTTCTTCAGGTTCATGAGGGAAGCACGCATCGAAATGGCTTCTAGAAATGTCCTTTATTATCTCCCCATACAAATTCATACCCTGGCCCTGCTTCTATACCTGACCGACTCCGGCCTGTCTGGTGTTGGGAGGGGGGGCTTGTATTTAAAGGCATTGGGGAGGCTGAGCCAGCAGCAGTGCTAAGGCAATCCTGCTGAGCAAACCTCCCCGGTGGCTGTAAGTATTCCAACTCCTCTCCTACACCTGACAGGCAGCTGCCTGTCCAGTGTAGGACGAGGAGGGGGGAGGAGTATTAGAAGCCACTGTGGTAGTGGGGCTGCACCTGACAGACAACCATCTGTTAAGTGTAGGAGGTGGGGGAAATGTGTTGGAAGCCATCAACCTGACAGACAACCGCCTGTTAGGGTGTAGGAGGTGGGTGGGTGTGTTGGAAGCCATCAGAGGCTGGGCCAGCAGCTTTGCTTCACCTCGTAGGTGGTTCTTGGCCACTCCTGATTTCCTCAACTGTCATTAGTTTTGTGCAGTCCCCTGTGCAGTCCCCTGTGACTGTTGGGTTTTTTTTACCTCAGAACACAGCTCTGCAGCTGACCAATCAGAGAGTGGGGGGTGTAGAGAGGCAGCTTCCTGGCAGCCACATAGGAATCAATAAGGGGAGCAAGTTTTCCCCCTTTTGACACACTTAGGGGTCGAATTTCTAAAAATCCCTTTTTAGCGGGCACCTAACTCTGTGCAGTCCCCTGTGACTGTTGGGGTTTTTTTAATCTCAGAATACTGAGCTCTGCAGCTGACCAGTCAGAGTGGGGGGTGCAGAGAGGCAGCTGCCTGGCAACCACACAAATATCAATGGGGGAGCACGTTTTCCCCCTTTTGACCCACTTAGGGGTTGAATTTCTAAAAAAATCCCTTCATAGCAGACACCTACGCTATGGTAGGAGCACTCTCCCCGAATTTGGTGACTCTAGGTCCAGCGGTTTGGGCTTGGCATTGATTTTACGGTGAAGGGACTTTCTTTTATATATATACTAGGAATAAGGCCCGTTGTGGAAATAAATACAACGAGATCTAGAAAGAGGCTCTGGGAGAGTGCTCTGGCTTTGGGCAAACTGTGTCAATTTTCTGGGGCGACCTCAGCAGGGTATAATGACAGAGTCCACCATTTTCTCCAGAGGAACTGATCTCTGCTACCTGAAGAGCAGTTGTAATTGTGAGTGATCTGTAGCCCTCACCTGGAGATTGGCAGCAATTGTTACCCAGGACAAAATGGCTGGTTTGGAGGGTGGAGTTGGCAACCCCATCTCCTTCCCAGCTAACCATCAACCTACCATTATCTGCCCCTTTGACTTCAGCTGACTTCTGCCCTCCCTTCTGCAGAGCAGTTGTAATTCTGAGTGCTCTCCAGCCCTCACCTGGAGATTGGCAACAATGGTTCCCTATGTGGGACTGACTGGTTTGGAGGGTGGAGTCTATGGCAGTGTACCTGTCTGAGGTCCCACCCCTCCTCAAACCTCACCCTCTTCAGGCTCCATCCCTCAAATCTCCAGGAATTTCCCATCTGGAGTTGGCAACCCTATCAGGATTGGCCCCAATGTGTTTTCTCCCAAAGGCCAAAGTAGGTGACAGGACCAAGCTTAGATGCCTACCAACAGGCACTGAGGGGAATGTAGGGTTGCCAGCTCTAAGGAGGGAAATACCTGGAGGTTTGGGGGGTGGAGTCTGTAGAGGGCAGCAT
>NW_015173124.1:2184286-2184654 GCF_001447785.1 Gekko japonicus | reverse complement strand
TAATGACAGAGTCCACTGTTTTCTCCAGAGGGACTGATCTCTGCTACCTGAAGAGCAGTTGTAATTTTATATAAATCACCTGTAAAAAAAAATATAAATATAAATCACCTGAAAAAAAATTTTGAGTGCTCTCTAGTCCTCACCTGGAGACTGGCAACAATAGTTACCCAGGCTCCACCCCTCAAATCTCCAGGAATTTCCATACCTAAAGCTGGCAACTTTATCTCCTCCCCTCTCAGCAGCCTCTTTCTAGGCAAAATCCTCTTTCTCATTAGCAGGGAGCAAAGCAGCGTACCTCATTCTCTTCGGCTTTGCGATCTGTACAGCAACACTGTAAGGTAGGTTAGGCAGAAAGTCTGTGGCTGGTG
>NW_015173124.1:2173732-2183861 GCF_001447785.1 Gekko japonicus | reverse complement strand
AACCCTATGTCCTTTCCAGGCAACCATCAGCCTACCTTTATCTGCCTGCCTGTCTTCAGGTTTACATCCCCCCACCCACAGCCTCTGCCTAGGGAAAGGCCAGTCTTTCCCTGTAGTGGGAACCAAAGCAGCTGACATCATTCTCCTCTCCCCCGTATGATCCGCACAACAACCCTGTGAGGTATGTTAAGGTTGAAAGTGTGTGAATGGTCCATAATCCCCCAGGCAGCTTTTAAAACGTGAACCTAGGACCTGCACACCATCTGTGGCAGTAATGGGGTGACTGTTGGCACCTTTTCCTATCATTTTTTGCCTTGTGGTATTCTGCTTGTGGTGTGATCTGTGTTTCTTGTGGTGTGGCATGATTGTGTTATTGGGTTTGTTTCTTTTGAAGGGGAAGTGATGTGTTGTGAGTGAGGACATTTTTTACCTCAGAATACAGTAGGTCCCATGTGTGACAATTCCAACTGTCTTGGGGGGGGGAGTTCTAGATGTGGAATGGAGTGAAGTCCAATCAGGGTCCATATGCAAATGACCTTGAAATGCTGGCCCAATCAGAGAAGAGTGGGCTGAAGCGGCCCAGCCATAGAAGTCCCGTCCCTGCGTTCAGTCTGCAGATGGTCCTCTCCTGTCAGAGGCCCAGAGCAGACTGAGCAGACTGAACCGGTGGGGGCTGACGTGGGCGGGACTACACAAAGCAGCCAGTCAACCCAGCCAGCGTCTTCTGACTGATAGTTCAAGCTTCCAAACACTGTTGGTGTGCATTGGAATGTTGGGCCCCACTATGGCTTTATATATAAGGGAGAGATATAGATAGATAGATGAGGTAACCTTAAGATTAACTATTGGCTAATCAATATATTGGAGATAGTTCATGCGATTCTGCAAGTACACAAGGGGTGGAGCTTTGGGGGGAAACTTCCATGTTTTCCTTCTTAGGGTCAGAGAGTACAAAGATATAAGATGAAGTAGATCAGAACTAGAAAGTTGAGTTAGTTAGACGTTGTTTTCTTTCCATGTAATCCTTTCCTTAATTTTGAAGTAAACTTTTTCTGAAAAGTTAAAAACACACATGTCTATGCTGCATTATTCCATTGTGCTTCATTTACTCTGCTAAATATCAAACACTGATGCATTCTAAAGACTTTAAAGTTTGTAAGCAGTATTTTTTTTAACAGCTGGCTCGGAAAACATTCTCCAGTGATCCAAAAGTGGGGCAGTCCTCCAGACTCCTTATTCCAAGGATTCATCTCCTCCTCTCCGAAGGCAGGGCCGGCAGACTCTAGTCCTGGAGGGGAGGGGCTTGTCCCCTGGCTTCCCAGTCTCTCTGGCCCTGCCTTCTGAGCAGGACATTGCAGGCTGTGCTCCAGTGGAGCACATTAGTCAAAACAGGACAGAAGAAAAGATGTTTTGGAAAGAAGGGCAGGAACAGGTAGCTCCAATGCTTTCCCTGTTCCCCCCCCCTCCATTGAGCTGTGGAGAGAAGAATGGCTCAGTTTGTTACCGCATCAGCAGACCCAGGAGACCCCTGGGGAACCACAATGCTAGGATGGCTCCCACATGTGCTCCCAGCCCTGGGGGCGGGGACTGGTTGAGAGGCCACCGCTCCTTAACTGGAGTAGGGAGTTCTGAAGAGCTGCAGTTGAGCCTCAGTGTACAGACCCTTGTTCTTCCCACACAGTCAGTCAGACATTGTGGGAAGCCTTTTTCGGTGGCTCCAGTCTCCTGAGTCATGGTAAGAACTATCCCACTGGGCAGGGGAACTGGGGAAGGCCTTTTCTCAATGTTGAGACACCCCCCCCCCTTATTACAGCCTGCCTGGGAAGAAGAGAAAAATGGGGTGGCTGCACTGGAGAGGGTTATGTTACAACAACAGGGTCCTGGCAGACGGCAATGGGAAGCTTCTTTCTCCATTAGTAACCGTCTACCCCTAGACAGCCTGGAGATAAATCAAATGGAGTGGGGGGGGACCCCACACATGGTGAAACAGAAAGGGAAAGGGGGAAGGAAGCTATCTTGGGTGAAGCCTTGTACTTTCATTTTCAGAGAAGATCACAAAATGACTGCCAAAGCAGGGACTTCTACTGGTCAGGATCTAGTTGCTTCTACTTGCAATTTTGAGTTGGCCGAGTCTCCAAAAAAGCCCTCCATTCAAACACAGGAAGCACCTCTAGGGGAGGAGGCTCAAACTAACCTCCTCTCATGATTAAAATCAGAGATGAGGCGGGAGTTTAAGGCCATGTGGCAGAAGTCTCAAGGCTCTCTTCAAGACAGAGATAGGTAAAGGTAAAGGTTCCCTTGCTTGAAAGCCAGTCGAATCCGACTCTAGGGTTGCGATGCACATCTCTGTTTCAAAGCCGAAGAGCCAGCGCTGTCCGAAGACATTTCCGTGGTCATGTGGCCGGCATGACTAAACACCAAGGCACACGGAACGCTGTTACCTTCCCACTGAAGTGGTACCTATTTATCTACTTGCAATTTCTTGCTTTCAAACTGCTAGGTTGGCAGGAGCTGGAACTAGAGATGGGAGCTCACTCCGTCATGCGGCACACTCGGGTCTCAAACTGCTGAACTACCGACCTTCCACAGCCTGCAGTTCAGCGTCTTAACCACTTGAGCCACCGCAAGAAGTTCCAAGGCTTGATCAAGGGTTGTCATATATTAATCCAGATGGACAACATGACAGCAAAGGCTTACATCAACAGGCAAGGTGGGACTCTCTTCAAGTGTCTACACAAAGAAGTGAGTCAACTAATAAGGTGGGCAGAGGATCACATACAATCAATAAAAACAATTCATGTGGCAGGTCGGGAGAACACTGTGACAGACTGGCTGAACCGTCAATGGGTAGATCAATCAGAGTGGATGCTCAACAGGACAGTGTTCGCTCAACTCTGCCAGAGGTTTGGATCACCAGAAGTGGACTTCTTCGCTACAGACCAAAATCGTCAGATGGAGAAATTTGTGTCAAGAGTAAAAAATCCTCCAGCAATAGGCATGGACGCACTACATCTTGAATGGCCCAGAGTGCTGTTGTATGCCTTTCCACCAATCCAAATCATTCAGAAAGTAATCCAAAGAGTAATAGACCAGAGAGCAGAAATGATCCTAGTGGCACCATTTTGGCACCGGCGGGCATGGTTTCAATACCTAAAAAGACTGTCGGTTGGGGAGCCATGGTGCCTGCCTCTTCTGACACAGGGGGTGACGATCCATCCACAGCCGGGGTTATTAAAACTCACAGCCTGGAGGTTGAGCGGCAACAGTTAATGGGACTGGGATACCCACAGAGCATGGTTAAGGCCATGCTAGCTGCCAAGAGAGGATCAACCAATAGGGTTTACAATTACACATGGCAGGTCTTCCATTCATGGTGCGTAGAAAGGGGGTGGGATTCCCTAGTAGTGTCCATCAGTGAGGTTCTCTCCTTTCTCCAAGAGGGACT
This sequence comes from Gekko japonicus, assembly GCF_001447785.1. Lineage (NCBI taxonomy): Eukaryota > Metazoa > Chordata > Lepidosauria > Squamata > Gekkonidae > Gekko > Gekko japonicus. The sequence continues at coordinate 2,180,416 of NW_015173124.1, read as the reverse complement.
GGAGAAGGGGCTTAGTACTAGCACACTGAAGAGACAGGTCACAGCCATTTCTGCCATAAGGGGGGCCAGGAAGGGTCAGTCACTAGCTAAGCATCTGCATGTCAAAAGGTTCCTGAGGGGAACAACCCTATTGAATCCTCCACAGGCACATAGGTTTGCATCTTGGAAACACAGTTCTTAGGGCTCTGTGTAGGGCACCCTTCGAGCCAATGGCAACCTGCACTCTAAAAGAGCTGACGTTTAAGACAGTGTTCTAGTAAGCATTACCTCGGCATGGAGGGTATCAGAACTGAGGACTCTGTCTATAGACAAGGAGCTGTGCATCTTCCACAATAACAGGGTAATCCTACGCACTGACCCAACCTTTACTCCCAAGGTGAACTCGACCTTTCATAGGTCCACAGACATCATTCTTCCTTCTTTCTGTCCCAATCCTTGGTGTGAGAAGGAAAAGGAATGGCATTGCCTAGATGTGTGGAGGGCACTGTCAGAGCCCCTGGAGAAATCAGTTCCCAATAACAGTCATTCAGAAAAAGTAAAGTTCATCTTTATTTATTTATTTATTTTGGCATTTTTACCCCGCCCTCCCTGCGAGCAGGCTCAGGGCGGCTTACAAGGGGCATAAGCTCATACATAAAACCAGATAAAACTATAAAATCATGAATAATAACAATAACAATAATAAAGTGCTTTCTGTAAACAAGATGGTGATAATGTCCAGTAGATAGTCCAAGCCAATCCCACAATGTCAGTGCCATACAATTCATGGCGGAACTTCCAAGGGTGGTTCCTAACCCCAATGTTATTGCCACCATTGGTGGTGGCGGCGGCCGCTATGTGAAAGCCTGGCGGAAGAGCTCCGTCTTCCAGGCCCTGCAGAACTGCATAAGGTCTCACAGGGCCATTATCTCCTCCGGGAGCTCATTCCACCAGGTAGGGGCCGCCACTGAGAATGATCTAACCATGGTCGCAGCAAGCTTTGCCTCCTGGGGCCTGGAATCACCAGGCAGTGTTGGGTCCCCGACCGAAGTGCTCTTGGAGGTATATGTGGGGAAAGGCGGTCCCTCAGGTAAGTCGGACCCTGGCCATATAGGGCTTTAAAGGCGAGTACCAGCACTTTGAAGTGGATTCGGTATGCTATTGGCAGCCAGTGCAGTGCTTTCAACCCAGGCCGGATGTGCTCCTATTTAGGGAGGCCCATCAACAGCCTGGCCGCCGCATTCTGCACTAGCTGCAGCTTCCAGATCTGTGACAGAGGCAGCCCCATGTAGAGAGCATTACAGTGGTCTAACCTTGAGGTGACCGTTGCATGAATCACTGTAGCCAGGTCATCGTGGTCGAGGAAGGGAAGCAACTGCCGAATCTGCCTAGGATGGTAAAATGCAGATATGGCAGTGGCTGCCACCTGGGCCTCCATGGTTAGGGAGGGATCCAGGAGCACTCCCAGACTCCTAACCTCTGACGCTGGCACCAGAGGCACCCCATCGAAGGTTGGGAGAGGAAGCCCCAACCCCGACCCATTCTGGCTCAGGCACAGGACCTCTGTCTTCGCTGGGTTTAGTTTCAGCTGGCTCAGCCTGAGCCACCCAGCCTCAGCCGGTAATCCCCGGTTCAGATCTTCTGGGTCGGAGCCCTTGAGACATTGATAGGATCCAGACTCTTAACGATTCTTTGTTAGAACTGAGGTCAAGTGTATAATGCAAGCAATTATACTACAATCAAATAAGACATTAGTGGCTCTTGGCCAATCACAAATAAGCTAAAAAGCCCACCTAACTAATGGCATAGAATTCCCAGGGGAAAGAGGATTCCAAAGGCAGTTCAGGTCTCAAGGTTATATGGCTAAATTGAGACAGCTAACAGCATAGTGGCCAGAAATGAAAGTATACATTCTTGTTCTCACCCCCCCTGGTTGACAGGCACTCAGCTTCTATTTGGATAAAACAAAACACATATGGACCACCAACTCCCTTTTTGTATCCTTCAGGAAGTCATCCCTAGGTAGGAAGATTTCATCTTCATCTTTAAGTAGATGGATTAGAGGTTGCATTTTTCTGGCGTACAAAGCTAGGGGGGTTGGAGCTGCCCCAAGGCATAATGGCCCATTCACTTATGGGGGGTGCAGCAACATCAGCAGCCTATAGGGTTTTTCCATCATTGGAGGTGGTGTGCAAAGCCACCACATGGAAGTCTATACACGCCTTCATGAGACACTACAGAAAAGACAAGTGGGCCTCAGCTGAGGCTGCATTTAGCCGATGGGTCCTACAGCACACCTTGTAGATGGGGAAGTGGGCCCACCCTGGAGTGTACTGCCATTTTATGTCCCAGGAGTAAGGAGTCTGGAGGACTGCCCCACTCCTGGACCACCGGAGAGTGCAAGATTTATCTCCACTTACCGTGAAGCTTCCTTCTTGGTGGTCCAGAGTGGGGCCGTCCTGCCCACCCAGTCTAGGGTGCCACTTTCGTTGTCAACAAGTGTGGGGTTTTTTTGTGTGTGTACAGACATGAGTAGACATACTGGCCGAACCTTAAAGAGTTCGGGATACACGGGTTTGGGCCAAAGTAGTTGGATGGCTAGGAACAGTTGGGGAACATGTTCTGAAGCTTGAGAGTTTGTTAGCTCCCTGCTGGGGAGCAAGGAGTTGTCAGTTTGTCTTTTCAGTGAAGAGGATTAGAGGCTTGGAGAACAACTGAGAAGCCAGGGGACAAACCCCTCCCCTCCAGGATTAAAGAGTCTTCCGGCCCTGTCTTCAGAGAGGAGGAGCTGAATCCCAGGAGTAAGGAGTCTGGAGGACTGGCCCACTTCTGGACCACCGAGAAGGAAGCTTCACGGTAAGTGGAGATAAACCTTCCATTTTATGTGTAGATCAGACTTAACCTTGAGGGAGGGAAGCTTTGCTCTTCCCCCAGATTATCATTGTACTTACTTCCACTGCATTTAGAGCTGTTGAAGACTATCCTGCTTTCCATACCAAGCAGTCCTGATTGCTGTACTGATTCTGAGAGGAGAAATTCGAATATCAATTCATGAATGCTAGGCAAACAGCATGGTGATCCCCTTTCTTCAGAATCTAGGGGAGAAGTAGTTGAGCAGCAGGGAAACTAAGAACTAGTGGAGCACCCAGTAACTAGAAGCTTACGACTCCATGGAAAGTGACAGCCTAAGACTAAAGTTTTATTTTCCCGAACAATAGACTTTTTTGCCATCAAGTCGCAGCTGATTTACAGCGACACCATAATGGTTTTCAAGGCAAGAGATATTCAGAGGTGATTTGCCATTGGCTGCCTCTGTGTAGCAATTCTAGACTTCATTGGTGGTCTCCCCTCCAATACTAGCCAAGGCTTACCTTGCTTAGCTTCTGAGATCTGATGATCAGGCTAGCCTGAGCTATCCAGGTTAGGGCAGATAATAGACTAGTCTAGTTTTATATACTGTATTGTATACATTTGTGTAGCATATAGGGTGGAAGAGAGTTCATGTGACCAATGATACTATTGTCCTGCACCTAGCTGAATGAAAAACAAATTTATAGATTGCTCAGGTTCAATGCTCCCTCTAAGCTGTAGAGTCTTGTGAGCAAAATATCTACTTTGTGAGCTACCGGGCATTAAAGTTGTGAGCAAGCAATTTGGCTGCTACATGAATTAGCTTGCTCTGGAGCCATCCTTCCTGAGCTAAGATAAAATTGTGTGAGCCGTAGGTTAAAAAACTGTGAGCTAGCTCACAGTAACTCAGCTTAGAGGGAACACTGCTCAGGTTATGTATCTGCTCTAACCATTGGTTTATATTTGTATTTGTAACAGGCTTTTTCTGTCAACTGAGGCAACCCACACAGCCTCCTATGATTTTGGGGAACCAGGTTTGTTTTAAACTGTAACCCTTCCTCTCAGTTACCAGATGTTCTTAAGGTAGCAAGTGTAAAGGCTTTGGGTTAACTGCTGTGAGGTGAACAAGCAGAACATGAAGATCACTGAGGCAGGAGTTGTATGTAAAGAACAAAGAATATTTATTTATTTATATATTGGTTTTAAAGAAAAGATCAGCAGCACAGGTCTCCAGGTAGTCAAAGGAGAAACTTGACTGAGGTGTGTAAAGTTAAGCTAGCTATGGCTTCAGTGTGGTTTGAATTTACTTCAATGGTTTCAGAAACAAACTGGCTTTTACTGACTAGCCACTATGTTGGATCCTCTCACACACAGAGGATTCCACCTGTTCCAGCCTGCCCTTTCTCAAGAGTCAGACTAAATGGTACAAGTTCTGCTCATTACCAGAGAAAAACCTAAAAACCAGGTATTCCATTCCCTCCCAGAGGTGGAGTTGAACCACTGTGTCACATTACCAGGCAGAACTACTCTTCAAAATTTCTGCTGTTTTGCTGAGGCAAACCCAAAAACAATCACTGCATTCTCCAGGAAGCAGATCTGGACTCCTCCTGCCGTGTTTCTCTCCAGCATTCCACCCCCCCTCTGAAAGGTGCCTGGATGCTGGAGCAGCCCTCCCATCGGCTCAAGTGAGTGGCTCTTTTCCCCTTCAGAGGCAGGACAGCCTCCTGTCCATCACAGTACTTCTGTCACCTGGCGCTCTAATTGTACCAGTTGTACTCTGGAACATATATCTGCCTCCATGCTATTGTTTCAATTCATATATTGGACTGAACCAAACAAATATATCGGTCTTCTGTTGCACAGAAACTAGCCAAGTATCTTACCTCTGATTAACCTATGCCAAGCCTGATCTTGTCAGATCTTGGAAACTAAGCAGGGTCGGCCCTCATTAGTAGTGGGATTGGAGACCACCAAGGAAGGCCAGGGATGCCATGCAGAGGCAGGCAATGGCAAACTACCTCCACCTTTGAATGTTTCCTGTCTCAAAAACCCTATGAGGTTGCCATAAATTGGCTGTGATTTGACAGCAAAAAACGTAAATGTATTTTATTGTTACCAGTTTTATTTAGATGAATTCATGTATGTGTGCATGGAAACCCACAATTCTGGTTGCTCAGGTGCCCCAAAAGTGTTGTTTCAGGTTTCAGATTAATACATAAATGGTGCTGGCTTCTAAAACTGTGATTCTGTTCCGTATGAATTTTATTCTTCCCAAATCTCTGCATATGTGTCAATCTGTCCTTCGCTTGATTAAATTGTATTACTGTCCATTTCATTCAAGAATGCCTTGTCTACAAAGCATAATGTTATATCTGATCATGATAGTGTGCAATCAGTCTGTATGTCCCAATGCTGACCAAAAATCAGAAGCCATTACAGTGAAGGACAAACGGTGAGTCTATACTTATTTGCAGTAACTGTATGTACTTGGCACTCTTCATTTGTCACGTTTAAACACAAAATATATTCAGGCCCATTTACGCTGGAAGCAATTCTTGATTTTGAAGAACATAACAGCCCTGCAGGATCAAATCAAAGGTCCCTGTAGTCCAGCATTACAGTCTCAACAGCAGTCAAGCAGATGTGTTCAAAAACTTCTCCAGCAGGACAGGAAGACAGCAGCCCTCCTCTGAGGTTCGTACCCAGCACCTGGCCCTGGAGGCATACTGCTTCTGAGCTAAGAGGGTCTGTTTAAGTATTGTGGCTGCTGAAAAAACTGTTGATGTTATTTTATTTGTACAATACTTAAATTAAGTAGACACTTTACAGAGAATCTAAAAAGAGAGGGCTCTGCTTAAAGGCTCAGAATATAAGTAGAGATGAGACACAGTATGAAGGAGGGTGCAATAGACAAGTATCTGCAGTATAATACACCCCCAAGAGTTTACGTAGTCCTTGTTCCTCTCTGTGAATCCATAAAAGTAATCTGAACTGTTGGTCATCACCATACCTCATGATATCATGTTAATCATGAGTAATGTGAAGTATTTTCTTTGCTTATCCTGAAATTGTTCTTGGATTATATAGATGTATTATGAGGCTATACTTTGACTACAGAGTGTGATCTGGAATCAAAACAATGCACATGTGTGGTAAATTAAAGATGCTTTAATGTGCTTTGTGTAATCAGGCCCATTGACAACACATGCTGATATGTAACGGGTTTCTTTTCTACCCATTTAGTGGATATTATTACATAGACTAAGCTCTTGCCAGTGGTTTTGCACTTTTTTGTCATTTGTGGTTAAAATATGCAGTCTTAAATTGTATTTGAATAGGTAAAATCCCAGAAAATTTTACATGATGATCACTATGCCACACCTGTCTGCTTGCAGCAGCACTTCACTGTATGAGGTGAAAAGTGGTGGTTCTTTGTGTGCACTGCCATTTCCATCTAAGCTGTGCCAGAGCTGACACTAACAGAATTATCTATAGCAATAATACCTAGAGAATAGTAGACTTCCCTTCTGCTCCATATACCTGGGTTTGTTTCTAATACCCTGCCTTCCATCTCAGTATTTTTGCTGCTTCTGTAATTACTTATTTCTAAAAACAGAAGAGTCATTCTGAATCCTACCAGGCTGGGATTTATGCCTGCTGACCCGGAAGCCCTGACCTCTAATCCCAGCTGTGAAAAAGTTATGGCTATTAAGTTGAGAAAGCAACTCTGTGCATACTCAGAGGTACCATCGTCTTGATTAATCCTCGTATTTCAGGCCTCATACTGTCATTTAAAAGATGTTGCAGGATCAGTGTTTGCTAAATTCTAGGTCAGATTCAGCACTATATTTGTTA
>NW_015173124.1:2152938-2173690 GCF_001447785.1 Gekko japonicus | reverse complement strand
ACCATTTCCTTCAGTCTGTTCACAATGGAGCAACTCTACCCCTCCCCCACATCATCTACTTCTATTAATTTTTAAAGAACTTTTAAAATAAAAGTTTGCATTGCTTTAATTTGTCATGGAACATATTTAAAAGAAGATTTTAATTAGGAGCATTCTATAGGTGTAAGCTGGTTCGTTTGCTTTTGTCTTTAACCTTGGTCTCAGGCCAACTTCTTTTCAATGACACCAAAGTGATAATCTACAATCTGTTGCCCTGCTTCTGATATGACAAGGAAAAGGAACTGTTTTATACAATATCAGACTGCCTCTAAGTTGCTATTCCTATTTGCATGCACTTGGAAGTAAGCCCCTTTGAAGACAATGAGTAAATGCATAAGATTAGTCTTCATGTAGCTAGGAAAAACCTTCTTAAATGTCTCAAACCAAGGGTAGTAAGTGCAGTTTGTGTTTCTACAATGGTAAGCAATGGTAAACCAGATCTTGGAAACTAAACAGGGTCAGCCCTGGCTAGTACTTGGGTGGGAGACCACCAAGGAATACCAGGGTCACGATGTGAAGGCAGGCCATGGCAAACCACCTCTGAAGGTCTCTTGCCTTGAAAACCCCACAGGGTTGCCGTAAGTCAGCTGTGACTTGATTGCAAAAAAGTACATATAATGAGACTTACTGGGAATTTTTTTTTACAATTGTTTTTTAAGTTCCCTATATTAAGAGGAAAGTGAATATGCCTATTTATTTTTGTCAAGGATGCTGCCAAAAGCTAGGAAGAACTAGCTGAAACATTTCACCTTCTCATCACTAACTGTTGGGGAAACACATCCACTTAGATTGATTCACTCTTACTGATTCCAGTAGAGGAATTCCAGAAGCAAAGAAGAAAACTATTTGTTTATCTAGTGATAAAAGAATGGGTAAAAGGTGGAGAAAATCAATCTTTTTTTTTAATGTACACTTTTTAAAAAAATCTGATGGACTGGGAGAGAACTTTGTGGCGCCAAAAATGAATGTTAGAAATCAAAGATCCTGCTGAGTAGAGCTGAAGAATGATGTAGTGGAGTGGAGTGAACTTTCTTCATGCCAACCAATGCGGGAGGACCTAGTCACTGCAAACAGCAAGACTCTTCTGATAGTGGGCCATCAGAACATTTGACTTTTCTTAAGCAGAATCTCATCTGAGTTTGATTACTTCCCCCCTCCCCCTTTGTCTTGTTAAGTAATATCATGAAAGTTTGAATTCTGTGTATAAAGCACTTTAGAAATGTGCATGTCTGTATCGCCTGAGATGTGATTAGCAGGGATTTGCTTTCCCCATTGCTATCCCCAGGTGACATATTGCCCCTTCCCTAAGAGATGAGACAGGTGATATTCCTTCAGGCTTTTCAGAGCTGTCTGATAACTTTATTATTGTGGAAGGCCTCCAAATTCCCATCATATTACTCTTTTATTGTAATGTTTAATATTGTGATTTTATTGATAAATTGTTGCTTTTTTATTATCCTGCTTGGGTGCTTCAGTTAGACGCAGCTTGGAGAGAATATACATTTTCAGAATAAATAAAGGAGGAGAGATTTTTACCTTTATGCTGTGGAAATATTGTTTACCTAATGCTGTTTATTTTGCAAAGTAACATAAGTAAAGGAGGAATACTGTATGTAGTGGATTTCTGAAATTTCACAGTTCAAAACTGAAGGACTTCCTGCCCAATAAAGTAATGCCCAAATCTACTCCCATCCCCCTTTGTTGTGTGTTTGTGGATAAATGTAACAAGTATAACACAAAGTACACAACACTTGCCAGTTAACTTTTTTATTGACTTGCACGAAAAGAGTGCTTAGCTATTTTTCCAAAAGGCAAGTCCCTGATGGCACAAAATTAGCACATGAGGATAGGAAACAAATCTGTCGCCACTGCTTCTATTCTGCTCATACAGAAGAGGTTCTAGCTGACCTTCCGTGCAGCTGCCTGTAGAAAGACGTGCTGTGCCAGTTCCCCTCATATCAATATGCACAGCAGCAGTGTGCAGTAGCTTAGCAGTAATGATATTGCATGTTCAGATGCCTGTGTCTCGAGTTGTGGTGGAAAGATAATGTGTGTATAAGCAGTACTGCTATTGCAGCTCACACTGTCATGGCTACCGAGAATGGTTGAGGGGCTACATTTCAGAAGAGGGAGAAACATCAGACTGAGAAATAGTGTTCACTGGTGAAAAACTGTTGTCTCAGCTCTCCAGTCACATGTAATGACTCTCTCTACTTTGCTTGTACTAGAAGGTGAGGAATGATCGGCTGTAAGTACACTCCAGAGTAATTCACCCCAGCTAAAAGGCAGTACAATGAGAACCTAACGATGGAGTTGAATATTACTTACCCATACGGAGGCCAGACAAAAGCTCTTCCATGGGGCACCACGTCTCATAGTAGAGCCCACATGAGCAAACCCAGCTATGTATAATGTCTCCATGCTGCCTAGAGAATGTGCTTTGGGAGCAGGGAGAGCTTTACTGAGGTTAATGCCAATTCTGTGCCAGATAGCTGGAGAATATCCTTTCACATGTGTCATGTTGGTCTATGTTAAAATAAGTGATACCAAAAGATAAGGTGACATCTTTTTATTGGACAAATTTCTGAAGTTCAAAAGAGGATCCAATTTTTTTTAAAAAAAAAAACCCTTCCCCTATTTTGTCATTATACATTTCACATTTTGTGTTCCTCTTGTAGGACAGATGATATAGTCCACAACACGTAAACTGATTAATCCAGAGCAGTTTTAGACACACCATACATTTCTATGGAACCTACCCCTTTAAAAAGTTACCTTCTGTCTTCAAGTCATGACAGAGGTGGAAAGCAGTTAACTCCTGGTAGATTCTCATTAACTTCTAGTGAATTGTCTCTCTCTATGGCATCACTTAGCGATCAGCTACTTGATGGTAACTGGGTGCTTGGCCCTTGTCTCAGCAATTGGGCAATAAACTATAATGTGTATGCATACGCTTCAAAAGACCTCAATGACTATAGGAAGCACACTGAGAATTACTCCTGAATCCAAGCAACCCAATTACTACAAAACTTAATGGGACTAGTCCAAAGTTTTTGTTTGTTTGTTTTTTGGTAACTGTTGGGAAAGTAATAGTAACCTTATGGGTTTGTAGGTATCAGCATCCTGTGATTGTTCAAGGAAGATGATATTTGAAGTATGTTTAGGTATTTGCTGGTAAATAGTTCTCCAATTCTTTCTCTCTGAAAGGTTTCATAGGCATTGGGAGTGGGGTTTACACGTTTAACAGTTTCCTTTTTCCAAATTGCACTGCGCTCTTACAAAGTTCTTTCTGCAAGAGCATTAGAAAAGAAAAAAAGCAGAAATGAAAGCAATCCTGTTACCGTGTAGTGTCCCCCCCTATTGTGTGTTAAATAGGAATAATTCACTCCATGGAGAAAACTGTACACCAACACTACCCAGCAATAACAACAATGAAAGAGAGAGATAAAACAAGATGTGGTGAGCAAAGAAACCACATAATCCAGAGCCACCCCAGAGATGATAATGAATAATAATATGAGAAGCCAAAGCCCATTAGGGCTCGTTGAATAGATAGGGAGCTGGTGGAATTTAGACGCCTTGTGAAGGGAAGGCCGCGTTCTTCTATCCGACTATCAAGCAAGTTGTTCCGTAATTAAAGGCAGCTTTGAAGCAACGTTGTCAGGGGGTGATTTGAAGGGAGGGGAAGAGCATCTCCCCAGTCTTGTTCCTGTAATAAGAAGGAAGAAACACATGCTGCCTCTGAACCTTCATATGCCGCCAAAGGATTTCCAACAAAGAGAATGTTTGCAAGAGGATTTTTTTAAAGTGTATGTTCCTCACCAACAGAAAGATAAACAGACATGCTGGCTGGCTAGGTATGCTGTCATCATACCATTTACACTAAAATATCCTTCTCAAGTCCATGGGCCTATTCCAGAATAAATGGTATGAGAACTGCTGCAGTCCAGGAGATGTTTGGGTTTATGGCTATATGTAAAACTGGAAATGCATTTACATTGTGGATACATATTTGTGCATATTAAGTGTATGTCAGCACATGGATATATTCACACACAGTCTTCACACTCTAATAATATTTATATAGTGTTTTCACATGCATTATCTCTCTTATCCTTGCAACAACACTGAACGATAAGCCAGTATTTTCCTCTCTGTGTTACTGATGGGCAGCTGAGATGGAATGACTTGCCTGAAACAACCAAAATAGTTCTTAGCCAAGCAAACTTTGAATTGATTGAAGAACTCCCTGGCCCATCATTTATGCTCTTACATGACAACAGCCAGTGGCACATGCAGATAGATACGTGTAGGTCATATCTGATGAGTGGAGGATGTGTTCCTTGTTGGAATAACTTAGAAACTGCACAGAAGTACTGGCTTAGGTCAAAACGAGCCTGTTCTCTTTGGGCCCTATCTAGCCTAGGTAAAGGTAAAGGTTCCCTTGCTCAAAAGCCAGTCGAATCCGACTCTAGGGTTGCGGTGCTCATCTCCGTTTCAAAGCCGAAGAGCCAGCGTTGTCCGAAGACGTTTCCGTGGTCATGTGGCCGGCATGACTAAACACCAAGGCGCACGGAACGCTGTTACCTTCCCACCAAAGTGGTGCCTATTTATCTACTTGCAATTTCTTGCTTTCAAACTGCTAGGCTGGCAGGAGCTGGAACTAGAGACGGGAGCTCACTCCGTCATGCGGCACCCGGGTCTCGAACTGCTGAACTACTGACCTTCCACAGCCTGCAGTTCAGCATCTTAACCAGTTGAGCTATCACAGCTCCTCTATCTAGCCTACACCACTATTATTACAGAAATCGTGTCCTAGATAAACAGGAAAAGGTGCTGGAGCCTGACAGTGTGTGCTAAGCTGAGTAGCATTCCTTCTCCCAGGGACAGCTGACATATTAACAATGCTTTGCTGCAGCAAGAGTTCTCTCTCTCCCCCCCCTCGGTCTGTGCTTTTTCTTAAGAGTTTTTGTGTCTCTGCATGTGCTTGTTCCAAGGAGGAGAGGAAAAGTGTAGTAAGAGGACTACATTGTCACAATCCTCCTGAGTACAAAATCAACATTTCTGGTTTGTTGCATAGACTGAGAAGAACCACAATTCCAAGTGGATCTTCCTGGATTTAGAAATTTTGCTTCCTCCTAATTCTAATTCCTAAATTATCTAGAAAAGTTGACCATTTCTACCAAATGTTGTTTGCTTTTCTTAACATATCTCAGCACATACTGTGGATAACATGGAGTAATCATTAGTATCATTGTTGCTAGATAACGTGGGATAGATAATCCGATTTCAGTTTGAAATTATCCTTAAGACTTTGAGTTGTTTCACATGCGAATATCTGATTATCATTATTAGGCTCTGGGGTTGGACCCTGTGATTCCATTCTACTAAGTAACTTTCCTCTGTCAGGATATGTCTCATCTACCAGTGGAAGGTCCCTATGTTAATGTAACAGACTAACAGGATCCAACCCTAACATTCTAACTGGAATGTCTCAGACACCCATTTAACTTGGGATCAGCTCTTTCCAAAAACAGGAATAGACAAAAAGCCTGCACACTCCTAGGCAAGTCAAAACCATCAAGGCAAGCTTTTCACCACAGAAACATTTTCAGAAAGGGTTTTTGTTGTTGTCTTAAATTGTAATGGACTCTTGCATATGAAAATTATACTTTTCAGGCACAGCTCACATACCACACTAATCTGTAGAACAAAGTTTGAATTCAGTAGCACCTTTAAGACCAAGAAAATTTTATTCAAGGTATAAGCTTTTGTGTGCAAGCACACTTCTTCAGATCAGAAGTGTGCTTGCACACAAACGCTTATACCTTGAATAAAATTTTCTTGGTCTAAAAACTGTCACTAAACCCAAACTTTGTTCTGCTGCTTCAGACCAACACAGCTACCCACCTGAACCTACACTAATTTCTGTAAGGCATTGTCTTGTCAAAGACAGTCTTCTACCAAGCTGTTTGGCTGAGGCAGGATTCTCTCTGGAAATTGCGTATGGGGAAAGACTGCTACTGAGGACATGCCCATATGGCCCAGTTTTCAGAAACTAGATTCATTGATTCAGTACACTGGCTTATACTCGTCCCCAGTGGTTGCTATTGCTAAGAGGTAGTATTGTAGACAGGAATGTGGAATGCTATGGTATAGCCCAATCTCATCAAATCTCAAAAGATAAGCAGGGTTGGTATTTGGATGAAGGACCATCAAGGAAGGCTCTGTAGAGATGGTAACTGCAAACCACCTCTGCTTCTCACTTGCCTTGAATGCCCCTTGCTGGGGTCACCATGTCAGTTATCTCTTGACAGCTCATACATATGTTGTACTGCATGCAGTCTGATATAGGCCCCCCCACCCCACCCCCAAAAAACAGGAGCACCAGAAACTCTTCGTGGAGATATCTGGAGAAGGGAAAGGGACACATACAAACTACCTCAGCCTAAAGGACACTGGGAAGCAAGTGGAGTATCAAGCTCTTTTCCTTGGGCCTGTTGCATCAGGGAACAGCACTCCTCCTGACCCACTGCAGACACCACCAGAATTCCAGCTATCCACAAGAGCACAAAGACATATAGAAAGTTTTTCAACTTCAGGTCTGCAAGGACAAACTGTCAGATAAAGATGGTAGTGAGGGGTAAGAAAACCCCACAGGTCCCATACCATATTTTTGGACATAGCACATCTCTGTGTGCTATGCAGGACAGCAAGAAATCAACACTGGCTCTGATCTGGGCATATATGATACTAAAGATCTGCACACCTACCTGATGTCTAAACCAAACCCCACACAAATGTGTATTTCCACTATACAGCAGCACACACCTACTGTCAAGCTCCTGCCTTGAAGCTGTGAGTCTGACTCATACCATGCAAACCACCCCGATCATTTGTGTAGGCTGCTTCATACATTACAACTTGGGCTTTGTTTCCACTGTTGTAAAAACCTGTCTTAAGAGGCTGCAAAAAAAATCTGGATATGATCCTAAAAAGACCTTGCACATTCAGCTCCCAGTGACCAACCCACACCGCCAGAAAACCAACAGCCTTAAGCCCATTAGAGAGGGGCGATTGCTTGTTATTATTATAGACACAAGAAAGTTACTGCCCTCCAGGACATAATTTATGTCTATTTTTAATTCCAGATCTCATGCCTGGATCACACTAAATAAAAACGGATGAAAGCATTCCAAAGTGGGAAATGAGCACATTTCCCTTGTCACAGAGCAATGACTGCATCCTTGCATATCTTCACACAATGCAGAAGCATAGGGAATGCACAGCCACAATACTGGGTGATGGTGATTGGCTTTGATTACTATAAAAGGTGATCAGAAAAGGCTAAGAGTGGGTTGACGTCCAGTAGCCATGACAGCTAAACTCAGCCCTGAAATCTCTTTCACGAAAAGGGAACACGGCTGTCTACTGGAAGCCCGTGATGATGTAGGGCACGATGTGCAGAAAAGCCAGAGTGGTCAGGGTGTGTGTATGTGCATGCTATTCTTTCTTTCCTATAATAAGAATTGTTTCACCCAAAGTTTCTTTTCCACCTGGACATCAGTGGCATTGGTCAGCTGAAAGCCACCCTCCTGGTGATGACCATGCTAAACAGCAAGGGTCCTGGCATATGTGCTACTAAAAGAACATCTGAACTTTTCTCATGCTGATGAGGCACACACATGAGTGTGCAGTTCCACATCGACCCTGTAGTTAATAGAGGATTAAAAAACAGAAGTCTGCTTTTCAAAATGAATCTATATTCCAGCGCATGCAAGTGTTCCATTTCAGGAACTGCTGCAGGAAATGCCATAACAAAAAGCTAAACACAACACTAGAGAAGCATGCTTTGCTCACTGAACCAAGTGCAGGGCTACATTTCCAATGTGGACAGCCTTGGTGTCTTTGGCTGGCCAGCCTACTACTATTTTTCTTAATACACAAAACTCAAGGGACTGAATGTTCCCCCTGCAGCAGCTTTGAACGCTGAAGGACGATTTAGAAGGAGCTATAAAATACCTTGACCTGTTTGCCCTGTCCTGGAGGTCTGTGAAGAGAAGCAAGAAAAAGAACTTAGAGAAGGTGTGCAGGAGGGAAAGATTCATTCTCCATCCCAACCCCCCTGTGTGTCCACATATTCCCGGAACCAGACTGGCTTCTTGGCCTGAGACAGTTTGTCTTGAAAAGCGGTTATTCACACTAGACACTTCTCCTCCCGCTCCGTTCGTGAAAGCCAGTTGCCTTTCTGGCCGCTGTGGGGCGCTCAAGCCCTACTCTGAGTCTCGCTGCGGCTGGGAAAAGAAGAACTCTCCTAGAACAGATGCTGCACTGGAGGGATTGGGGGGAAGGGGAATAAAAGGGGGGGGAGATGAGAGGGCAGGGGTGGGGGAGGGAAGAGAAGCTTTATTCTCTAATGCACTCGCTGGGGAGACTTTGTTACAAAACAGATTCATGCAAGAAGGGCAGGCGGGCTGTGTTGTACAATGAACTCTCCGGGGAAGGATAAATCCAGGGACACAGAGAATCTTTATGGCAGAGGGGCATTTGGCTGGCTCGAAGCCCCCCGCCCCCGTCCTCCGTGGTCTCTATCTGCTGGAAGAAGGCTGGCTCAGCTCTGCAAGGCAGCCATGAGCCTGCCGTCTCCAGCCCAGTCTGTCTCGCGCAAAGGCCCTGCCCAGCACCCGGCCTCGCCCTGGCCCTCCTCCTGCTTCTCTTTTGAGGTCTCCCATTCACTTCGGCAGGGCGGCCCGTCCCCCCCAGACACCCCTGGATCCCCGCCAAAAACCTTTTTTCCCCTCCCTCTCTCTCTCTTTAGGGTAAAGAGACAGGGTGGGGGTGGAGGCTTGTCAAAGCGTGGTGGATCCGAATGGTTTTCAAAAGCAACGCAGTAAATCCCCCAAAAGGCCCAAAGCAGAATTTCAAAAGCGCCCCAGTCTTCACCCACCTCAACCGGCACAAAGGAGATGCATGCAAACTGAAACGAAAAGTGACCCTTTATCCCTAATCTTTGGGTACAATCGGAGGAAGTGTGTGTGAGAATGGGTTTCCTAGTTGATGTGGGAGGGACAGGTTTGCACTAAGAAGCTGGTGATTTGTAGGAGACGTTTGGGAAACTCTCTGCCTCTCCTGTTAAGGGGCGGCAGTCCCAGGTCCAGACAATCGGCCAAGGGTCTGAAGGCGCTGCTCCTTAGATCCCCCCTAACCCCGGTTTTCAGAAGGACAAGCATGAAGGAAGGCCTAGACCGAATGTTTATGCACCCGGGTCATGTTAACGGGTCCTTTCAGAGAGGATCTGGAGGAGTAGGGGAAATCTACGAATTTGCTCAATTTTTAAAGGAAATTTCTGTTAGTAAACCAAAACAAAGAGAGAGATGGGGGGGGCAATACAGTCGTTTCTGCTGGATAATGAGAAATAAGCAAGCATTTGATCTCTCTGTTAAAGATACTTGTTCTTCTCGCCTTAAAGAAATGCTGTTTATTTAAAAGAAGAAGAAGGGGGAACGCGTTTTGAGGAGGGAAGAGTCTCAAACAGGATTAAGGATTTAATTATAGTCCCCTATCGAAGTAACCGTTTGATGAACTGATGGTATCAGTTAATAATCACATTCATTTCAAGCTTATGAAAAAGATTCCCAGAAAGTATACTTAAGATAGCTTCCCTACCGCCCCCCCCCCCAGCAAATGCTACAATTACTATGGAAAGAAGGGGGGTCTTATTGGGGCAGGAGAGCTGCACATTATGAGTTAGCATATCACTCTGAAAAGTGAGGTTTATTTTATTCTAAAGAAGAACTAGCTTGGTAAAGAGTGGAACCATGCACAAACGCAGCGTTTCTCACCCCAACAGGACTCCCTGTCCTTCCTCTTGGTACTTTCTAAGGATTTAAGTATGTCTGTGTTTGAATAATACCGGGAGGCGCGCCTCCCCCCCCCCCCCCCACAAAAAAAGTACTCCCCAAAAAAAAAAGGACAGCAAGAATCCAGTGTTTTTTCAAATCAAATCAAAACCATTGCAATGCCCTAATTAGAGTAATTAGAATAATAAGTCTGCCTATATGTGGTAAGACAATGTGTACAAACAACTTTATTTAATGTATACTGCTAATCAGCGGTGCGCGCGTGCTTGAATGCTTTAGTGTAATAAAACTCACCCTCGTCCGCCCAAACAATCAAATACAAATTAGTTTAATGATTGCGCCTGCTTCAATGTCTTGGAAATCCACAGGCGGAGGGAAATAAATGGCACCATCCTTGTTTGTGTGTCTCCCCTACTGACCAAAGAACTGGTGCCTCCGTGGACTTGGCAGTGAATGACTGGAGCGCTGAATGAAATCGAGCCGGGACCCGGAACTAATGAGCCAGGCAGCCTGCCGAAAACTTTCCCGGGGGCCGCCCAGAAGTTCCCTGCGTAAGTTCGGAGCACAGAAAAGAAGCCGCGCTCCCGAGGACGTTTTCTGGGGAGTGACGCGCCCGGGGCTACTTCTGGGGGCTTCTGGCGACTCGACGCGCGCGGGGGAGCTCGCCTTCCGCCGGCGACGGGGGGGCTGCGGCTTTCGGGAGCCGCTTGATAGGTGGCCGAGAATCCCTAACAAGCAGGAGGGCTCAAAGAGGACCCCCCCCACACACACACACTAAAGCAGAACAGGCGGGCAGATCGAGGCGACTGTCTTAAAACTCGAGCGAAGGGCCCCAAACCAAGACCAGCCCTTTTTACAGGGTTAGCTACGCAACTGTGGGGACGGAGGGGTCGGCTCCTAAGCAGGACGCCGCGGCAATAAAGGCCAGTCGAGGCCCGCGGTGCAACTCCCCCCCCCGCCGCTGTGCCACCGAAGCCCGGCCTCCCCAGGGGGTCAGAGCACCCTCCGTCCAAGCACCTTGACTGGGGAGCCAATCCACGGGGGGGGGGATGCCTTTCAAGGCGAACGGCTGTGGGGCGGAGGCATCCCCCCGACCTCCCCCTCCGCGCAGGCTTTCAGCGGGAGCAGAGTTCGCGGACTGAGCAGAGCGCGTTCGGGTAGCCTTTCCTCCGGCACCTGCCGCTTCGCCTCCAGGGCATGCAGAAGCCTCAGATGTGAGAGGCTGTCAGAAAGGGCTCCTGGCGTCTCCAGGCCCGAGAAGAGGGGCTTCCCTTGTCTCCGGCGGCTGCTCCCTGGACAGGGCCTTTGGTTGTTCCCCTCCGACTAGTGACCAGGGATCCGCTTTCAAAACTCTTCTCATTGGGGAGAATGAGAAGGAGTCCCTGGCGTTTTAAAGGTCCCTTTCATTTAACTTGCTTTCAACTGTTCTCATAAGAAGAGCACGGTTGGTGTGTGTGTGTGTGTGTGTGTGTTTTAAACATGCTCCTTCCCCCCTGGTCTAGAGTCCCCTTCTCCACTACAACTTTCCTTAGGGCTAAACATGACTCAAAGGCCACTTTAAAAATCGCTTCTGCACACAGGTCTACCTGCAGCAATGCCCACTGCAATCCAAGGGGATTTCTTTTCAAGAGAGGATCCGGGAGTCAAGAGAATTAAGTAAAATTGCCCTGAAAGACCTAGCTGTTTTCCTCCTAGGGATTCTGGAGAGGATGGAAAGAATGGCGCAAAGACGACCTGAGGGAGAGCAATCGCGGCACGCCACTTTCCTCTCAGGCCCGCTGCCAAGAGGAGCGGATGTGGGGGCCCAGTTTACATTGCACTGGAAAGCTACAAACAGACCCCCCCCTCCGCCCCACAGCGATCCTGTAGGTTTTCCGAGAAGCAAATCCCCCTGATTTCAAGGGCAAAGGCGCCTAAAGAAGAGACGACAAACGCTTTCCCCCGTTCCAGCTGTGGCCTCGATCCAGCCCCCCTTGCTTCCCCGTAGCGGAATTCTTTCTGAGAAAGTGTATTACAGTTAGCAGGTTCTGCGACTTCAATCTTCCATTCTTTTTCAGAGGACTCTCACAGCTACCATAAGCCGACCACAGAAATCTGCCAAAACTACCTCTGGGGGTTCTTACTGTGAGTTTTTCAACAACGAAACTGTCTACACCCTCGCACCACATCCCGTCCGCTTCTCTCCTGCAAATTCGTTTCAAGATGACTGACAGGGAGGCGAACTGGAGCTCCTTCATTCTGTTTGGGGCGCTTTCCTGCTGTACACTTGGTAACAACTTAGAACTCCTGCTATAACACTGAATACAAGTTTGGACTCCACTTCCTAGCGAAAGATTTATCTAAAGAAATTGGGGGGGGGGGTCGTAATTAAAATTAGACCCCCAAAGGCATTCTTGTTTCCGGTTGTTTCACTTCCTGGTCAGGGTGTCTTTGCGGCACAATTCTGTACACGGTCATTTGTAGGTGAGTCCTATTGAATCCAATGTGACTTACTGTCAAGTGACTGACCATTCAATGCGAATCACGGCTACACAGGCTTAGTCAAGGTTTGGAAACAAACTGATATTTGGGGCATCTGTGTTTAATTACGGCCTTAATTCAGAAAGGCCGCTTTTGCTCCTATGATTTGGCCACACCTGAGAGCAGTGTTCCCTCTCAGGTGAGTTAGTGTGAGCTAGCTCACAGTTTTTTAGCCTCCAGCTCACACAATTTTGTCTTAGCTCAGGAAGGATGGCTCCAGAGCAAACTAATTTGTGCAGTAGCCAAATCGCTCACAGTAGCTCACAAAGTAGAATTTTTGCTCACAAGAGTCGACAGCTTAGAGGGAGCATTGCCTGAGAGGGTTTGTGACAAAAAGGAGTTTAAAGGCAAATGTTCCTGCTGTCATCTACCCGTGTAAGCGGAGTACACAGACCTTCCCAAAGCGCAATACCTATGCTAGCTAAGTTCTCAGTAACTACCTTCGTCCAAGCGGTGGGGACTACCACATTTGAGATTTCTCTCTTAACCCCGATTTCCACAGTCTTTTCCCATTTCCCAGACCTTTACTCAGCGGGAACCCTGCGTCTCAGAACATTTGGATTCCAGCCCTGAATAGCGGGTAGACATCTACATTCCAGCCCAAAGAGCTTGGGTTATTATCCACCCACCACTATCAAAGCATCTCTTAAACTTTAGGGTCTGTTTAATCGTCTCTCCTCTCCGAGAGGGTTTGCAGCTAATCCTTAGCCAACCAGAACAAAGTCGGTTGGATTTGTCTGAAAAGAGCAAGGCGAGTAGGTAGCCTATGAGAAGCAGCCCTCGAGTGCTGGGACAAGAAAGCTTAGAAACAGCAAGCAAATGGAGAGGGAGTATTGTCACGTAAAGCGGTGTGGAGTGACCGGTACAGAAGCTGGCTTGGCTTGTAGATGGGGGGGGGGGGAGAGAGAGAGAGAGAAGGAATAAGAATTATGCTCTCTCTCTATAAACGCCTTCTGGAACATTATGGCAGGGCTACACTTTTTTTTTTAAAGGCGTTATTTACATAATCATTTATCACATGGTCCAGAAATGTGAACAACCTCCCGTGCAACATAGGAAGGGAAACACTTCTTTTAAAAAGAACCCTGGTGCAGTAGTTCCCACTTACACAACGAAAGTTATCTCCATAAAAGAAGGGGGGGGGAACACACCAGAAATGCAAATGCCTCAAAAACTGCTTAAGCTTTTCTATAGATTTAGACTACAACGACCCCTGTCAGATCATAGTGAAAAAATGAATGCAGCTGTCCCCATCGCTAGAAAGAAAGAAAGAAAGAAAGAAAGAAAGAAAGAAAGAAAGAAAGAAAGAAAGAAAGAAAGACGAAATCAGTGTCTGCCAGTGGGTCGACCTTCAGCTATAGGTGTTTAAAAAGAAATTCTTAGAGCCAGTTCTCCAATGCACTTTATTTTGGTGAAACTCTTTCCTCTCTTAGCCTTTAGAGAGTTAGAAATCCTCTTCAGACAGCGGACCTTCTCGTCCACGATTTTGTTCTAGTTCTAATATCTCTCTGACGCTGCCCCTACCTCTCTGTTTCTCGCAAAGAGATGAGAACTGAACTGACTTCAAATTTTAATTCAGGCAACTCCACAGGCTTTTCCTATCCCATTCACAAATGCAGTACTTTCCCCTGCTCTTCTGACAGTTCTTACTACTCCTAAGACTCCAATTCCCTGAACAAGAACGAAAATATACCCCTAAATTAGGTGTCAGCCTAAGTTTTTCAATCTTTCATTTTAAACACCTAACAAAAGCGAAAAGTGACGATAGTTTTTTTTTCTTGTTGACAGCTCAAGTAAAGGACGGTGAAAGGAAACCTACAACATGTCTGGTCAATTTCCCCCTTTGTAATTGAAGATAGATTGTTCGGTTCTCTTTCCTTAAACAGATGGAGCGTTCTAATATTCCTAATTCTACCTGATTGTCTTTCAAGGAAGTAGGCCTCAGCAAAAGAAGAAGAAAATAACGTTTCCAAAGAAGATTTCCCTCCACATGTCCGAGCTGTGACTCACCAACGCTCACGTTCGAATGCTGTTAGTCTTAAAGATGCCGCTGGACTTTTATTTTCCTGTCACAGACTAACACAGCTACCCTTCTGCAGTCTAGTCTCCACTGCCTCGCTGCTTTGCCTTCCTGGGCACTACATAGACCCAGCAGTTCCAACAACACACACGCACGCACATTCTCTAGCTAGGGCGGTTTAAAGCAAGGGCGGGGGTATCAAAATCACACCTGATCCAACCAAGCACCGTGTATCTAATTCTTTTTTCCCCACACGGGTAGAAGGAAAAAAGGAAATTCTCTTCCAAGACCACTGAAATGTCCTGCAGAGGGCAGATGCTGCCCAGTTTTCATCTCCTCCAACCCCCCCTCCATTTAAAAAAATATAAACAATTCAGCAAGCTATTGACTAAGGGACATTCAATCTATACCCAGCTTAAACATTTTACCCATCAGCATATCTGCGGTCGCAGAACACTCCTTCTTTCTGTCACTTCGCTTCCAGACTATTGATAAGATCATTTAGCTGAATCTGTTTGAGACGCGTGTAGTATTGACTAGGAGTTAGAAAAGATGATTAAATCTAATAAGCCTGGAAACTATCGTTAAAGGGGGAGGGGTGGAGAAGGAGAGTTAGCACGGAATAGGGGAAGCATTTCACTTAAAGAAGTCCAACAAACTAGAAGATGATGTTATCACCTGGAAACACGCCGGCGTTGCTCACCATCCCACACCCCTTTCGCTTCTAACGCAGGGAAGCTGCGGCGGATTCTACTGGGGGCGAGAACATCGCTTTGGGATTTCCTCTGACATAAAGTCCTAAGTAGAGAGTCCGTTTGGTGTAGTGGTTAAGAGCAGCGGGCTTTAATCTGGAGAAGCGTCTGGATTCCCACACCTCCCCTGGAAGCCCGCTGGGTGACCCTGGGTCAGTCAGGTTCTCTCAGCCCAACAAATAAACCTAGTTTACCATAAAAAGAGCTTAGAGTTTCAGACTGCCAGACAATCTTCGGATCTCCCGGCTATACTACACCCACTGCCATAGGATAATTAATTAATTACCTCCTAAGTTATCATAAAGATGTGGAACCAAAGAACGTTGCTTAGGTCGTTCTCCAATGCCCCCCTCCCAGCCCAATACAGGGATTTGCCTAGCTATGACCACCCAGCAGGATGACCCACAGCCCAGTTCAACTAGAAGCCATTGAACCGAAGCGCATCCTTCACTGCGAAGTCAGTTCTGCCGGCTTGAGGAGAAAATCCCACTGATTTCAAAGGAATTTACCTCCCATGCAGGGACAGTAGTCCGGAGAAATCCAAGCACTTCATCTTAGCTGCTCCTCAGTTGCGGGTGGCGATGCAACTTTATTTCAGCCGCAAAGAAAAACAAACAAACAAACAAGGAGATGGGTGTGGATGAACACTAACCACTAGCGGCTTTAGAAACAAGAGCCCAAGGGCCCCTCAAGGCCTCTCCAAAGTCTATGAAGAGGCCAAGCCAAACTGTGGGTCTGGCAAAACCTGGCCTTAAGTAAGGCAAAATACATCTTTGGGGAAGGGAAGCCCAGCTAAACCCCAGCACATCAGGGCACTTCGGGTTCAAGACAGCGCTACTACACAGTTCCCCCAGTTCCCCTACGCACCAAACAAAGCCAGCCCAAACTCAAGGCATTGGGTGGCGGTTATCTCAAAACCCACTCCCTCCAGGTCAAGGCCGGACTCATTCCTCGGGCCCGCAGCAGGAAGAGAACGTTCCTACTCGGGAGGAAGGGTCTTGCTCTCCAGCATGGCTCTTTAACTACTCCAACTCCCTTGCTCGTCTAAACGGAACTTCCACGTAAGCGCGCGCCTTTCGGATCGCAGTCCAGCCATTATAGAAGACGAGGCCGGCGGTTTCAAGGAGGGCGACTTTTCGGGCAAGGAGGACGCTCAGATGACTTTCGCCTCGGAGAGGTGGAATCGTGGCCGCTTTCCCTGCACATGCGCTTCCAAGAGAAGCCGCTGGCCAGAGTATCAGAAGACGCGCCGCGCTGGCTGTGAAGGACATCAGTGTGCGTCTCTCTACAACTGGCTTTCGCCTGCCTAACGGGCGGCCAGGCCCCTTTCTTGTCGCACGGCAACAACTACAGAAATTATACCAGCGGAATCTGTCAACAGATTTATTCCATAATGTCAGGAAGCTGAAACAAAGGGCGCTGCCCCCCCCTTTTGCATCGAAAACAACTTGATAAAAGAACTAGATTCTATTCCCCGCCCCCATCATTTTTCCCTAAAGAACTATGCCGCCACTCAAGGCTGTTTTTCAAAAAAAAGGGGAAAAAATGCCAATAATTAGAACAAACTATAAAGGTCTTGTGTATTTCTGTTTTATGTAGATAATAAAATATTACTTTAACATAAATATATAAGGATCTCTGCGCTTTTATTTTCCCCCACAAGCACATCCAAATGTACCAAAAACAAAGTATTTCTTTAAAGAGACTGAACAAAAAAATCACATCCCATATAGATTTTTTTTTTGTTCTCCTACTCATTTAAAGCTACAGGGAAAAAAACAGTTTCCAGAACCTGTTTGCTTTAAAAGAAATAAATATACATTGAGGCAGGCCACTTAAAAATGATATGAAAATATTTCCCTGGGTAGCATTAAAAAAAATAGACAAAGAAAACATTTAAACTATATCTGCATTTCGAAGGACAAATTTTGAACATATATACAGAGCGGTAAGGTTTGCGTGGTAACTTTTTATTATTATTTTAAGTAAACCTATTCATGGGTTTAGAGGAACTGCAGAAATCTCTCCCCCAAACTCCTTCTTTTTACTTTACCCAGATATTAATAAGTGTCCGAAACTTCACTTCCTCTTATTTGCCATTTCCTCTGTCCCTGACCTGAAAGTCTTTAGGAGGAGTTCATCTCCACACCATAATAACCAGCAGCTCAATACCCTTAAAAAATTAGTGTCCATATCATGGGGAGGGGGTTGAGAAAAAATTGAACAGACTTCTTTGGGAAATGTATTTGTCTTTTCAGGGGGAGGGGGAGGAGGAGAACATCGGATGCCATTCTAAGGCTCAGAAAGATCAACGAAGAACATAATTTTAAATCTCACCTACCCATTCCAATGTTTACCTGCCAGTTGTTCTGAGGAAAAAGGTTCATTGGCCTCATAATTCTCAAACATTCCGCTAGGCAAACTTTGCAAAGATTCTTTTTAAATAAAAAGTTACATACCCCCCCCCTTGTGCTGAGTAGATGTTTCAAAATGTGAAATCTGTCACCATCACAGTTTCAAGGGTTATCCCCCCACCCCAATATAGAATATAATATACAGTTTCAAGGTCCCCCTTCCTGCCTCTCTAAAGCCTTCTGCTTTTTTGGAAAGTTAACCGTTTTCCCAGCAAGGAAATGCATCTATTAAATCGACTAACAAAAGGGAGGGGGGGAGAAGGATTGAAAATGGCATTTTGGTTGCTTTGTTTTCACACCATTTGGCTCCCTCCAAAGAAAAAGCCGACCCGGTGAAGCCAGTCTCTCCCCCCACCCCCCTTTTCCATGCCACACACATTATGCTGAAATTTCAGTAAATGATGGAAGGGGGGCAGGGTGCATCTAAAAAACCCAACGAGTCAGTCCTAAAGAGAAATGGCCCCGTGTGTGTGTGTGTGTGTGTGACCAAAACTGGGGACCATGAGCCACTGACGCCAAGCACTTGGATTTGAAACCAATCCCATGAACTTGTTTACTTGGAAGTAAGTCCTATTGGTTTCTATGGAACTAAGTGTGGTCACCTTCACAGTTTTAACCCCGCTGATTTCAGCGAGGTTCTCCATCGGTTTAAACGCAATTCTCTGATGTGTTTGGCACATGACTATAAGGCAGGTCGTCACCGAAGTCAGTGAGAAGCCTCACACTGAGATGAGAAAGTCCAGGCTTACCGCCTCCAATGAGCGCAATGCCTAAACCTCATCTGTTACACCCAGACCCTAAACAGGGTGAAAGGAAGTCCCAGGGAAGGCACCGGGACTTGCTTCCGCTTTTGAGGTGGGTGCCGGTCTGGAATCATTTTTACCTTCTTCGGGCTCTGAACAAGTAAAAGGCCGAGCAGCCTCTCTCTACCTCCAGGCCTAAACACCCCCACAGGAACTTACTTCCAAGCGACTGAAGGGTCTTTTTTGGTTTGATTTTCTCCCCTCCCTTTCCAGATTTGTACCACATCCCAGCACAAGTGTTCTAGCACAGAAGAGCTTCTAGAACTCCAGACTTACGGAGAACTTCCTGTGTATGACCTGTGCAGCTCAGTCTCCATCTCTCTCTCTTTCTCTCTCTCCCCTCCCCCATCTTATGCACAGTTTTTAGATCTTTTCAAAGTGCCACTTTCTGCTGGAAAAGAAGAGCAACAACCCTACGTAGACTTACCTGGTCTACCCAGCCTAAGCCTAATGAGACTCACTTCCATGTAAACGTGCTAGGATACGACTGCCTAT
This sequence comes from Gekko japonicus, assembly GCF_001447785.1. Lineage (NCBI taxonomy): Eukaryota > Metazoa > Chordata > Lepidosauria > Squamata > Gekkonidae > Gekko > Gekko japonicus. Next base: position 2,154,787 of record NW_015173124.1, on the reverse strand, counting down.
CATTCTCTCTCTTTCTCTGCCTCTGGTAAACACACGCACACACACAGACGTGTCCTTCGGCTTCTTTTCAGGTGGGCCATGGATTGCCCAAATAGGACCGCCAGTCTTTATACGCCATCTTTCAGCCTCCCTCCACCTCTGCCCCCAAATGATCTCTCTCTCTCTCTCTCTCTCTCTCTCTCTCTCTCTCTCTCTCTCTCTCTCACACACACACACACACACACACACACCCCTTTCTGGCAGGCCAGAGCTATTTCTTCTCATCCTTTCTTCCCTGTCCTCTTCCTGACACTGAAGATCTACTTAGGAAGAAACAACCCCACCAACCAACCCCCCACCCATCCTGGAGGTTAAAGGATGGCAGAAAGAGCAAATCAAGACGCCGCGAAGGCGATCCTTTGGGTTCTCAAACTTCACAGCCGCACGAAGAGAACACTAAACAGCTGCTCCACTGACCCACAACTGGCCAGCGCTCAGCGTGGGAAATGCAAGTCATCTTCAGCAAAGCTATGCTATGTGTAAACTTCGGGTTTCTTGCAGTGCAAATTCATGCAGGGGAGGGGGAAGACCATCGGACCCGACCGAGAGCACACTGCCTTCTTCCCTATGTCCCCTCCCCCCTTCCCGGACTAAAACCAGGCAGAGTGTTCCAGTGCATTGAAGCATCTTTCCTGCGTTCCTGCCTTTGGCATAGACACGCAAACACTTGATGGCAAGGATCCTCTGTTAAGGCAGGCCAACTTTTGTCCGCCCCCAGGGACAGTGTTCTCCATCCCCCCACCCCCCACCCCACCCCCAGGACATTTGGAAGCCTTCTCTGCCTGTGCCTTGACGCGAGAAAGACCGAGAGAGAGAGAGAGAGAGAGATTGGGGGGGGGGGCAGACACGCACTCGCCTCTGTTGCACACGCATCCATATACTCACTGCACTCCATTGCCTGGTTAGTCGCCTGTAAAGGTCAAAACACATCATTCATTACACACTTTGCTACCGTTTCAAGGAGAGTTCAGTGCAGTCGCCTTCCTTCCTGTTTGTCTGCCTTTTTGTTTTGTTTGGGGGGGGAGGGGGGAAACAATCAAAAGGCCGGAGGAGTAAGGGGTTAGGGGGAGGGGGCCAGGGGCCGGCCCCCCTCCCCAGGTCCCTCCCTGCTCCTCCTCCTCCGCCGGCGGTGGCGGAGTTCACTGCACAGGAGTCTGTACCCCGTGGTGCGGCGGCGGCGGCGTGTCCCTGCTGGCCCCATACACGTCCTCGGCTCCCGGCAGAGTCCCTCCCGGGGGAGTCATGCGTTTCTCTTTCTGTCTCCTGTTACAAAACCACACGCGGACCACCTCTTTCTCGAGCTGGAGGCTGTCCGCCAGCGAGGTGATCTCCTGGGCGGAGGGCTTGGGGCACTTGAGGAAATGGCTCTCGAGGGCGCCCTTGACGCTCACCTCGATGGAGGTGCGCTTTTTCCGCTTGCGCCCTTGCGCCGCGATCTTGTCTATGCTGGTGGGGCTGCCCGACGACGAGTCCGCCTCCTCGAGCCACTTGTTCAACAAAGGCTTCAACTTGCACATGTTCTTGAAGCTCAGCTGCAGGGCCTCGAAGCGGCAGATGGTCGTCTGCGAGAAGACGTTGCCGTAGAGCGTGCCCAGGGCCAAGCCCACGTCCGCTTGGGTAAATCCCAGTTTGATCCGCCGCTGCTTGAACTGCTTGGCGAACTGCTCCAGGTCGTCCGAGGTCGGCGTGTCCTCGTCCGAGTGCGCCTCGTGGTGGTGGTGCGGGTGGTGCGGGTGCTGCGGGCCGCCGTGCTGGTGCGGCGGCGGCGGCGGCTGGGGGAGGTGGTCCGGGTGGTGCGGCGGCGGCGGCG
>NW_015173124.1:2146227-2152543 GCF_001447785.1 Gekko japonicus | reverse complement strand
CGCCACCCCCTCCGCCGCCGCCGCCGCCGCCGCCCCCTCCGCCGCCTCCGCCGCCGCCTCCGTGGGACAGCGCCGTGATCCACTGGTGAGCGTGGCTGAGCGGGTGCCCGTTGCTCTGCAGCGCGTAGTCCGCCTGCACCAGCGCCTGGGCGTCCCTGTAGCCGGCGCCCGGCTGCATGCTCCCCGGCGGCTCGGCGTGCACCATGGGCGAGCTGGAGGTGAGCAGGCTGTAGTGGTTAGACGCTGTGGTCGCCATGACTCTCCGAGCCGGACTGAGGGCTCCGCTTAAAGGAGCCGCGCATTTGACAGCTACTTTTTCGCCTCGGGCTCCTCTCGCCGCGCGCTTCCCCCGCAAGTCCGCCTGGCAGAGCCCACTGCAAAGGCACGCGTCCCCGCTCCTCCCTCCCTCCGGCCCCCATTGGCTCCCTGCGCTTTGATTTACGTGGAGACCTCTAGCAACCGGCGCAGGGGGAGTCTCCCATTGGCCCCGGCCCTGGCGCTGACACCACGCCCCCCGCCCTGCCTCCCGCTCGACTCTCTCTCGCGCGCTCTCTTTGTAATCAAACTCTAAGGAGGAGAGTCTGGGTGGGGGAGACCAGATGATGCTGCAACCCCAGGGTGCGCCCGGTTTTTTGTTTTTTTGTTTAGCAGTCTATGTTTACAGGGGAAGCAAGTAGAACGCGGACTGAGGCGAGTCTCTCTCCTGTTGCTTGCTTTGTTCCCAAAGGTTACTGAAGGGTTTGCAGGCGCAGGACGGACTCCTCCCCCGCCCCAGCCGCACAGGAGGAGGAGGGGGGGGCTCGTCCTTTCGGTCGGAAACCGCCGCCGCCGCCGCGCACGGGACAGGAGCGGGAGCATCGGTCTGCCGGAGTCTATGACTCTTCTCCTGGCTGCCTGGAGAGGGGGTTCCCCTCTCTCCCCCTCCCTCGCCCCCAGCCCAGATGCCGGCTTTCACGCAACGGCCAGAGATTGTTGGGGGACAACTTTGAGCTCACACGTTTTGCAGTACTGGCCTGGCGACGCTGTTAGACTCACTTTGAGGCGGGTCGGCAAGAGGAGCCGCCCGATCGTCCGAGGCACGTTGTCCTCGGAAGCAAAAACGCTTCCCATCGCCTGCTAGGACCCGAGCACGACAGCCTCAAGCGCCGGGCGACCTTTGGCGTCCCCCTCCGCCTCCCCGCCACACCCCGGCGCCTTTTCTTGGGCCTTTGCAATCCCAGGGAAAGTTGCTGCCCCCCTTCCACAATGGAAGGGGGAGAAAAACGCTGGCACGGGAGAGCAGGCGGGCTGGGGGAAGCGCTGCTGCTTCCTTGGGAGAGAGAGACGCTCTCTCTCGCCAGTCCCCGAACTGTCCCAGCAGCAGGTGCTGCCTGAGAACAAAACTAGGCTTCGCTAAGAAGTTCAGGGCTTAACACTTTGCAAAGCACAGAGGCAAAAGCTAACAGGCGTTGTTCGCCGAGGCTCTCCTTCCCTCGGGACCACCAGTGTGTTTACAGACCTTCCTCCTTCCTTCCTTCCCTCCCTCCCTCCCTCCCTCCTTCCTTCCGAAAAGGAAACGTTCTTCTGATGGGAGCTTAGGGCAAGGCAAGAGAAATCCAGCCCGATCCGCGGTCCACTTAAACTCAAATGTCTTTTAAAGGCTGCCGGAGTGAGTCGACGTAGGTCTTGAGCCCAGATGCCACCCCATGGGTCTAACTGGATCTTTACTGGCTGGCCACTGGGTCCAACTCTCTGGAGGGTCAGGTCGTCAGAGCAGCACTAAAAAGAGGAAAGCTTAAGACAGATGCTGAAGTTGGGCTGTGTGGAAATAAGAAGGATGGCTTATGGGATGTGTGCTTTGGCGGGAGCCTTCCTAAAACACCAGGCAACGCTCTGCGCTTCTTCCGTCCCCCACCGTGAGCGAGCCGAGAAGAAGCCGGAGCGTTCTCCTTAGAACAGGCTGATCCAGGTCAGAGAATGGACACGGCAGACGCTCTTGAGTTCTCTTACTTGAGATGCTGCGCTGGGCGGAGGCAAAATTTACGACCATAAGCGAGAAGCAGCTTTCTTCCGAGAGTTGTTCGTAATTCATCATCCTAGAGGAGGCTCTTTGGCTGGCAATATTTCTCTGGGTAGGAGGGGCAGTGCGCACAAACATACACACAAAGAGGTTGCACAAACACTGCACCTCCAAAGAGGGAGGGGAAAGGTCCAACTTTTCAACCCGGCGAAGTTAAAAGGCTAGCCGTGGCAAAGCGACTGCAAGCTGGTCCTCTGCATAATATTTCCTTGGAAGTCAGTCTCACTTGGAGAGTTACTTTTGAGTAAGGGCGTGCAGAATGGCACTTCGTTCGCCGGCTCTCAGATTGGGAAACCAAACTCATTCAAGTCCTATTCAACTTCCACATTTAACTTTTCAGTCCTAGGTAGAGTTGATTTCAGTGGGCTTATGCAGGAATAACATAGGGTGGGACTGTAGTGACGCTTTATATCCCTCCCTCGAGAGCAGAATCAAGAAAATGAGGCTTGAAACTCCCCAAAGGAAAAGGCAACCTGTCTGAGATGTCACCTTGCAATCCTGTGCATGTTTTATGGAAGTAAGTCCCCTGGAGTTGGGGCGGACTTGTGCTCAAGTCAAGTGTTCTAGAACCGCAGCCTAAGGATCCAAAAGGGTAGGGCCAGGCCATTGCCTCCACCTAGTCAAGTTTCAGGAGTTATATCTAGTTTGAGACAAAGTTAGTTTTGCTTTCCTCTTCTGGTCGCTAGCAACCTTATACCTCGTTTCCCCAGACAGACTGATACTACTGAAAGATGAGTGCGTACAGAGTGGAAATCTGCCAGGGGATTAACATTTAACGCTTAAAAAAAAAAGAAGTACCGAAGTGGGTGTGCTTGTTTAACCAGCTTCTCTGGAGTGGCAAAAGGCACCCAAATTGAAGATCAACACAGCTGAATAAGCAAGTCCGGTTCTGAACTGTCAGTTGACAGGGGACCGCGAGTTACCCTGTTGGCATCCGCAGGTATCCCGGTATCAAATCGACCTTTGGGTGGTTGCAAAACTTTTGGAGCCAGGTTTGAAATCCACTTGGGGGAGGGGGCGGTGAACTGCGGCCTCGCATTAGGCATGTCTCTCTCCGACACTTCTGACAGTCTCTTTGGACAGAGGCCAAGCCACCCGAGGCGTTACTCAAAAGCGAATGAGAAGCTCCCTCCCAGTTCAGTCTTCACTAGCTGGGTGAAATCGGCCTTCTTGGTTCCCCAGAAGAGGAAAGCCAGGCGCGTGCTCTCTCGCCTTGGAAAGCGCCATATAGCAGACAGCCTCTCTAGCCTTATAAGCCAGCCAGCCGGGAAGATGTTTGGGGAGGGAAGGGGAGGCGATGGTACACTCCTCTGCTGCATCAGTACTTGGGAGGGAAACCTCTGGGACGCAATGGGGCTTACTTCCCACGTAAACACGCGCACGATCGGAATGTGAATCGTGGTGGTCCCGTGCAGGCACGAAAGTTGCCCGGCTTAACTTTTCTAGCGCTGTGAATCGCGGCGCGGCGACTCATTGGAGACTTTCTTCTGCCCACCACACGCTAGAAACCACAACACCCGGTCCGGACGGGGAGCAGAAAAGAGCAAACTCCACGAGCCCCCCCCCCCTTCAAGTCCGTCGGAGCCCGGTCCCCTTTCTTCCATGCAGCCCCGCCCCACCGTCACCTCGCTGCCCCTCCCTCCCCGAAAAGAAACCCGCATCTTCCTTCCGAGTTGGTTCCCCGGCGGGGAGAAGGCTGCGAGCGTCCAGCCCAAGTCCCGCCTCCCTGTGTTGGGTCTGTCCCCATCACTACCGAGCCTCTCCCGGTCATTAATTCGGTTTCTTAAAGCATCCCTCTCGCTCTGGCTCTCTCTCGGCCTCTTTCTCTCTCCGCTGCGGGAAGCAGCCAAGGACCCTTGCTGGCGGTCAGCCTCGCGGAGGCGAGGGAAAGCTGCCCGGAAAGAACCACCCAGGGCCTTCCTTCAGTTCCGATCGGGCCGACCGGTCTGGGAGCTTCTTCGAGGCCGAACTGCTACTGCTGGGGCTGTGAAAGAGGCAGTGCTGCTGGGTCTGCCCCACCCCGCCCCCGTTTCATTCCCAGTTGATCCTGCCGGGTTAGAGGTCCTGGCAGCCTTTCTTCCCTTTTCTGTGCACACAAAAAAGGCAGGTTGAAGGTGAGGCGGCATCTCGGGCGGGCAGGCTGCTTTCTCCCTCCCCTCTCTCTTTCCCCCTTCCCTCCCTTTCTTTCCCCCTTTTTATTCCGCTCAGCCCTTCTCCTTCCCGCCCATCACTGTTCAAAGCAGCTGTTCAAATACGAAGGCTGCTTACTTTGACGGGAAGAGGATTTTCAAACAACCCCTAAAACGCTTTGAGCTGACAGGCCTCCTTGATATCTCCTTCATTCCAATGGAGCCAGCTTCCCAAGAATATGCTCCATAGAAATACATACACTCTGTGTGTGTGTGTGTGCGGGCGTGTGCTTGCGTGCGTGCGTAGGGATTCCTTGTACTGTATGGGAGGCGGAAAGCTGCCTGCCTAAAAGGCCCTGCGCTGTGGTTGCCTCGAGGGGGATGAGCCTGCTTAGGGTTCTGGGGATGTAAAGCCGAACAGGGCCTGGTTCGTCGCGTCTCTTATTGCTCGACAGCCGGTGAATCCAACCTTTGGGAAGCTGGACTACCGTGATGGGACGTTGCCGGCTCACCCGGGCATTCTCTGACACAAGAAACCCAAGAAGCCGCCATGTCAAAGTCGGCTGTCAGCACCACACACCCCAGCGGCACTTCTAGCAGGGTTTCAGGATTAGAAACCCAAGAACCGACGGTGACGCGAACGGTTTCCCTGCTCCCCTCTCTTTCATACACACTGTCCTGACAGCACCTGTTAATTGGCTACGATAATCGATTCATTTACTAATCACATGCATAAAATGTGCAGCTTTAACCATACTTTAACGGAGCCCGTCCCTGTTTTTAAAAAATCATGCAGTGCGGGTGGCACCGCTGTTAACCAGGCATGTGCGCCTATCTCTTTATTCAGGCCACGTCTTCAGTAGGATTTCCCAAATCTACGGAAAGAAGGTAATCTAATAAACATTTTTTTTCACTTGCCGAACGTGGGGAGTTGGGGGGAAGAGACCTTCTGCTTCTTTTCATTAAGGCATTGTTGGGGAAACTTTGCCCTTACAGGGCTGCAAGCCGACACACGCAGTTTAGGGAAAGTGGACGTTGTGTATTTCTAGCTGCAATCCAATGCCGGCTGCTACTTGTGGGGTACACCCCACTTATCTGAGTTGAACAGCTTCCAATTCAAGGTAAGTAGGATAGTGCTCCTCCCTCCCCCTGCCACACTCGTTCCCTGATCCTGAAGTCCTAGGACAATAGATGGAAATTCCCCACACACAAAGAACAGCTCGAGGAGGATTCCAAGCGACCTGACCGAGGAGCTACAATAGACCGCACGCTATGGCTGGACCGCACGCTATGGCTCTGCTCCTCCTGCAGCCCCCCCTCCCTCTCTGCATTCAAAGGCCGAGCGTGGAGATATGTGCGCGCCTGGACGCGTTTAATGTAACTATTGTGAGCTCGAGCTGTTTTGATCTTGTTCCGGTACGAGGAACCATTCAGCCCTGCGCTTTCGTGGAGCTTCCCCCCCCCCCTCCAGTGGGGCTCGAATGAGCCTGATTTAGTGGAGAGGGAGAGACCCCCAACAACACATGAATGAAAGTTCAACTTTTAAGGGCCTACACAGAAGGACCAAGCCGGGGCTTCACAAGTGATCGCTTGAAGACTCCGATCTGGCACAAAGAGGCAGCTGGGCTGCTTTAATGAAATCTGCCTTCAAGCCGCAAGAACTGCAGCCTCGGGGATGCATTTATAAGATGACTCAAAAGCTACACTTTCAAGTCGGGGCTCCTCCGGGTGGCTATAACAAACACGTTTAACTAAGGAGCCTAAACAGAAGGGGGGGGGGGAGAGGGAGAGCTCTGATCGCGCACGCAGCCACACTCCCCGCCGAAATGAGAACTCACCCTTCAAGTGGACTTCTCTTCCCTCAGACAAGAGACTAACTATATCCCCCCCAAAAAAAACCACAGAAGCGATACTCGGAAAAGACAGGAAAGCGACCGGATCCACCCTCCCCACCCCATTCCTTTGAAAAGTTTGATGAGAAAACCTTACGCCATTCTTTACCCTCTCTCCTCTGACGCTTCCTAAGCTCACTGCAGAGCTTCCTCTGGCTCCCTCTTTAAACAAACAGGATAGCATATTCTAAGTTCAGCACTTGAAATTAAAATGATTTGAATTGCAGGGTATTAAT
>NW_015173124.1:2143535-2146171 GCF_001447785.1 Gekko japonicus | reverse complement strand
TTCTTGTCATTAAAAATGATCCACCCTTTGTAGTCCGCAAGTGAATATTTTATAGGCAGATACCGCTATGAACACTTCTAACAGAACGTCAAGCAGTCAGACTTTAGCTGTTGCAGGGATTACTTTGAGTAATTTATCAAAGGGACGCTGCTAAATCTGGACTGGTGAATACGATACCTTGGGGGTGAGGGGAGAAGGAAGGGGTGTATGTGTGAATAGGGGCAATTTCCATAAGGCTAGAGATGAATTCGGTGTTCAAAGCTAAATGTTGTCAGTTTATACTGGAATTTCCAGCACAGGCAAGATTTTGTTTAGTGGCAGAGAGAACTCTTCACAAGTAACTCTCTCTCTCTCTCTCTCTCTCTCACACACAAACACATTATTTTGTCTCCAGCTGCATAGAACCCTCTCCTCCCTAGATTAATCTTGATTCCATATTCATTTGAATGTAGCCCTTAAATTGTTTGAGGATTTATATATGTGCTGGTCTATGACCGTGACCTTCATTCATTCATTCACTTACTCACTCACTCAATCATGTCCCTTATAGTCTGGAGGCTGGTAGAGGAGCCCAGTCCCCAAAACTTCCTGGAGACCTCCTAAATATTTCCTGCAATAATGAAACATTTTCATAAGATTTTGTTGAGTGATAGTGAGATATTGAAAAAACGGTATTTAGCAGAGCCAGCGTAAAATAATTCAGTCTTGGAATTGCAAGTTGCTTACACTTCAGTCATTACAGAGTTAAATGTTGTTTGTTAGCAAACAGGATGTTACGTTACATAATGTATTCAATGGCGGGAAAGTTTGTGGGAGTTGTTTATCCTAATGAAGTGACCTGTAACCTTTGTATTGGTCAACTAACATCTTGTTTGTAGAAATGCTTTGATCTAGCATTAATGTTTTCACAAGGTTTATGGCCCTTTGTGTGAACCAAAGAGGAAGTTCTCTTCTAGAAACCAAGACAGATAGAAAGATGTAGCTGTTAGCATATATTACTGAGAGTAACTGCAAGTATGTAACCTTTTATTTTATTTCTTTTATCCAAAGTACCCTACCCATGTTTTATTTTGTTTTTATAGTAAAGATATTTTTCTTTTACTAAGTGTGTGCTCTTGTGTTTGCAATACAACCATCGACCCTGAATCAAAGAATCCCAACATTCAGACTGAGAGTCCATGTGTGATTAAAATATAAAGTTTTTACTAAATTCTAGCATGGCAAGGGTAACTGGGATGAAAATAACAACAGAGCATAATCGGCTACATCCTTACTCTACAAAGACAAAACTAGAAGAGAGAGATTATGGCTGCTCTTCTTCTTCTTCAGAACACCAAACAAAGATGGGAAGAGAAGCCATAAAATGGTAATACACCTTGACACTTTAGTCATAATCAAATTCCTGGATCAGGGAGAAAATTCCCGGGCACTCTTTCACGTAGTGACATTTGAGTGCAATGGTCTTGTTTTTAGATTTGGCGCCTTCACCTTTGCAGATGGCGATACAAGCTTGATTGTCCTCAAAAAGTATTATTGGCTTTGGTTCATCTATGCCGAAGTCTTTCAGTAGATGAATAATCCAGTAGAGCTCATAGCTGGCACTTTGTGCTGATACACATTCAGCTTCTCCAGTAGACATGGCTACAATAGTTTGCTTTTGACTAGTCCATTCAATCAAACTGTTTCCATAGTAGAACAAGTATCCACTTGTAGATTTCCCATCAGGTGAGTTTTTGTCTCAGTTGGCATCCATGTATCCAGTCAGTCTTGGTTCATCACAGGCTGGAATTTTTAAGTTTGTAGTCCAAAGTTCCTTTTAGGTATCTTGCCAGTCTCTTAATGGCTTTCCAGTCATTCTCATTGGGTGAACTGGTCTTTCTGCACAAAAGTCCAACAGCTGAAGTTATATCTGGACAACAGATTGTGCTCAGATATAATAATTTTCCAATTGCGGATCTGTATTCAGGATTGACTTTAAGTGGTTTTCCTTTAGTGAGTTTGGGATAGTCCTTATCAAGTGGAGTGCTTACTGGGAGCAAACTTCAGAGGATGGCGGAAGACCGGAAGGCCTGGCGTGATCTGGTCCATGGGGTCGCGAAGAGTCGGACTCGACTGTGCGACTGAACTACAACAACATTTTATAGTTCCTAATTGTTTCACTTCAACTTCTTTGTTCAGTTCATCCGCTATTTTTTGTACATCTCCTTGATTTTGACAACAAATAATCAAATCATCAACATAAATGAGTATGTATTGATACTTTCCATTTTTAAGTCTTGAGAACAAGCAAGGTTCTGCTATTCCTTGTTGAAAGCTCTGTTTTTGTAGCAGTTTAGTCAGCTTTTCGATTCAAACTTTGGCTGCTTGTTTTAGTCCATAGATAATTTTGTTCAGTTTACACACTAGGCCTTCTTGTCCTTCTGTTGAAAATCCCTCTGGTTGTTTCGTGTAGATTTCTTCATTTAGGTCTCCATTGAGGAAGGCTGTCTTGATGTCCAAATGTTCAACGTGCATGCCCCTTGATGCTGCTATGCATAGGAGTGTCCTGAAGGATGTATAGCTCACAACAGGTGCAAAAGTCTCTGAAAAATCAATTCCAAATTTTTGTGAGTAGCCTTTTGCAACTAGGCGTGCCT
>NW_015173124.1:2120774-2142976 GCF_001447785.1 Gekko japonicus | reverse complement strand
TTCAAAAGGACTTGGTAGTTTTTGATGGAACTCTGTTATGCAAATAGACAGCAGTGTGGACTGCTTCTGCCCAGTAAGACTCTGAAAGTCCATATTGCATTAGCATAGAACGCGCCATTTCTTGAAGTGTTCTGCCATTCCATTTTGTTGAGGAGAATAAGGAATTGTAATGTTCAATTCCTTCTTGTTCCATGAATCTTTGGAACTCACTGCAGCAGTATTCTATGCCATTATCTGTGAACAGCACGTCTGGCGCTTTGCCAAATTTGTTTTTAACAGCAGCAACATAGCATTTAAACTTGTCAAGCACCTTATCTTTGCTCCTAAGCAGGCAGGTATAGACATATCTGGATTTTCCTTCCAGAAAACTGACAAAATACTTGTTGCCACCAGCAGATTCTTTTATTGGACCAACCAAATCAGAGTACACGCACTCTAGAAACTTAGTATTGGGGTCATGAGCTCTATTTTTATAAGAGGGAGCTGTGGCTTTAGACTTTAGGCAAATATCACAGCCATTTCTCATGACATCACATTCTTCTGCTTCAATATTGCATTCCTTCAATAACTTTCCACACTTTTCACATCTCTATGTGCAAATTTTACATGCCACGCGAATAAACAGTCTTTATGGTTGCATTCAGCTGATCTGGTTTGGCATACCAGCCCATCATTTTCCATTTCATCTAAATCAGTATCAGCAATATTTCTCAGGTAATGAAAACCATCCTTTTCTTCAAGCATCACATCAAATCCATTTTCACTCCAAATTTTTCCATGGCCTGGTCTGAGATCAATGTTAAGACCATTTTGCATGATTCTCTTTGTGGATATGAGATTATTTATTGCTTGGGAAATCAGAACACATTCTCTGAGAGTGATTGCCACAATCTCATTGCAGTCGTTCAAAGCATACAGTTTAATTGAACCACACCCCTCTACAGAGAGATTTTTGCCTTCTGCCCCTTGTAGAGCAGGCCTCTTTTCCCTGTCCAAATCAGTAAACCATTTGTCTGAGTTTACTATATGATACGCGCTACCGCTATCTAGTAAAAATGAGTCTTTTTGCTCATCATTCCTCTTAGTGACAGACAAAGCTTTCTTGTTACTGTTCTGCTTTACAACATCAGCTCTTTGCTGTTTCTCTCTGATAACAAACACACCTCGTTTCTCAAAGTGACTGCTAGCCTTGCTTGGCTTTCCTTGGGCACGCCCCTTAGGGGGGTCTGGTTTCAGAGCGGTAAGATTTGGCGCAATCTCTTTGTTCTGGTAAAGTCTTTGATCTACAATGCCTTGCCATATGCCCAAATTTTCCACAGCTGTGGCATTTTATATCTGTTTTGGCTTTATCCCTTTTACAATCAGGCTTTACAATCAGGCTTTATGCTTAGTACAGACAAGTCATTTGCAGTCTGGGACATTTCACGCCTATGTCCTTCATCTTTTAGATATGCTAACACATATTCCAGTTTTAAGTATTTTGTTCCCTTTAAAACAGCCACTTCATGCGAATACTCTCTTGTCAAGGAACCAAGAATTACAGCAATAACAGCTTTTCCCCCTGGCACACCATCCATTGCTTTAATTGCATTATAAGCATCCATGACATAACTCAAATGTTTAAGTAGTGATTCACCATTTCTCATTTTTGCATTTATTAATCTTTGATAAAGAAACAAGTAATTAGCATCATTTTTCGAAGCATAAGTTCGCTCAAGCTTCAACATCATTTGTTTCGTGGATGTGCACTCTAAAAGTTCCTGATTATCTGTAGCATTAATAGTGCCCATAATTAAAGACATTCCCAATCCATCATGCCCTCAGTACTGTTCAAGAGAGGCCTCTGCTTCAGGAAGATCTCAGTGAGCACAGAAAGAGCTCCATGAGCTTGAAAGGCATTCTTTACTAATCTCTTCCACCAAGAGAAATTAGTTGAGTCTAAGGTGGGCATATTGAAAAAAGCAAGATTCTTAGCTGCAGACATAATGATTTCCCCTTTTTAATACGTTACCGATGAGGGCAATGGGCGATCTTTTGTGAGCGCGGGATTAAGCTTTTCAGTAGGAAACAGCCAGGATCGATCTCACCCCTTTTCCTTCTTTCTTTCACTCGGCATGGAAGAAGACGAACTCAGATCAAACAGTACAAGCTTTCTCCGACTTGGAAACACAGGCGTCTACTCTGGTCCCACAAGTTCATGAAGAAAACAAGATGTTGTCTGAATCTCATAAATACAATGTGAGTTAAGATAAAAATTCTGTGTTAGAAAACTCCAGCACACATGATTTTTCTTGACTCAAAGTCTGGCTGCTGCACTCTGCTTAGCTATCTTGCGCAGCTGAAGCGATCTGGGCACCCATAACCTTTGTTGGGTGATAGTGAGATGTTGAAAAAAATGGTATTTAGCAGAGATAAAATAGTCCAGCAGAGCCAGAGTAAAATAATTCAGACTGAGAGTCCATGTGTGATTAAAATATAAAGTTTTTACTAAATTCTAGCATGGCAAGGGTAACTGGGATGAAAATAACAACAGAGCATAATCGGCTACATCCTTACTCTACAAAGACAAAACTAGAAGAGAGAGATTATGGCTGCTCTTCTTCTTCTTCGGAACACCAAACAAAGATGGGAAGAGAAGCCATAAAATGGTAATATACCTTGACACTTTAGTCACAATCAAATTCCTGGATCAGGGAGAAAATTCCCGGGCATCCTACAGCTAAAGAACATTGGTTACATGAGAAACATGTGACTTCCTGTGAGTAACATAAACAAACATTTAACCCCAGATATACTGAGTGTTTTCAACTTGTAATACCCAACAGATTTATACTTTTGTATGATACAATACCTACACATACACCCCTCCACCGCCACCACACTCACAAAAGGCTCATAAGAACACCCCTCTCCACTTCTGTTTTGTGTCTGTATCTTGTGTCCCGTCGTAGTACCTAGCAAGTCCCCCCGCCCCAGAAGCGATAAGAAAACACCAACAACACGCAGCTCAGGAAGGCTTTCTCATTCCCCATGACTCAGTGAACCCTGGAACCCATTTGCCTATTCACACGCTGCCTGACACGGATGGGGGGGGGAGAGAAGAAATTACTTAGGTTTCACTTTCTTTCAGGGGGCACCGCGGGGAGGGGCATGTGGGTGGCACATCAGCTTCCCTGAAGAGAAGCGAGTCTCGACCTCAACAGCTCAAAAACTCTTATTTGGAAGGGGATGGGGTGTGTGTGTGAGAAACTACATCATTAACAGACCCCGAAACTTATAGATTTTTTGACCCGTGGTGACAATCATTTGGAGGGAGGGGAGGTCGGTGGATTGGGGGGACGACGACGACGAAGAACGTCGCCTAGCATGTATTTACTCTGATGGCCCAGCAGCAGCTAAATGAAAAACTTAAAATATGACTTCCGAGCGCCTTAGGTAGAGGCTGGTGGGTGAAAAGTCTCCGCAGCTGAAGCCTAAAGTCGCCCATGCTCGTTTAAATCGGTGTTGGGACCAATGTTTCCTCTAAGCTGAGTTAGTGTGAGCCAGCTCATAGTATTTTAGCCTCTGGCTTACACATTTTGGTCTTCGCTCAGGAAGGAGGGTTCCAGAGCAAGTTAATTTATGCAGTAGCCGAATCACTCGCTCACAACTTTAATGCCAGGAGCTCACAAAGTGGACTTTTTGCTCACAAGACTCGGCCGCTTAGAGGGAGCCTTGGTTGGGACTCCTCTTGCTTGACCTGCGAGGATCCTTCCCTCTGTCCCCAAGTTCTTTCGCAAACTAAACGCAACAGAATGAGTGAGGGGGCTCTATATCATGTCATGTTAAAAGGCGGTGACTTACCCGATCCTCTTGCGGCTTCCACTTAGCTGAATGGAAACGGGTTCTAACCACCACCACCACCTATTGCACGGCCCGACGAGAGTCTAATTGCGCACACAGCTGAGCATTTGTCACCCCAACCGATGTGTCCCGCCCGTTCAGTTGGCTTAACCCTCTGGGTTCCAACCAGACCAGCCTGGCTGATATCCGTGCATCACCATCCCTAGCCCCGGGACTCCCTCTTAAGGATCACTGCATTAAGGCCCGTTCCTGATCCAGGCTCATAAAATCAGATTGTAGGTCGTCATCTAACCCACACCACTTTGCCATAATCTCATTGGGTCGAGGTGGGCCGGGCTGCACTGGGTACGTTGGAGATGGGTTCAGGTGGGAGGGGGGACAGCTGGAAGGCTGCTGATACAGTTGTGGTGGTGGTGGGGGGAGAGACAGCGTTTCTTCTGTGCCCGAGTCTGGAAGCGGAGGAGGAGGACTCAGGGAAGGGAGGCAAACCAGGAGGCCGGCCCATTGTCCAGAGAGGGTGCATTTTTGTCAGCCCATTGCTGGTTGCCATAGCGAGGATGCAAAACCAAACAGAAGAGCCCACAGTTCGCCTCGCTCCGCTCTGCCCGGCTCCTCTGAGAGGGAGAGCCCTTCCTTCCAACCAAAATAAAAGCATCAGCACTGACCCAAGGGAGCTGCCTGGCCTCCGACCAAGTATGGAGGCGAGGGCGCAGGTCATCCTTGGGGAGAAGCGGCAGAGGGGGGGAGGGGGACAAAAGGCTAGGTCACCAGTCCCACTGCTTCGGATCTGAAATGGCCAAACAAATCCACAGCCCGAGTAAAACTGAACCTGATGCAAATATCAGCAGGTTTCCTTCAGAGGTGGTGGTGGGGATAGCCTCCTTTTAGCTTCGAGCATCTCACCGCAAATAGGCTGCGTGGGGGCTGGACCTGGTACTGTGCTGTTTGGTGTAGTGGTTAAGTAAGTGGACTCTAATCTGGGAGAACCGGGTTTGATTCCCCACTCCTCCACTTGCACCTGCTGGGTGACCTTGGGCAAGCCATAGTTCTGGCACAGCTGTCCTTGAAAAAGAGCAGTTTCTGACAGAGTTCTCTCAGCCCCACCTACCTCACAGGGCGTCTGTTGTGGGGAGGGGAAGAGAAAGGAGTTTGTAAGCCGCTCTGGGTAGTGAAGGGCGGGGTATAAATCCAATCTCTTCTTCTCTTCTAAAGTGGGCTTCGGTCATGCCTCTGATTTGTGTCTCCTTGGTTGGTCTCCAGCCATCTAATGAAACGCGAAAGTTTTCGGTCACTACCGCGGTCTACTCAGAGAGAGGCAGTGCTTTTTAGGCTCTGAACATTTACAGAACCCATTCCCGGGCTGCCTTTTTAAGCAGACTGACTCGAAAGCAAGTCCCACCGAACAAACTTCAGACGAATTAACAGTGAGGCAACACGCGTAGCTTTCCAGAGGACAGGAGGGCTCCTCAGCTAATAGCGATCCCGGCTGCTTTCTGTTCTTTTCCTGAACTTGTGGTGTCACTGGTCCAGAAGCATGCCTCTTTGTTTTCTTTTTAATTAACCAATTAGGGAAAACATCAATCCAACAACCCCCTTTTTGTTGGAAAAAGATGAGAGGTCAGGAGAGCTCTTTCCAATTTTTTAAAGAGAGACTTTTATTTTGAAGTTTTGCAGGGGTGGATTCCCCCCCCCCCCCCCAGTTCTTGCTTCGCTATTCAACTTTGAAATTGCATAGGAAAAGAAGCAAATAATGAAGGTTCTTGGCTCCAGAGTTTAGTTAAGCGTGTGGCTCGAGGTGACAACAAGGAAGTTAGTTACTTAGTTAATTGGTAATTAGTTCATTGAGAATCCTTCTAGCAGCCTGTTCTAATGGCATTGGCTAGGGATGGGGGATCTCTCCCAGCTGAAGAAAAGAGAACAGTATCTTTTAAAACCAACATGTCTTTATCTATTGGTTATTTCTGTATCTATTTCCTTGGAAAAGGAAGGCTGAAGAGACACCTTTCTTCTCTGCCTCCCTTCGGTGAGACAAGAAGGTGAAACGTTTAAGCTGGATATGGAAGTATCTGAAAAAAGAAAAAAAAATAGTAGTCTTAGGTAGCCAGATGGTGACCATTGCTTTTATTTGGGTTTGTATATGTGTACGTGGTTTGGTTTGTCTTGTTGCCGAATGGTAGCTGACAATTGTTATTTGTAAAGAAAAAAACTTTATAGGCCATTTAATGCATTATTCACATTTTAATAAAAATGCTTGAAAGAAATCACCTTAATGAAGAGAACATTTGTAGTAATTTGGTGATAATTATCAGAATCACCCAATATTCGCAAAGGCGGTATCATTACGTGTTGGAAGAAAAGCAAAACACATTATTTTAATAGTCTGATATGCAAACTATGGACCATTCAATTACATGGCTTAATAATGCATACATGATGTGATCTTGTTATTGGGATAGGGAGGTCTGCAGTAATTCACTCCAAAGACCAAGTGTGTTCTTACATCCAGTAAAATCCATTGCCATGGATCAGGGGGCCCTGCCAAACTACATTTAAGAGAATAAAAATTAATGACTGAGAATCTGAGCGTTAAATTAACATTAATTATATGACCTGCCTGCTGGAAAGATTAAATTTCTTACGCCCTAATTAGATAACGTCTCCTAGTACATCAAACAATTTCCTTTTCTAGATTTTTGGTATAACAAACGCGGAATGAGTTGGGGAGGATGTGTGTGTTGTCGCCTCTCCCATCTTTTGCTTCCTCCGAAGTTGCTGGCAACGGGGGAGGGGAGCCCTGGGAATACTTCTCAGGTCACCGTGTTCTTCCAGCTGGATTTCTTTAAGTAATTCCGCCGCGCGAGCGTCTGGCAAATTAGCACCCGCCAGCCGGCAGCCGAAGTTCCGAAAAGCAGAGTCTCCGCCAGTACCGACTCGCTCCGCTAGGGGCTCGACTGGCATTCCCTTTAATAATACACATTTGGGCGAATGAATGGAGAAGTTGTCCGAGTCGAGTTCGTGGGGCAGTTGAGCGTACCAGTCCCTCTGCTGCTGTCTCTCCTCCAGCCTATTCTTCTTGCCAGGAACGGACACACATAGAAGAAATGTATATGGAACTACGCCTCTGAAGCCCTCCCCTGTTCCCTTACTCTCCCTCCAGAGTTTATTTTACAATGACCCTTTGAAGACTAAGGCAGCAAGACGGTCTTCCCCCCTGTCAGCCGCCTCATAAAATCCGGGAGACTACCTTTGCCTTTGGCAGCGACTCATATACCCTTTTCCTGTTCCTTACCTGGGAGTAAGCCCCGCTGAGTGACGTGGGATTTACTCCCGAGTTACCTACGCATAGGGTTGCACGTCTGTATAGGACTTCTTTGGAAACAGCTGTCTGCTGCTGAGGAAAAGGCTACCGCGTGCTAGCCAAGCTCTGGTGAGACACTGATGCGACGGGGTGGAGGGGTACGAGGGGACTCGCCAGTGTCCCAAAGAAACCGCGGATCCTGCGCTTTGACTCCTTTGACTCCTTCCCTTCGTAAAGGCTGCTAGCCTCTGGAGGACAGCGGCTCCCCCTCTCTGTGTGCGTTCACTGCTTCACTTCACGTGGTAACAAAACGCTTCAGTTCCAGACAAAACAACGACAAAGTGACTCTGGGGGGCGGGGGAACACACGGCCGCTCTTGTTTGGGCTGCTCTTCGGCTTCAAAGCGCCAGTAAAGCCACGTGGACGCGTGAACTGTTCTCTCGTCGTTAACGCGGCCCTTTAGAGCTCGGGACACGTCAGCGTAGCTAAAAACCCAACATCAAGGTGACGATGGTGGCGGCGGTGTCTGTGGGATTTATATTTTCGTGCAGCTGTCTCTCGGTGGTGGGGGGGGTAGTCACGTGGAAGACCACGTTTTAGCAAAGGCGCCACAGCGACCTCTTGCTGAGGAGATGGACAGGACAAAAGGCGCGGAGTTGTAAATAGCGCGCAGAAGTTATGCCCGAGCCTCAGCGCAGGGAGAAGGCGGTGCTGAGGCTGCAAGAGCAGGGGCTCGCCGCAAATGCAAACACGGCAAGCAAAGTCCTTAAGATGTATGCAGTGTTGTTTCCGCAGCAAGTCCTTGACGCCGATTGGCTGAGATAAGGGAAGTAGTCAAAAGGGCCCAAGTCCAATAGTCTATAGAACCCCACAAGGCCTCTTCCGTCAGGGCGCGAAGAGGGTCTGGTGCGAAGTATGCGTGTTCCATCCAGTGCCACAGTTTGCCCTCAGGAGTTCTGGATAGTGTGTGCCTGCGTGTAGTGTGTGTCTATGAATCTATAGAAAGTTAGTTGATCATACTACAGTTTCTAGAACTCTTTGAAACAAACTGTTATAAATTAATTTTAAATAGGGTGTAGAGAGAAACCTGCGCTTAGCGCATGCGTCCTAAGAGTACAGTTACAGAGTTTATAATAGTCATGGATGTCGGGTAATGAATTACCAGGGGTTCTCTGTAGAAGGCAGGAGATTTATTATTTCACACATGCTAAATAATACAGTTTGGATCCACTTCAGCTACTGTTTGCAAGTGGATTTTGCCATTTCACACAGTAAAATCCAGTTGCAAAGTGTACTGAAAGTGGATTATTTAATGTGTGTGAAAGCGTGGAAATTTATCCCCCCACAGTGGCTTACACCATTAGAGCAAGGACTGCCTCTGCAGGGCTAGAGGCTAGACAAAGGGACTCGGGAAAAGGAAGAGAGCATATCCAGATCAGCAGCTGATGAGATGTGTGGACATGACAGAGAGGAGATGGGGATGAGTGGAAGAAGCCAAGGGGCCAGTCACATCTGTGGTCTCAAGGAACGCGGGGGTAGGTGGGTCTCCACGGCGGTGCATCTGTAGTGCAAATATAAACCAATGGCTCTTCCTAATTTTGCCAGCACTACGCTGGCTGATCCTTCCTTACTAGGAAAACCGATCTGCCCCTCACTGTCACAGCTACAGTCGGAGATGTAGCTGATCCTCCCGTGTACACGCCAGTGAGGTCAATGAAATATACAGCCTCGAAGTTTCTTGAGAGCCGGACAACAAACATCAGACGTGTCTTAAAAGGAGTTTTAGTTGTGTTCAAATTAAACAGGAGTCCCCTAGCACCGGAAGACTTGACAACATTTATTGTGGCCCAAGCTTTCCTAAGTCAGAGCCCGTTTCATAAGATGCAAGGCGCCCTCCCTCACTTAAGGCTGGGATAAATGTTGTTGGTCTTCAAGGTGCCATTGCATTCCTGTTTAATTTTGCTGTAACAGACTGGCTACCCCTCTGGAAAAAAGTTGTGGTTCAAGCAGCACCCTGGCTGCCGGTGGAAGTGGCAGTAGCTAATCTCGACAGGATTTATGCCCTCAACGAAAGGCTAGTTCACGCGATCACGGGAGAATGAGGTCCTACTAAGGTGGCAGAACGAACTGAACAACTTGAAACTGCAGCGGCAGGTGGCTGATTCCAAGTCTGAATGTTCCTTTTACTAGCCCCCTTTGCTTGCTGGGTCGGGGTTCCAGTTTACTGGAGGGGACTTTCCGAAATGTGATGCTCCAGCTGCATGAAGAGGTGCTGTCCATTTCAGCGACACCAGTATCTGCTGTTTGACTACCAGCGCATCCAGGAGAGGAGAGGCGCGTAAGCTGCTTTGGGTTCCCACTGTGGAGAAAGGCGGGGTATAAGGGGGGGGGGATTGCCTTAGAAGGGTCAGATTGCCTGACTGAATTAGAGTGAAGGCAACCAGGGCAAGAAAGACCATCTAGTGTTGGAGAAGAAGGAATACAATGTGCGGTTGACTGGAGTGCTTCGCAGGAGAACGAGTTTCTTACACCTCAACTGGGACCCTATTTTCCTGGTCCCGCTTCTGGACATGGTCCTTCGCAAGGAGCCGTGTTCTAATTTCTCTCACAGGTCGCAATCTTATAATGTTGTCCCTGGTTGGATCAGGCTAGCCCGATTTCGTGAGAACTCCGAAGCCAACCAGACTCGGCCCTGGTCAAGTATTTGCACGTCAGACTTTCAAGAAACACCAGGGTTCTGACCGGGGGGGGGGGCAGGGGCAATGGCAAGCCACCTCCGAAAACCGTCCGGGATCGCCAGAAGTCAGCTGTGACTTGACCGCACTTTCCACCGCCACAGCCAAGCATGCGTAGGACCGGGTTGCAACGAGCGCCTGCCGGGCTTGCAGCCCAGCCTCCTTCGGCTTCCGTGGACCAGCCCCCTGGCGCAGACGGCCCATTGTGTGCGGAGAGCTATGGCGCCTCCCGCTAGCGAGCGCTGCTGCTTTGATTTATTGCCGAGATCCTTGCGGGGCTGGTGGACAGACGCGACGCGCGCTTCTGAGTCCTAACGTCCAGCTGCTGCTCTGGCCGCCGCTTCGGGCAGCAACCGTTTTCAGATGCTGTGCAGTCATCCAATAGCCTCCGACAGCCCGATCTTCTTACATGATGCCTCTGAAATAGATCCCGCTGTGTTCAGTAGGGCTTACTCCTAAGTAAATATGCACAGGATCTCAACCTTAGGATAGAGAGCCGATGACCCGGCCCCCCCCCCACTTTGATCCTAAATATATTTGGTGGAAACACCATTGGAAAAGTCACCCGGACAATAAGCTAAGTGAAATGCCTTTGTAGACGTGTAAGAGTCCCCCCACTTTTTGCCCGAAAGTTTGTTATTTCCCACGGATCTTCGTCATAATTTATGTGACGAGACAGGTATACAAATGTTAGTAGCCTGATACCTCCTGGGTTTCACCGGCGTATTTCCGATCTGCGTTGATAAATTTCTTGCTTGTTGGTTCGATGGTCGACGGGGCAATTTGCTTTCACAATGAAAGTGCTCCCGGGAGAGTAAGGATTACTCAGGTGAATAAAGTTCTGGACGATTGCATTCTCTTAGCTTCCCTTTCGAGGAACTCTGGAGGCACTGAGGTTGAAAAGTATGTAACAAACAAGGCTCTTTAAGACCGTTCCACTCCATAAATGCCATGAAGAAAAGTGAGCAGAAAACTGAAGCGGTGCCCGAAAGAACGCTGGACTTCCCTCTCTTGAAATCCTAGCCTTGTGACACTTCAGCCTTTTCTGTGCCCACAATCATCTTGAAGCAGGACATCCCCTCTGATCTTAATAAGAGTCCTCTCGAGTAAATGAGTTCATATTCTGTTTTGACATAATTTATGTGTTGACTTTTGAATAATCTGCAACCTCACTGAATCAATGTTAGCTTCCTCTAAAATGGCCAGGGTCTTGTTCTGCCTTTTACCTCTGAGAAGGCATTTCTACATTAGTGACCTGTAGGTGAAGTCCTCCAGAAAATGTTCTAGGGTGGTAAAGAACACTTGTGAATAAAAATAAGACATCTGCCCAAACAGTAAAAGTACCAGGTGAGATTCACCCAGTGTAGTCCAACTCCTTTATTTGACTTTGTCTTCTTTCTGCCAAGATAGCCACAGCTCTTTTTTAAAAAAGGAGAAATAACATTTGCACTGCAAAGTGTCTTCTTTTTGTTTCATGTAACAGGGTTGCCCCCAAATCCTTTGCCTGTTTCCTTATTCTAAAGCCTCAGGGTGTTTGGAGAGGCTTACTCCGCAATAAATGTGTGCAGGATTGGAGCCCTAAAATAACAGAACACTGAAAAGCAGGCACAGGGCTGCTGGGAAGTTAGATCAGAAACAGCAGTTTTGCTGTGGGCTAGCCTCTCTCACGATATCAGGTGGAGAGAGTACAAAATCTGTAGTAAAAATTGAATGCCAAGGAATGATTTCACAGAAAAGAGCCTGACTGCATGGCCTGATATACCCAGACACCCTCCCAACAGTATCTCAGCTTCGCCACAAATACAGAACAGGAGTGGCAAAGTGCAATGTACTAGCAATAATCATAGAACAAATACATAACTAAGTAAAATAAGCAAAATGGCCAAAGCAACAATATCTATCAGACCTTAGGGGAAACACCTTCATAGAGATCAGCGAGCCCTTGGTCAAGAAAACAGATGATCTCTTAACACTTCTCAGTTACTATGTTTAGGGGTCCTCTTGACTTTAGGACAACTTCCTTCCAAGTAAAAGGCTTAGGATCACAAGACTTAACTCCCCCAAACAAACAAACAAAACTAGATCTTCAACTGTGATCCTTTCCAGGTTTATTCAGAAGTAAGTCTTGCTGAATTCTCCCTAGTTAGCTTTAGATTATAGCCTTCAACCTCTAGCCATGTTTGATGTTCCATATAAAGGTAATTGCCAAAGCATGGCATCTATTAAGTACAAAGATGAATAGCGTATTTCCTAAAATAATATTCATTCCAAGATGTGTTGTTGCTAGGAAGATTTGTGTCTTTGATCTCCGTGCTGTAAGTACTGTATTTGTTCAACCAAACACCTCTCTCCATTCATAGTGTGGAAAATCTGTGATTTCTCCATGTGAGGGCAGCTGAAATCAATTTGTTTCCCTCCCATCTCTGCAATAAATGTGCTATTTTTTGTATGTGCCTGTGGGACAATATTCAAATCAGCACATGATCATTTCAATAGCAACCTTCAAACTGTTTAATTGGATCTTGATACTTCGCCATGCTCTTAAATGAATGTTATAGTTTCTTCATTATTCTTCATCCTAAAAGTATAGAATGCAGTATCTTAATATGCAGAAATGTTCAGACACCTGTGAGTTCAGGTCATGGTATAATTGCTAGCTGCAGACAGAGAGTCAAATGTTCATTGACCAGTTTGTTGTTTATGAAGGACTGAGCCTGTACGTAAGGTCACTTTTCACGTATTAAAATAGTACAGTAAGGTACAATTTGCAGTATTTCATGAATGCACATTCTCACATGGTGCAATGGTATTTCTATTTCCTACTGTTCCCACCACTGCATAGCCCTGTTGTCTCTGCATGCCACCCCACAGCCAATCTAATAAATAGACAGCAAGGAAATCTAGCAGTCAATCACCAATTATAAACACTGTATTTTTAAAAAGTCTTACTGTTTGGTGCTTGTGTATTATTTTGCACATGCACATTTTTGTCTCCCCCAAGACATAATTTAATTTCCTGAAAACCATCCATGACCCTGGGTAGTATCATCTTACCTACAGCACAGATGCAAACAGCCAACAAGGAAAGAAAACGAAGCTCCAATACCACATGAAAAAAACCTACCACCATTATACCTACTGCGCAGCTCCAAGTTGTTCAATATGCATTCAAAGGAACTTGGTGGACAGGCAAAGAGACTGAAGGTTCAGCTCATAGGTGATTGTGGCTGTCAAACACGATATGTTCGCCAGTTGAACATATTTGCCGCAAAGTAGGCAGCATCTAGAGCAGTGTGAACCTTTTAGAGACTGAGTGCCCAAACTGCAACCCAAAACCCACTTATTCATTGCAAAGTGCCAGCATGGCAATTTAACCTGAATACTGAGGTTTTAGTTTAGAAAAAACAACTCATACATTAACATAAGATGATCCAAACAAAGTAAGGAAAGCAATCCCGAATGCTTTCATTTACTTAAAATTATTTGGCAGAGAATTCCACACTTTAATGACAGTCTGGGCCTGGCTGGGGCGATGGCACGCGTGCCCACTGAGAGGGCTCTGAGTGCCGCCTCTGGCACGTGTGCTATAGGTTCGCCACCACTGATCTAGAGCTACTTGACATATGGGCCAAACCCCAAAGCCACATAATTTTTATTAAGCTCACCCCAAGTGTCATAAAACAGTGTTCAAACTCCAAGCTCCCCAGAACTCTTAATCAGGACTATTAAAAAAAAAAGGCAGAGGAAGAAAAAAAGAATGTTTAAGCCTAAAATGTCAAGGCTCTTGTCTGCATCATGTGCACAATGCTAAGTAGATGTGAACAGATGGGTGCTAGGTCGAATGGGTATCAGGATGCAGCTTTGGTATTCTGGGAAGAAGAAAGAGGGAGGGACAATGGGTACCTCCAACTGCAAATATAAAAAGCTGTGGTTAATCAAATTAATGCCACGCAAAATACAGGCCTCTTAAAAGGCTGAAAGCAGCTTGTATTAACAATACTCGACATTTATATTAGTTGTGCACTAAGTAAATGGAAGACAAATTAAGCCATATTACTTAGTGGAAATGGTAGTTTTCTCCAGTTAAAGAATCACTTGCTTTATAAGCCAAATGCAAGTATTTCCAAAATAGATAGAAGTTGGAGGCACAAAGTAAAATCTCCAGACAAACTTTTTATTAAAACCAAGTAAAATCACAGAATGTTGGGAAAGCTTTTTAATTTTTTAGGCCTGTTCAGCAGACTGGGTGACCTACTGTGATGGACTTGGTGTAGTGGTTAAGTGTGTGGGCTCTAATCTGGGAGAACCGGATCTGATTCCCCACTCCTCCACTCGCACCTGCTGATGTGACCTTGGGTCAGTCACAAGCTCTGGCACAGCTGTTCCTGAAGGAGCAGTTTGTGTCAGAGTTCTCTCAGCCCCACCCACCTCACAGGATGTCTGTTGTAGGGAGGGGAAGGGAAAGGAGTTTGTAAGCCGCTCTGAGACTCCAAGTGAAGGGCAGGGTATAAATCCAATCTCTTCTCTTCTTCTTCTTCATTTAAAATACTGTTTTCCTAATGCATTAAAATCAGAGAAGACAGGTGAATAGTTAACTCTGCTCTAGAATGTTGAGCTTAAGTGACAGTCTGCTTCTTTTTTTCTGACTGTCCAATGCCAGCTGAGGCATAGGTGTAAACTACGGGGGAGGGGGGGGCTTGGGGGCTCCCGAATTTTTCCAGGGGATACTCAGCCTCCCCCGGGCAGTCAGTGCCAGGCAGTATTGAGTTTAAACCCCTGTGTGGGTTTTTTCTTCTGGGCTAGAAAGAAGGAAGTCATTGTGAGACTTTAAGGCTCAACTTCTTACAAATGCTAATTGAGCTAGCAGGACAGACAATGGGATGGTTAAACATCCCCCTCCCTTCTCCAAGCATATATGGGGAGGTACCAAATGCTAGAGAGCCTTTAGGAAGACAGATCTCTGGAGACCAGAAAAGCTGGGCAGTGAAAGAGATTTGATAACATTCCTTGCAAAAGGAAGAGAAGGTCTTTTGCGGCCAGATTCATCAGGTTTTTGGTTGTTCTTCATTTAATCTTAGTTTCTCAGTACTTGTGTTTTAACCAGTCATAAAATGCCCTCCATGGTCCCATAAATTCTTCTTCCATTTCTCCTTTTAATATATTTGTCAATCTGTTCATTTCGGCACAATCCATAATCTTCGTTATAACTCATAAAGTGTTGGGATTTTAAATGTCCTCCATGCCGTTGCAAATAAAATTCTGACTGTACATCTACAACATGTAAAATAAACTATCTATGGTTCTTATCTAAGTCATCTGGTAAACAGTTTAACAGGGATATCTCTGGTTTAAAAGGTATTGTAATATTCAACACTGACTTTAAGAAAGTATGTACTCCAATCCAATCTTTACTAACCTTTTTACATGTCCACCAGATATAATGGTATGATCCAACATGATTGTTACATTTCCAACATTTGTTACTCAAGTTTTTATACATTTTGGCTAACCTATCTGGGGTTAGGTGCCATCTATAGAACATTTTATATAAATTTTCTTTAAATGAAACAGATTTAGTCAACTTAATATTCACATTCCATATTTTACTCCATTGTAACAAATCTATGTTGTAACCTACATTTTGCATCCATTTGACCATACATTTTTAAACTATTTCATCCTGCATTTTCAATTGTATCAGCATACCATACATTTTCTTAATAAGTTTTCTCTTGAAGTACATAATAATTTTTCAAATGCACCTTGTTCTAAATAGAATTCATCTATCTGTTTGTCCTTACTATATCTAGATTCCACTTGCACTCTAGCCCACCAATCTAAGTTTATTTCCCTTTTCTTTAATTCTTCCTGAGATTTAAAATTATTTCCATCATCTAACAAATCTGCGTACCTAATAACTGTTTGTTTTGAAGTCAAAACTGTTTGAGAAAAAGCTTCCACTGGAGACACCCATCTTGGAATTTTAGTATATATTAGTGGATGAATCTTTTCCCAGGTTGTCAATAATGATCTTCTTATCATATGATTTTAAAAATATTTATGTCCAGAAGCTTTCCCATGCCATAAAAACACATGCCATCCCAGTTTTAAGTTATGTACTTCTAGAGTCATCAGCCTATGATTTTTAAGTAAAATCCATTCTCTCAACCAAACCAAACTTGCTGCCCTATAGTAATTCTTCCAGTCTGGTACTCCAAATCCAGCATTATCTTTCGCATCCTGTAAGGCTTTCAGTTTAATTCTTGGCTTTCCCCCTTGCCATATAAACTGTTGTGTCAGTTTATTCAATTAGTCAAAGAAACTTTATTTAATATATATTGGCAAGGTCTGGAATAAAACATCAAACGTGGTAAAATATTCATTTTCAAAATTGCTATTCTACCCATTAGTAATACTTGCAGCTTTGTCCATTTCTCTAGATCTTTTTGAATATCTTGTAACACTTTATTGTAGTTATCATTCATCAGAGAGCTACATTTTGCTGTAATATTAATACCAAAATATTTGACTTTTTTCCCAGTTGAAATCCAGTTAACTCTGCTATTTCACATCTCTGTTTCAATGTCCTATTTTTCATAATAATTTTCGTCTTCTGATAGTTTATTTTCATTCTCGCCATTTCCCCATATTGATTAGCCTGCTTCATCAGTTGTTGTATCAAATCCATTGGGTCTTCTAAGATAAATACCAAATCATTAGCAAAGGCTTGTAATTTATATTTATTTCCTCTTATTGGCATCCCTTTAATACGGGAATCTTCCCTAACAGTTCTTGTCAGCATTTCCAATGTTAGTATAAACAGTGGAAATATTGGACAGCCTTGTCTTGTCCCTTTTTCAATCCATATATTATCTGTCAATTCATTATTTGCTACTATTTTTGCTTTCTCCTTTGTATACATAGCTTCAATAGCCCTTATAAAATTAGTCCCAAACTTCATTATTTTCATCTGTTGAATAATAAATTGCCAGTTGACGTTGTCAAATGCTTTTTCAACGTCCAAAAATATCAAAGCCATCTGTTTCTCTGGATGCGCTTCAAATATATTTAAAACTGTTCTCACATTGTTCTTTAGCTGTCTTTTAGGTAAGAAACCTGCTTGGTCCTGATGTATTAAGTCTATTAGAACTTTTTTCAGCCTTGCAGCCAAGATAGTTGCAGATATTTTGTAATCACAATTCAACAAGGAAATAGGTCTATAGTTTTTTTTAATCTCTTTAGGAGCTGTGTTCTCTTTATGAATCAATGATAATAGTTGCTTCAGTCCAAGATTCCAGTATTTCTTTTTTTTTTCTATTACAGAAGAAATTACGTTTTTATATGGGATCAGTAATATATCTTCAAATATTCTATAGCATTCAGCTGGTAGTCCATCTGGTCCAGGTGCTTTATTTATATTTTGTTTTTTAATAGCCTCTGTAATTTCTATCATTATGGGATCATTCAACATTTTTCTGTTTTCTTCCAAAATTGTGGGTAAGTCCTGTTCATCTAAATACTGTTTCTGAGTTTTGTTGGAGATTTCCACTCTTTTATATAATTGTGTGTAAAAATCTTGAATTATTTCCCTTAATCCATTTTTTAGAAAATTCTTCCTTTCTTTATCATACAATGAGTAGATCATTATTTTCTCTTTCTCTTTTCTAAACTTATAAACCAACCATCTTCATGGTTTATTGGCATTTTCAAAGTAATTCTGTTTAGCAAATTTAATATTTTTTGCCATTTCTTCTGATAAAAGTAAGTTGAGTTGATGTTGTAATATTTTGATTTTCATATTTGAAGGATCCAACTTAAATTCTTTCTCTGTATTCTGAATAGTATCCAATATATCTTGAAATGTCTTCATTCTTTCTCTTTTCTTTCCTGCTGCAAATTTAATTGCCGGTCCTCTAAAGAAAACTTTGCTTGTGTCCCAAATTATCTTCATGGATGTTTCTCCATTCATATTTTGTTGAAAAAAAGTCTTCATTTCTTTCTTAGCCATCTCTAAAAATTGTCCATTTTTAAGTAATTGTATATTTAGCCTCCATCTATTTTTAAAATTATCTTTAATCTTCAATAATAGTGGGTTGTGTTTTGCAAAGGTCTGTGGCATAATATCCATATTTTCAATTTCCTGAGAAAGATTTGATGTAATCCAACACATATCAATTCTGGACCAAGATCGATGTCTGTCAGAATAAAAAGTACAGTCTTTTCCAGTTGGGTTTCTAGTTCTCCAAACATTAATCAGCTTGTATTCCTCAGCCAATTCTAAAAAAGATCTTGGAAGTAAACCTTTA
This sequence comes from Gekko japonicus, assembly GCF_001447785.1. NCBI lineage: Eukaryota > Metazoa > Chordata > Lepidosauria > Squamata > Gekkonidae > Gekko > Gekko japonicus. The sequence continues at coordinate 2,124,794 of NW_015173124.1, read as the reverse complement.
GAGGATTTAATCTTCTTGATGGTTCTCCTGTCTAGTTCTTGATCAAAAACAGAGTTAAAATCTCCAGTTATACAAATATCCATGTAGTCATATTTTGTTATAGTTTCCTTCATTATTTCAAAAACTTTGCCCTGTGATTCATTCGGTGCATATATCACCACCAATAAGATTTTCTTGTCTCTAATATCTGTTTCAAGTAACAGAAGTCTTCCATTTTCTGATGAGAATATTGAAATAGGTTTTAATTTTTCTTTGATATATACAGCTATTTCTCTTTTCTTTACATTGTCTGAAGTGGTGAATAACTTACCAAGCTTCTTATTGATCAAATAATGTTCGTCTTTTTGTCTAATGTGTGTTTCTTGCAAACATACAATATCTACATCTATCCTCTTAAGTTTTTAAAATATCTTTCATCTTTTCTCAGATGAATTTAGTCCATTTACATTTACCAATAATATCTTTGTTCTGATATCCAGAAAATATCAATCCTTGAATATGTTTGGTGTCTGTCGGAAAAGAAAGTATAGTCCTTAATCCTGGCTGGCTCCACCCAACAGTCAGACTGCGAAGCCTCTGTTGGGCCCAACATACTTCCTGGGCTCCAATTTACATTTGGGGAAAAAGTGTGTCTCTATATATATCCTTGATTGAGAACAGGTTTTTTTAATGGTAGTGGGGGGGGGCTGCTTTTTTCACTCTTAAGCTTGGCTTTCAATTTCCATTTTATTTCTAAATGGTTAGCCTGTCTGCATGAACAAGATTGGGGGGGGGGCGGCATGCAGATTTCCTTTTGTCCTGAGTGCAGCCCTGAGAGACCATTGGCAAGGAATGCTCTTCATTTTGCTGTTATTTAAAATGGTGTAGTATAGTTTCAAAGGGACAGCCAACTGGGAAGTACTAAAAAAAATGATAGTGATACCATAATTTAGTAAATTTCAGTACAAAGTCACCCTTATGAATAAGGCAGAAACAAGACTCCTGTAAATGAACATCCAGGAAAACTTTTAAAATGTTCCCCACAGGCTTTTCTGTGTTACCTTTGTGACCATTAGTTTGTCCTATGCACATGGTATGTATATCTGCAGATCTTAAAGTGTCTGAAGAGCAGAGGCAGAAGTAGTAAACAGAGATAAGATGGGAAAGGGGTATGTGTAAAGAATTTGGATGGTAAGGAATAGCTTTGGCAAAATAGAGCACTAACCAACCACGCACGCATAATACCTTCATTAATATTATTTAGCCCACCCTGAATACTTAATTAGTTAATTTAAATGCACATGCAATGTATGTTGATGTATGTTTGGGAGGGGAGTAAACTGATATGTAGTAGGTGGCTGGAAAGAATGTAACCTTCAATACCTTGGCCAATGGGAACGAAGGAGGGACTTTGTGGTTGGAGGGGGTAGGAGTATAAAATGAAACAGTTTGGAATGTTCTGGGCGCTCATTTGATTTGACTCTATTGTTAATAAAGCAATCAAAGGTTATTCCTGACTGACCATTTTCTGAGAGGTTTGTGTCTCTTCTTGGAGGGGCCAGGGAGCCAGGCACACACAGCCTTATATGTTTCTAACACCAGGGCCCCTAAATTTCTGGGGAGCCCCTTCCTAAATCCCACATGGTTTTGCCTCCATAGACAGTGACAATGGCTTGTGATGTCATTGGCTCCTCCCTATGTCACTGGGCCCTGGTTCTTTTAAGGCCCTAGCATAGCAATGCCTCTGGCCCAGCTCCAGCCTGCCCCCTCCCCCCCAGAAATTGGAAAGTCTATGCCCCTGAGCTGAGGGAAATATAAGATAAACCGTGTGCTGGGGGAAGAGTGAGTTCATTTTGAGTTCAGTGACAGTTATTGTTCAGTAAAGTAAAAGTTCAGCTAAATAAGTAGATATCTGAAGAGTCTGACTAAAAGTCTGTCAGACAGGTTCACCTTTTGAATAAAGGGAGAGACTCCTGGTCTTATCTGTGTTAAACATAACCTGAGGAAGAATTCCATCTAAGAATTCAGAGTCTAGTGTCAGCTTAAGCTGAAGTATATTTTCACACAGGTCCAATCTGCATTGGTCTTTCCTGCCACTGTACCAACGATCTCACATCATCTCACAAATTTCTGTCTGCATTTCATGCTGCATCCGCTCTTCTATTGTTTCATCTCAGCATCGGCTGTCTGCATCATTTTACTGCCATTTAGTGGTGACTCTGAGGCCACTACAATGTCCCACCATGTTATTTCAGTTTGGTTTTAAGGTGGTTTAATTGCTCCTCCCCACCCTCAAGCCACTGTGACCAATAAACAGGCAACTGAAGCCGCCCCATCTTTTCAAAGGAGATACACAAATTGTCACAAAGGAAACAAGTTAGCTGAAAATCCAGTCATCTATGTTTAAAAGCAGCTAGGGAACATTTTTCTGCAATCATACTTTTTTGGGGGGGAGGGGGTTGGAAGCACACCCACCCCTGAACCATTTGTTATTTCTTGGGGTAGTCCCCAGAACTTCCTGCCTGGCAGCTGCTGGGTGTTTTGTGTTTTTTACCCAGTTCGTTCCATCTTTCCTGCCCCCACTCTGCCTCCCTCTCCCCCTTTAACTTTCTGGGGGGGTTGCAGGTGCCGTTTCCTCCCCGCAGCACAGTGCAGCACCCTGTTGGCACCCTGGGAGGCTGCTCCTCCCCCCTCTCTTGCGTGCTCTCCCTCTGTCTTGATGCAGACGGTGAGCTTTTTATACTGAGCCAAATGGAGGGCAAAGGAAACTGGTGCCACAGCAGAGTGAAACAACTTTACATAGCAAATGCAGATTGGGCCAATAATGAATCAAGAGTTCTGAAGGGAATAAAATAAGGATACACTTCCCTTCCTAGATTCCTGTTTGATTTGATTCCTGTTCTCCTTGTCTCCTCCTTGATCTTGTTGATTTCGTCCAGGGTACTGACTCCTAACTTATGCTCATTTGAGGAAATTAATTTAACTTCTGGAGCCATAGCCAAATGGGTCTTACTGATATGAAGTAGTCACCAGCTCTGAACTTACAGCTAGGTAAGCTACTTTTGAACAAGCTATTGACACTATGAATGCAACATACTGCCCTTTGACATTTTAGATATTAGAAAAAGGAAGTAAATATTTAATGCTTGGCTAACAACTACAAAGTGCTTTCTTCTTATTTCCCCAAAAGAATTTGTAGATTGATCTAGGGCTTTCGGCCTTTGCTGGGTGTGGTGGTAACTTTCAGCTGATGAGCAACAGGGAGAATCATGGTGGTTATTCTTGGGTATATGGTTGAGGGGACCATCATGGACCTTTTTGTGTTGGAGGCTCAGACTTCTGCTCAGGTTGTCTGAACCTATTAGCAACTGCATTCCCATGTGGTCATAACAGATTTTAAAAATTAAATACCAGAAAATACATGATATGAACAATTCCAAAAGATAATGATTTGCAATAAGTGGAAGCCAAAGAAAGTATATGAGGAACACCTTTGATAAGAACATTAAGGCCCCGGTCACACTGGGGGAAAAGGTGTGGCTGAAGTGCGGCTTTTTTGAGCCGCATCAAAAGAGAAGCGTGGCGGCGGGATCAGACAGATCCCCCGAGCCGCCGCGCAGTTGCTCTCTGGCACGATCAGATGCCGGGGGGAAGCCACAGATTGGTGAGCAAGGCGAGCCCACTGCGCATGCACATGCATGCACAGTTCTACAGGACTTTCGTATGCTGCAGGGAGACGGGTGCGTCGGCGATCAGACGCCGGTCCGTGCTGCGCATCAACAGGTAGGTAGTACTCTTTTGGTACTACCTTTTTGCGGCGGGTTTTTGGCTGGAAGGGATGGATTGGGGATGGGTGCGTGCCGCTTCCCAGATGTTGCAGTATGATCACGCCCACTTTTTTTTTTTGTCCGTGCTGCGCATCAACAGGTAGGTAGTACTCTTTTGGTACTACCTTTTTGCGGCGGGTTTTTGGCTGGAAGGGATGGATTGGGGATGGGTGCGTGCCGCTTCCCAGATGTTGCAGTATGATCACGCCCACTT
>NW_015173124.1:2099418-2117205 GCF_001447785.1 Gekko japonicus | reverse complement strand
GCAAAGGCTCTAAAAAGATCAGAGCGATCCATAGAAAGTCATTGTTCCTGAAAGCTGAAACAGTACTAACTACTAAAGAAAGTAAAACATAACATAACACCTCCCCCACCCTCCCCCACCCCTTCCCAGATGAAACTAAGAGATCTCAAATAGCCAACGCAAACCACAGAATAAAAATATAACATTACAATATATAGGCATTGCAACCATGGGTAACCCAACAGGTTCCATGTGTTCCAAAGATCCAATTCCCCCGCCCCCCACCCTCCCCCACCCCTTCCCAGATGAAACTAAGAGATCTCAAATAGCCAACGCAAACCACAGAATAAAAATATAACATTACAATATATAGGCATTGCAACCATGGGTAACCCCACAGGTCCAGGGGAAGAAAGAATTTTCACCCCCCTTCACCCAGACGGAGTACATTCGACTCCTCCATTAGGTCCCTCTCACCTCCCCCCGAGGACTAAGAAACCAAGGTGTCCTCTCAATCCCGAACCCCCCAATTCCACCAAGATATACAATGAGCTTAATGCTCAAGCTAGTTAAGTTAAACAAAGATCGCGAAATAAACAGGAAACAATATGCTAAGATCATTGTATCATACGTGTCCCTGTGCAAAGCGGACTGGAATCTTGCTGCCTTTTATTGGTGAAGAGTTTTCCCATTTCCTCTTGTTGGAGGCTTTTTCACACTCCATTGGCACTTGTATCTTTAGTTGCTTTAGAATCTCCGCACCACCAGCTAGGTCTTCAACTGTCCAAGACTTGTTTTGGTGTCTAATCTGCATCGCTCCCGTTGGGAGCCATTTGTACCTCACTCCCGCGTCAAGCAATTGAGCTACAATTGGTTTTAGTTTTCTTCGGACCTGCAAGGATTCAGATGGAATGTCCGGAAAGATTAATATGGGCTTGTCTTGAAATGAAAAGCCCCCAGCAATTCTTGATTGATCCAGAATTTTTTTCTTTGTACGGAAGTCTGCTAGTTCTATAATAATATCCCTCGTCGCTCTTGTTCGCTGGGTAAAAGTAGAGCCGAGCCGGTAGGCTCTAAGTATTAATGGCGCCACTCCTTCTTCTAGTTTAAGAACTGCAGCTAGCCAAGATGATATAAAAATTGCCAGCTCAGTTGTCCCTTCAGCTTTCTCTTCAAAGCCTCGGAGCTTAAGATTCCGTTCTCGGACTTTATTTTCCAAGACAGTGATTTTTTCTTTAGCCCATTTCTCATGGGCTTCCAAATTGCGAACTCCCTCTTGATTTGCCTGGCTCATCTCCATAGCCGTTTCTGCTGATTGTGCCACCTCTTGGATCGTGAATTGTAGCGATTGGAGTTGGTCGGTAATCGGCTGCAACATTTCTCTAAGTGAGCCCAGTAGGTCTGCTCTCAGGGATTGTATAGTTGCATTAAAATCCGTCGTAGTTAGCAAGGAAGAGGTGTGGGGATCCGAAATTGGAGTCCCGGGTTGTGCTCCGGCGGCCATTTTGTTTTCCGATCGTGGCGCACCCGGTTCAAGTCGCGTCGGGATTTCTCCGGCCAAAAAAGAATGTAAAAGCTTTGAGGACGCCGGATAAGTTAAGCGCGTGCTCACTCCTTTTTTTCCCATAACCTGGACAGCAATTTGTACGATCTTTGTTTAACGATTTAGGAATCAAGGGGTCCGGTCGAGGAGCTCGGCTTCTATGCGTCCGTCTCCATGCAGACCGACGCTCCGCCCCCCGATCACGCCCACTTGATGCGCACGCACAAGAGGATTTCTCTCCACTCCTTGAACAGGTGAGGTTCTGACACTTTTTTTGCCAGACTTACTGTCTCCATCCTAAGTCTGTTATTTGCAGCAGCCACAACACACTTGTTCTGCTCCAGACAGGGCTTATCAGACCCTACTCTCTTCAGAGTCTCTCACTAGCAGTTTTCTGTTAACTCTCCTCCAACTCCAACTGATCCACACCAACTCCTTCCCACTTGAATTTTTTAAACAACCCAGTGTTCTGTTCCAGAGTAAGCAGACTTCATCCAATCAGAATGACCTCCGTGGGCTGTCAATCATTTTTTTTTCTAGCTCACCCTTTGTCAAGCAGCATTGGTTAAAAGCCTGCAATTGCTTGCTGTCTGTCACAGGGCCCAAGGTTCAGGCACTGTTTCTTGGTTTTGCAGGGTTGAATGTAAGTCACTTAAGTGTTGTATGCAGAAATCCTTGGGAAACCACTCATCTGACAACTGGGGAGCAGAATTTTATCATGCATATACCTCTGCTTAGAAATATAGAGAATGAGGCAGCGGCGGGGGGGGGGGGGTAAAGTTGGCAGGCTGATGATCAGCTTGTGTTTTATCTCTGCATACTTCACACACACAAAGCTACTAGCCATATCTGAAGGCCTGTTCATAAATAAAAATTATTGTAGGATACATCAGTGCAGAATTCAACATTGCAATGGGAGCAGCTGCATGGTTGCTTTATCAGGAGCTGGGCACACCATGCCATTCACTTCCATGGATAGATCTGCTGCAAAACTGCCAAAAGTATATTGAGCAGTGGTGCAATAAATAGGAGGGTTGAATTGTAAACTGCTTGCCTGGAGAAGTTACTCTGTGGTTGCTAGTTACAGTGCATGCTGAACTCTGCAGAGATCCATTCACAGCACACCTTCCATATGATAATATACCTCTGTAAACTGGCCCTGAAATGCAATGGTTTAGTGGCTGCTGATCTAGGGCTCCGGTCACATGGCAAAGTTGCCGTGGGAGAGGCACGGATGGTGGGCGGATTATCCGGGCGCGATCACACCCCAACATCTGGGAAGTGGAGCGCACCCGTGGCTTACCGCCGACAATGCGCGTTAAAAAACTAGTACCTCCAAGGTATTAGTAAAAGTTTGTCATGGGCTGCCTCCAGACGCCCGTGGTGTGATTGCGCCGGCGCGTGGCATTCCCCTCCGGTCCCTCGTTTACTCGCTGGCGCTGAGGGAAGGACCCGTGGTGTGCTGCTGGCACATCTGATCACGTAATAGCGGATCAAACTGCACTGGGGCAATTAGCCATGCCTCCCCCCCCCGCGATATCCGGCCCGTGTGACCGGGGCCTAGGTAAAGCTTCTGTAATCACTTTGTGTGGCCAATGATATACTGAGGGGGCAAGGAAGCACTGCTGCCTCCTTATGATTTTCTTACAGGATCTGAGTGGTTGGGCAGAGGATATTTGAATCTGCTGAGACATATTGAAAAGAATAATTTAAAAACCCCACAATATTTCTATCGGTTCAATGATTTGTGCTGTATACTGTATGCAGTGTACACAATATATGGAGCTATTGCAAGCCATCTTTTACTGTAACCAAAATTAACAAAAGAATTACCATTTCTAGAAATAGCCACAATAAGCTCTGTCAACGGAAATGAAATATCCCTAACTTCTCAGGAAAGAAATTATGAAGCCAGTGGAAATGTTACCTTCTTATTTATGCATTCATTCACTTTATAGTCTGTTCATTAATATAGCTCTTTGTATAGTTGACAATAAATAACAAACATTTAAAAAATGAGAATGCAGTCATAAACATTTTATCCTCAAATCTGATAAGATCAAAAGTTCTCCTTTAGGAACTGAAAATACCTGAAATACCAGCCCCAGGAAAAAAAATTTAAAGCTCCAGTTTTGGTGGCATGACCACCAGGTAAGTAGTACTCTGTGAGTCATGACACACAAAGGCTATCTGTTTTTAACAATGTCTTGCTCCATTTGACTGAAATAATTCCGGTTGCAAAAGTAAGAAATAGACCCTGGCAAATATCTTGCAATTATGTTGGTGAAGTGAAGTGAGAAGTGCATGACATGCCCGACTTCTGTCCGAGGTGGGCCAGCCAAGATGCACCACACTACAAATGAGTTCTGGTGGGACAGAAACAACCACTAAATTTCATGGATTATTCACCAGTCAGGTGGAACTCATTAACAACTCACCGGGCAAATGTTTGAGAGTCTCCCCGGGTGCAGAATGTGGAGGGGCATTCCCCCACAACACTAAGCAGTCAATGGTCACAGGTCAGTATTAATATAATTTGGTTTTCAATGATTTCTGTTTTTCAAGGAGACCATAAACTGTGTAAACACTCCTGGAGGCAGATAAGGTTCCCCCCTCCTTTATGAGTTAAATATCGCCAAGCCCCTCTCCCACCTCTATTCCCTACTCTGGCACTTCAGTTGGTTTCATTGACACTTTTCAGTCACAGCTCAGTATGCTTTGCACCTGAAAACGAAGCCAAACCACATTTTGCAGCAAGGTAACACAAGTGTTGCACACATAAAAATTGCAGCCTGTAGAGATTAAGCACATTGAGAAAGAGGATGGAAAAAATATGCCCAAGCCACTTTTAAATTTATTGACATGTTTGTATGAAAACAAATGCAGTTAAAATATTGAGAACATTTGCATACATTGTTATTGTGAATTGTAGAATGCTGAATTCAATCATGCTTCAGTAGTGGAATCCATGTAGCCCTTTCTTTCTCCCATTTGGGATGCAGGACTATAGGGTTTGCGCTGCAGTGTAAAGATGAAACAGCAAAAAGCTGGGCTGCTGAATTACCAAATCAGGAGTTGCACTCCTCTTTTTACACCAAAGCTCCTTAAGCAGTTGGACCCTGCACTGGTCGCCCTAATATGAAGCAGATCCCCAGTGCCCATTTCATGAGTTTCTTGGACATAGAGGGGAGCTATGGGTTTCCATGACTATTCGCAGGCCCTTTGGGGAGAAAATGCTAACTTCTGGGTTGGGTAGTGCAGCTGGCGCCATTCCTTTTCTAATTTCAAGCTGCTAGTCCCATTCCCAAGGCCTTGCTTCTTTCCTCTCCTTTTAGTCTTGGATAGAAGGACTTTAAAAATGTAGCAACTGGTGGCTTGCAGTTTTGGGACTTTGTTTTTAATCCAGCACCCACTCCTCCATGTCCCTGCTGAATGGCTTGTCAAAGGAAGGAAGAGGAACTTCTAGGTGTGTGGATGAGCTCCAGTCTTCTCTTCTGGTTTAAGCACTTTGATCCTAATTGCTTTTCCATAGTGTATGGGAGAATATTACAATGTGTTCTTGTTATCTCTCCATTATTTTAACACTGTACTGAATAGGAATTTGTTGTTGTTGTGTTCAGTCGCACAGTTGAGTCCGACTCTTCGTGACCCCATGGACCACATCACGCCAGGCCCTCCTGTCCTCCGCCATCCTCTGGAGTTTGCTCAATATCATGTTTGTTGCATCGATAACACTGTATAACCATCTCATCCTTTGTCATCCCCTTCTTTTTTGACCTTCAATCTTTCCCAGCATCAGGGTCTTCTCCAGTGAATGCTCCCTTCTCATTTGGTGGCCAAAATATTTGAGCTTCAGCTTCAGTATCTGGCCTTCCAGGGAACAGTCAGGGTTGATTTCTTTTAGGATTGATTGATTTGATCTCCTTGCAGTCCAAAGGACTCTCAAGTGTCTTCTCCAGCACCATCATTTGAAAGCATCTATTCTTTAGCGCTCGGCTTTCCTTAGGGTCCAGCTCTCACAGCCATACATTACCACTGGGAATACCATTGCTTTGACTATGCAGACTTTTGTTGGCAGGGTGATGTCTCTGCTTTTTATTATGCTGTTCAGGTTTGCCATCGCTTTCCTCCCAAGGAGCAGGCATCTTTTAATTTCATGGCTACAGTCACTGTCTGCAGTGATCTTGGATCCCAGGAATGTGAAGCCTGTCACTGCTTCCATGACTTCCCCTTCTATTTGCTAAGGAGTGATGGGGCCGGATGCCATGATCTTAGTTTTTTTGATGTTGAATTTCAAGCCAACTTTTGTGCTCTCCTCTTTCATCCTTAGCAAGAGACTCTTTAGGTCCTCTTCACGTTCTGCCATTAGAGTGGTATCATCTGCATATCTGAGGTTGTTGATGTTTTTCCCGGCAATCTTAATTATGGTTTGTTTTTGTTTTTTTTAAAAACCCCAAAGGGATATTTTTATTTTGCATTAAACTACAAACTACAAAGAAAATTAGGAGGGGAAACTACAACTAGGGAATAAAGGAAAGATAACCACACTAAACTAAAAACCCAAGAGGAGGAGATTTTATTTCTCGCACCCGTTTCTGTAGCAGAGTCTTCTTCCATTCAAGAGGTAGCAGAGTTACTGGATTTCATTTCTTCCTCCTTAGACTCTTCCTCTGTTCCAAGCTGACGCCGCAAAAACTCCTTGGCCTTGAAAATGGAGTCTATCTTCTCTCTTTTGTCATTAATCTTAAAGATGATACATTCCGGGATCGCCCACCTGAAGAAAAGCAATCAAATCTTTGAAATTTTTCCTCTTTTGCCGGATTTCAAATGGAATGTCTTTTAGCGTCTTGATAATTAAATTTCCCATTTTCAGTGGAGTTCCTGATGTTGCTTTTAAAATAGGATCTTTAGTCTGTCTTCTTGAGAATCTGACCACAATTTCTCCAGGTAGGCTATTTTTTTATATACTTGGAGTATGCCCTGTAGGCCACCTCCATATCTTTTACCAGTTCATCCACTGTAAAGCCTATAACTGGAGCGATGATCTCGCTAAGCAGCCTCCTCAGGTCCTCTTTCGCTGCTTCAGGAACTCCCTGGAACCTGAGAATCATACTGGCTTTTTCCATCTGTAATTGCAGTACACGGTATTCTTGAAGATTCTGCTTTATATCCACTTCTCCCAGTCTTTTCTTCAACTTCTTATTTGTAGTGTCCATCTCTTGGATTTTCTCATTAGCCTGCTCCACTTTCTTTTCCGTTTCATTCAGCTGGAGCTGTTGAGATGCAAAGTTCTTCTTCATTACAGTTAGTTGCTGGTTAATACCATCGAGTTGCTCCATCACCGGCTTGAGCATATCCACAGTAATGTAATGACATCTGCCCCCTCTTCCGGTTAAGGACTCTGACTGGCTGGTGATTTTGTTTTTAACTTTGCACGCTGGGCTGCCATTTTTCTGATTTGTTTACACTTCCCACCGCTTCCTCCCGACTCGAGAAACTTGCCCCATGATGTCAAAAATCAAGTAAGTCTCTCACAACACACACGCTGCTTTCCTCCCCTCTCCCCCTTCATTTATCGGTTACTTTGCATAAGAGGCGTTCCTCTTTGCGTCCGTTTCTTCCCACACGGGGGGGGGGGAATCCGTTTTTTTAATAGTCTGTTTTATTCAGAACTCACGTTCATTGTCGGTCAGATTCTCTGACCATGCTGCATTTTAACGATATTCCACTCGATCTCCAGCGCTTGTCCTGGTCAAACCAGCTTGTGCCCGAAGGCCACACAGCGACTGGATCGACAGGGCGGAGGGGAGCCTCGATTCTACAGCATTACACCATCGAAGAGGCTACCCCTCAGAGCCCTCTGGCCTGTAGCCTATCGCAAAGGCTCCGCGGGGGTGTCACTTGAGGTGGCACCCCTCCAGGCCGCTGGTGTGCGATTTGCCCTCCAGTGGTTCGGGGAGAGCGTCCGCCATCGGTGCTTCGTAAACCGGAAGTCTTAATTATGGTTTGTGATTCATCCAGGTCAGCATTTCACATTATGTACTCTGCATATAAATTAAATAAACAGGGTGACAATACACATCCTTGTCGTACTCCTTTTCCTATGCTAAACCAATCAGTTTTTTCATATCCAGTTCTAACTGTTGCTTCTTGACCCTTATACAGGTTTCTCAAAGAGACATGTGAGGTGGTCTGGTACTCCCATCTCTTTAAGGACTTGCCACAATTTGTTGTGATCCACACAATCAAAGACTTTAGCGTAGTCAGTGAAGCAGAAGTAGATTTTTGTTTGGTACTCCCTTGCTTTCTCCATAATGCAGCAAATGTTGGCAATTTGATCTCTAGTTCCTCTACCTCTTCAAAACCCAGCTTGTAGTTCTAACAGTTCTCTATCCACGTACTGCTGAAGCCTAACTTGTAGGATCTTGAGCATGACCTTGCTAGCTTGTGAAATGAGTGCAATTGTGTGATGGTTTGAACATTCCTTGGCATTGCCCTTCTTTGGGATTAGAATGTAAATTCACCTTTTCCAGTCCTGTTGCCACTGTTGCGTTTACCAAATTTGCTGGCATATGGAGTGCAGCATTTTAACAGCATCATCTTTTAAGACTTTGAATAACTCAGCTGGAATACCATCACCTCCACTAGCTTTGTTGTTAGTAATGCTTTCTAAGGCCCATTTAACTTCATATCCCAGGATGTCTGGCTCGAGGTCAGTGATTATACCATCGTGGTTGTCAAGGACATCTAGGTCTTGTATAGTTCTTCTGTGTATTCTTGCCACCTCTTCCTAATCTCTTCTGTTAGGTCCCTATCATTTTTGTCCTTTATCATGGCCAGCTTTGCACAGAACGTTCCCTTGATTTCTCCAATTTTCTTGAAGAGATCTCTAGTCCTTCCCATTCTGTTGTTTTCCTCTATTACTTTGTATTGTTCATTCAGGAAGGCCTCCTTATCTCTCCTTGTTGTTCTCTGGAAATCTGCATTCAGTTGGGCAAATCTTTCCTTTTCACCTTTGCCTTTTGCTTTCCTTCTTTCCTTTGCTATTTGTAAAGCCTCATCAGACAGCCACTTTACTTTCTTGCATTTCTTTTTCTTTGGGATGGTGCTGATTGCTGTCTCCTGTTCAAGTTTGCAATCTCATCTGGCCTGTTAATGATATTTTTGTAACTTTGGTACAGTCATTTCTGGACTGGTCATTCATACAATGGCTTGCATACCATATCTTCATTCCATGTGCAATCCTCTACTGCACAGTGCACTTCCTCTGGTGCTATGCACTTTTGTTCACTCAAGGCCAGTGTTTTTCAGCATTCCCTAACGTGTCTAATACAAAAGGAATGTGCTCTGCAGTTGCAGCACCACCTCCACCATGGACAGAGAGGAGTGAATATGGAATGAAGGTGTAGGAGCCAAGCCAATATGTCAATCCAGCTGCCTAACACTGCCAAACCTAAACTAGCTTTTTGCATGCATTAATCAAAGAAATTGATTGTTTTGTTGGCCTGACCTTGCTGTTGATACAATACATTTGGGACAGAAGGGTACATATTTATTGTGAAGTCAGCTGAAAATGATCTTGAGTAGTCTGTCAACCTTAGAGACTTTTTGGGACTATTACAGGGAAAGCTGACTCATACCAGTTCAGGATGATCACAAGAGTATAAAAATAATAGCATATTAAAACTATTTTCATCACATGCAGGCATTAGCTTCAAATGGGACAAAAATGAATGCAATAGCAACCATACTATTTTTATATTCCTGGAGAGGTATCTGGTGAAACAAACTATGATTTCTATATTTAATACCATATTTTCATGTTATACCATTGCTACAACAAAATGATGGGCCACATTCGTAATTTATTTGCTTACAAATATGATCTGGTTATAAGATTCAGGCCAGCTCTCAGTCTGTTTTTCAATAACTGTCTAAATAATCTGCTATATTAAAAAAATATAACGGTACTACAATTTTCTGTTGTAATTTTGGTCTCTCTTATTTAGCACTGCAACAGTGTCTCCCTTCTCCTGTATTTGGTGACTTCTTCACTGTCAAGTATTGACTCAACGCTGTCTCGTAAGTAACAGTGAATCAGCTTTATTGGTTTCAAACAGGAACAGTGAAGAACACACAACAACAAATAGTGGAGCAGGGGGCTAGGTTCTGGTGGTGACAAAGTTTCGGGGGCTCTGGTTGACTCACAGTCCAGTGAGTCTGGATAACTGGTATCCGAGGAATCACTGTCCTGAGTTGGGGATTGCCCATGCTCAGGGTCTTTAATGGGCTCAGCAACACTCACCTCCTCGTCTGGAGGCCCTCGTTGCTCGCCGCCTGGGTGTAGGATTGTTCTAGTTTACAATCCTAGTCCAGGTCTTAAGCTTTACATGGGATGTAATACAGATAAAAGACATAACAATACCTCCTCCCTAAGATGGAACAATACCAGAGCAGACATAATCTTTTAAATAGGAGGGGGCATGCCTATTTCTTTGGGACCTGTGAATGGTTTCAGGTTCTGGTGGTGACAAAGTTTCGGGGGCTCTGGTTGACTCACAGTCCAGTGAGTCTGGATAACTGGTATCCGAGGAATCACTGTCCTGAGTTGGGGCTTGCCAATGCTCCGGGTCTTTAATGGACTCAGCAACACTCACCTCCTCGTCTGGAGGCCCTCGTTGCTCGCCGCCTGGGTGGAGGATCATGTCAGGTACAGTGCTGGACTCGAGTCTGGAGTCAGCCCACCGTTGCCTGATGTGATTTATGTGGCGCTGCAGCTTTCTGCCGTCTGTTAACTGTGCCACATACATCCGGGAACCCAGAACATCTGAGATTATGGCGGGAAGCCATAAGTGTCTCTCCCTGTAATTGCGCGAAAACACTTTGTCTCCAGATTTGAAAGTGTGCAGCATTGCCAGGACCTCAGCTCTTGGGGGTCTGGTCTCTGTCAGGTCTGAATGGAGCCAGTCTAACAGAGTGGTTAGCCTGCATCCTAACAGAGTGGTTAGCCTGCGTGATGTGCTGCCTTAGGAGAAAAGAGGCTAGTTTCTGCCCTCAGTCACCCTGACCCATTCTCTTAAGCGGCTCTTTAGTTGTCCGAACCATCCATTCAGCTTGCCCGTTGGTGGCTGGGTGGAATGACGCGGATGTTACATGTTTTATTAAGTTGTCCCCTAGGAACTTGGCAAATTCCATAGAGGTAAATTGGGCCCCATTGTTGGACACCAACACGTCCAGTAACCCGTGGGTTGCAAATACATTAATCACAGCAGTGGGTTGCAAATACATTAATCACAGCAGTAGAAGTGGTGCTATGCATTTGTACAACTTCCAACCATTTTGAAAATGAATCAACAATAATGAAAAATGTTTGTCCTTGGAAAGGACCAGCAAAATTGACATGTAGTCGAGACCAGGGCTTGTGTGTACTTTCCCAATGCTGAATGGGAGCCTGAGGAAAATCTTGTTGTGACTGTTGCCAAGTCAGACACCTTTTGACCCACTCCTCTATATCAGCATCCAGTTTGGGCCACTAAACATAGCTCCTTGCGAGAGCCTTCATATGCACAATGCCTGGATGGCCATTGTGGAGCGCTTCCAGGACCCTCTCCCTTAGCTTGGGAGGCACAACTACCCAGTTTCCCCAAAGAATACAGCCCTTATGAACAGATAGTTCAGTTTGCCGAGTGCTGTATGGCCAAATCTCCGGTTCCAAATGACCCGCTGGCCACCCCCTCCATGCCCAGTTAAGGACTCGGGTTGGAATAGAGTCCTTAGCTGACGCGGCAGCAATGTCCGAGGAGTGGACCGGAGGCTGAGGCAGTTCGTCAAGGGCTAACACATCATAGGCGGGAGCAGGGTCAGCATCCAGTTGGGTCAGCGTCCAGTTGGGTCAGTGCTCCAAGTCGTAGTCGTATGTTGATAAAAAAAATAGCCCACCGCAGCATGTGGGGGGACATCACATTGGGCATCTGGTGGTCTGGTGAGAAAAGTCCCAGTAGCGGCTTATGATCGATGACAAGGAGGAACCGGCGGCCATACACAAAGTCATGGAACTTTTTAATTTCTGCCACCAAGGCAAGCCCCTCCTTGTCGATCTGCACATAGTTCTTTTCTGTGGCCATCAGGGACCGTGAATAGTATGTGATGGGCACTTCCTGCCCATCAGCCATGACATGGCTCAACACTGTGCCAACCCCGTATGGGGAGGCATCGGCCGCCAACACCAACATTTTTGACTTGTTGTAGTGCGTTAACACAGCTTTAGATGACAACAGCTCTTTTAGTGACATAAACGCCCTTTTGTGTTTAGCACCCCATTCCCATTTCACCCCTTTATGCAGCAACCCGTGGAGCGGTTCAGCTACGGAGGCCCTTTGGGATAAAAAGAAATGATAGAAATTAAGGATTCCAAGGAACAATTACAGTTCTCTTTTGGAACCGGGTTGGGGCACGTTCTGAATCACAGATACCTTATCTGCCATAGGGTGGACTTCCTGTTCATCTATGAGGAACCCCAGAAATTCAGCTTGTGACACACCAGTATAACACTTTGATTTTTTAACCTTCAGACCAGCTTCTTTGAAGCGACTCAAGACCGTCCTCAGACAGTTTAACAACTTGGTTTCATTTGCCCCTGCAATGAGCACATCATCGAAATACGGGACTACTCCCTTTTATTAGCCATTCCATAAGCCCATGGAATATACCTGGGGCGACGTTGACCCCAAATTGTAACCTTTTCACATGAAATGCAGCCCAGTGCATTACGATTGTTTGCGCTTCTGCAGCTCGTTGGTCGACAGGAAGCTGCTGGTAAGCCTGTGCATGATCTAGTTTGGTAAAAACCTTTCCACCTCCCAGCAATGCTAGCACATGGCTTATTACTGGCACCAGATAAGAATGTTGTTGCAAAGCCTTATTGATTGTACATTTATAATTGGCACAAATACGCACAGACCCATCAGATTTTACAGGAGTTACAATAAGTGTCTCCCATTTTGCATAAGGAACAGGTTCAAGAATACCTTGCGCGATCAATTTATCTAATTTGGCCTCTATTTTGGCCTTCATAGATATTGGAACCTTCCTATACCTTAGCCTGATAGGCACCACTGAGGGGTCTTAGTCGAAGCTTATAGGTGGACCGGTATACCGACTAAGCCCCCCATCAAAAACCTCTGGAAATTCATCATAAATGCATTCCCCTTTATTCATACACACTTTGTTAACCCTGGTTACGGCAATACCGAGGGGTTCAAACCAATCCAGGCCCAACAGGCTGGCCCGGTCTCCCTCATCAACAAGGAGGGACAACAATACCTTGTGACCCCTGAACTCCACCTCAAAACTAGCCTTGCCAGCCAGTGGAATATGCCACCCCTGGAAATCGGAGAGGTGCGCTGTTGACGGTGTCAGGAGGTGATGGCTTCTCTGAGGAAATAAGTGCTTCCAGGTTTGCGACGAAATGATGGTCACGGCAGATCCGGAGTCAACTTCCATGTCACAGGGAATGCCATCCAGCCGAATGGTGACCAGGATCTTCTTGCTGGGGCTTGCTCCGGTACTCAGGATGGTCAACGTGCAGGTGCAGCAGTCGGTCCAGTGGCAGTCAGCAGACCTCTCACTGTCCGTAGCTCGACCCTGAGGCCTTGTAGCAGGTGGCGATTTCTTTTTGGCCCAGCAGACCCTTGCCAAATGGCCCCACTTTCCACAGGTCCAGCAGGTGAAGTCTTGTGCCCAACAATGATCCCACTTGTGACTCCCGCCACAGCCTTCGTAGGATCACCGTGGCGCAGTCTTCAGTGGGGTCTGCTTGTGTCGTGCAGCTTGTGTGTGGTAGACATTATTGGCTTCCTCGTCAGAGCCGCTGGTCAACTGGTGGTGCACTGACTGGTCCTTAATGACTAGGGTATGGTGCTGACGGACTTCTTTCGTGGACCTCTCAGCAGTCTCAGCAATGACAGCAACATTTGTTAGTCTTTAAGTGCTGGTGGATTCTTTGTTATGGGTAGCCATGGTAGCCCATTGCAGCAAAAAATTACCAGGAGTCTCATGGAAGAAATGAGCTCTTGCTCAAGTTTATGCTGGAATAAAATTTGGTTAGTCCTTACAGTACTACAAAACACCTGTTAATTTGGTTGTTAATATAGAAAGTATTTTGGAACTTTGATACAAAATAGGCTGACTCTTGTGAAGTTCCTCTATTAGTGTATACATGTGAAAATATCTTTTCTGAATAGAATCCTACATAATGTTTATCTGCCTGGCTTAACAAATCACATTTGAGGAAGTTGCTTGTATGATATATTTTGATGATGTAGCAGGAAAGACTGGACATTGTGGCTTACTGAGGTCATCTTTTGCTGAAACAGTTTTGTTCCATGTTCTAAAGCAACTTAGTCCAAAAATACAAGGTAGAGCAGCAAGAGTTACTAAAGGGCAGACAACTTAGAAAATAAAATCTTCATGGTCTTAGACACTTACAGGGCAATCCTGTGCAAAGTTACTCCAGTGTGAGTCCATTAAAGTCACTAAGATTAGACTGGAGTAACTGCGTAGGTTTGTACTGTCAGTGTTCCAAATTTCTGCAAACTGCCTCTGGTTTCCTATAGGGTTGGAGTGATTAAAATTACCATACTACTCTACTCGAATACCCACTGTCACTAAACCCAATTAGAAAACTAGTTATCCAGTTAGAGGTCATAAAGCTAAAGTTAATTGCTAACCTGTTTATCATACTCAAGGGACAAAGCACATAAATACAGTCAGAATCAGCTTAAAACTTAATAGGCACATTACGGAAAATCTATCCTGGGCTTAGTCTTTGCATCACAGCAGTTCAGGGACTTGACCTGCCAACCTTCTGTGTCCCTGAGTGATCTGAGCACACTTGGATCCAAGTAGCAATCCAAGCACACTTACTTGGATGTAAGTTCCACTGAAATCCTTACAAAGAAAGGGAGCTTATATGGAGAAGCGGGATCATGAATAACCCACAGAAGCTAAAGGAGACAAATCTGTATAATTTGGATCATTTGGACCTGAGATGTTTTACATGGCTCATTCTCCATTTTATGTCATTTATCATATTATCGTCCCAGCGAAGACAGAGGTCCTGTGCCTGAGTCGGAATGGATCGGGGTTAGGGAGCCCTCTCCTGACCTTCGATGGGGCGCCACTGGTGTCAACGTTGGAGATTAGGAACTTGGGAGTGCGCCTGGAGTCCTCCCTGACTATGGAGGCCCAGGTGGCAGCCACTGCCAGATCAGCATTTTATCATCTTAGGCTGGTTCTGCAGTTGGTCCCCTTCCTCGACTGTGACGACCTGGTTACAGTGATCCGGCCGATGGTCACCTCGAGGCTAGACTACTGTAACACTCTCTACATGGGGCTGCCTTTGGCGCAGATTTGAAGGCTGCAGCTGGTGCAGAATGTGGCGGCCAGGCTTACGTTGGATCTCCCCAAGTGGGAGCACATCCGGCCTGGGCTGGAAGCACTACACTGGCTGCCAATAGCATACCGAATCTGTTTCAAAGTGCTGGTGCTTGCCTTTAAAACCCTACATGGCCAGGGTCCAACCTACCTGAGGAACCGCCTTTCCCCATATATACCCCCAAGAGCACTTCGGTCGGGCACACAACATCGCCTGATGATTCCAGGCCCCTGGGAGGCAAGGCTTGCCACGACCAGGGCCAGATCCTTTTTGGTGGCAGCTCCTACCTGGTGGAACGAGCTCCCAGAGGAGATAAGGGCCCTGCAGGACCTTATGCAGTTCTGCAGGGCCTGAAAGACGCAACCAGGCTTTCGCATGGGGCCGCCACTGCCACCACCACCAACGCTGTGGATAACAACGGGGCTAGGGACAGCCCCAGGAAGACCGCTTATAACACCACATGGCACTGGCAGAGCTCTGGCAGTAAGGAGCCCAGGGGGTGGGCACATGCAACAAGCCCCGCCCCCTGCTCCCAGCAGCCCTCACTCGGGCCATGAGGAGCAAGAAGCAACCAGGTAAGTAGCAGAGCCTCCCGCCTTCAGATACAAGCTCTCCTTCCTCTGTGAGAGCAGATCTGTGCGTCCCCCCCCCATAGCTAGCAATCCAAAACAGTCCAGTGGCACCTTTAAGCCCAAGTTTTATTCAGGTACAAGCTCTCCCTCCTCTGTGAGGACAGATCTGCACATTTCCCCCCCCCAATAGTTAGCAATCCAAAACAGTCCAGTGGAGTGGGTGTTGCCTTCTGACACACTTCCGGTGATGTCAAAGGGTGTGGCATATGCAAATAAGTTATGCTAATAAGTTAAGCTAATGAGCTCCTGCACTTCTTTTTCTACGAAATGACCCCTGGCTTTTACTATGTTTTATGTGGGCTCCACCCCTTGTAAGCCACCCTGAGCCCACTTGCGGGGAGGGAGGGGTAAAAATGTCAAAAATAAATAAATAAATAAATCATCATAAAACTATCACCGTGTACAAAGTTTGCTTTTTAAGAACCATTTTCTATTCAGTCATTTTACGAGAGGTGAACATTAAATAAATGTGGTTCTTTATCCCCATGTTTGTATATGTCATTATTTGGGTTAGATTCTTAAAAGTTATTGGTTAAAAAAATTTGATTGCATGCTTTATCTTAGCAAAAATAAATACAAACAACTATTTTTGGCATTTTTTTATTAAAGATGGCATAATCTAAAATGCTTTACAGCTCAGAGGTAAGAATGCAAACCACAAGTGTCAACAGAAAAGTGCTAAAGAAGCTTCAGTAACAATGGATTGAGTGAAAGTCACTTTCTGCTGGCATATAGCCCCTCTGCTAGTGGAAGAGAGAAGGACTGTTGTTGTTTTTTCTCTCACACTGCAGATCCTTACTTTGCTCCTGTGCAGTTCCTGGGTGTCCTGGGTTTCCCAGGTACAGCATTTCAGGGAGTTCAGTGGTTGTAACAGAAAGTGGGGAGGTGGGAAATTTCCATGCAATGAGCAAAGTTCTGCTGATCGTTCTTTGGATCCAGCAATGAAGTATCAATAATGAAAACTAGTGACAGCTACAAACTGCTAAATATGGAAGGCTTCAGTGCAATCCTAAGAACACTTTTCTGGAAGTAAGCTCTATTCAATGGACCTGAATAGGTTTCTGAGTAAACTTGCTTAGGATTGCTTAGGAACTAGTCTACCCTCTCTTTTTGGCCAGTTAATTCACATGACCTGTCCTCCCTGTGTTCCACAAGTTCAGTCTGAAGAGGGAAGAGCAGAATTGATTTAAAATGCTTCTAATATGCTGTTCTACAAAACAGGAGAACACTCACGCCAACCCACCTAGCACCTTCATTTTTCCCCTATGGCCTGCACTTGTAGTTTACTGCATTTTCCATTATCTATAATGGCTGAGGCTGTTGCTTGAAGCATGCAAAGTTATTAAGCCAAAGTGTGCCATTGGCACTGTACTTGGGCATTGAACTTTTATGGGAGACTCTTATTGGATATCTTGTATTTTGAATTCTAGCTTGGACACAGTTTTCTGCTGTGCAGAGATTAATCTATCTAGCTCCTTTTTGGCCCACATTGTCCATTGCTTATAAATAGCAAACCCAGACTTTGTTGTAGAACAAAGTTTGAGTCCATTGGCAGGCGTCAACTCCAGGGGGGCTTAGGCTACCCCCGAAATATCCTGAGCCCTCCCCCCAGGACAACCAGGCTCACAAACCTTGCCAAAAAATCCCACGCCACCCCCAATCCATTTGGAAAGTGGAGAGTTTTTCCCCCTCCGCTTTCTAAGACTTTGGATGCGGTGGGAGGAGAGTAGGGCTTGCTTCCTGAAAGCTAAGCCCTGCCCCCAGCTCCCATAAGCCCTAAATTGGGCCTGGTGGAGTTGCGAGCTTTCAGTGCATTCTGATCTCCCATGCAAAAAGGTAACGAGCTGGCCTGAGTTCCAGCTTGGGCAGCCATGGGGGGGGGAGTCGAGGGAGGCCTCGTGCTGCTTCTATTGTTGTTACTCCTCCTCCGGGTGAGGCAAGCCATGCAGGGAGATGGAGGGGGAAAGCTGGTCTCCATGGAGGAGCTGACTTGGGGTGGCTGGCTCGGTGCCTCGTGTCTCATGCTACTTCTATTGTTGTTTTTCCCACTATTGGCGAGACAAGCCATGCGGGGAGATGGGGGGGGGGAAGCCGGTCTCCATGGAGGAGCCAGTTTGGGGTGGCTGGCTCGGTGCCTGTGCCTCGTGCTGCTTCTGTTGTTATTATTCTTCCTCCCGGTGAGGCAAGCCATGCGGGGA
>NW_015173124.1:2095669-2098948 GCF_001447785.1 Gekko japonicus | reverse complement strand
AGAAATAATTATATTATATCATAATATAAAAGGCTCTAAGTTATAACTTAAAACGTTTTCTTTCTTGATTTCTCAAAACAAAATCATGAATTATGTCATCAAAAGATATGCTACGTAACTTATTGCTTTCTATACACATAATGCTAAGTGCAGATAATTTTTCTTGAGACATAGTTGCTCTCAGTTGATTTTTTATTCTCTTTAGCTGTGAAAATGATCTTTCTCCTGAACAATTTGTTACCATTAAACACAGGAATAGTCGTAATATTGCTTCCACATTAGGGAAAACTAACTCAATCTTGTCTTGAAAGATGACTTGATACAAATCTTTGAGTTGAAAATGTTTTCAGGATAATTCTGATTGACATACTCATGGAAGTGCCTCAGTTCACTCGTGAGATTAATATCAACATCGTGTGGATACTCTTTTATTAACGTATCTACTGCTTTTCGTAGCTGTACCTCTGAAATTTCTAAATCAACTAAAAATGAAAATTTATTTGCAACATAATTGTAGACTGTTGCTCTTCTCGTTAAATTTGCCTCAAGGATGTCTATGATATGAATGAAGGATTTCACTCGAAATGTGTCTCTTGGAGAAAGCTGTTCATCAGCATCAGGTGCAGCTCCATCATTAGCTTGTTTTTTTCTCATCCTCTTTCTTTTTACTGTAGACTTATATTCTACACCAGGCAATCTAGATTTAACTTCTTCAAAATCATCAACATTTTCTCGAATGTTTTTAACATAGTGAGAAAGTGATTTGTACAGATTTGCACATGTGGTAAGTGCAATCTTTGGATCCTGGAGAGCCATACTGGTTTTGTGAAACTCTGGCAGCAATTTATTCCATAAATGTAGCATAAAAACAAACTCTAGTTCCTCCATTTTTTCCAGAAGAGTACCGGCTTCTAATCTTGTAGCTCCCTTTTCATTCTCATCATCATAAATGTGACTTTGAGCATCTATGATTGGCTTATAACTCACATTTATGGCAGACATTGCTTTGACATTTGCTTCCCATCTAGTGTCAGACAGTCTTTTTAGTACTCTGGTATCTGAGTCTGTTTTCAAGAAAGATAACATCACAGACCATCTCTTCGTAGAAGATGAAAAGAAAGTGTACATTTCTTGAACAACAGCAAAAAAGTTTACTGCATCTAAACAGCAATCTACAGCAGCACGGCCGACAAGATTTAGTGAATGACCAGCACATGGAATATATATAGCATGCTTGTTTATCTTAAGGATTTTTTGTTGCATTCCCTTGTATTTGCCAGCCATATTCGCTGCGTTATCATATGACTGTCCTCGGCATTTGCTGAAATCAACTTTGCAGTCCTTACTTAGATAATCCACCACCATACCTGCCATACCTTCACCACTGTGATTTTCTAACTCCAGGAAAGTTAGAAAATGTTCAACAGGTAAACCATCACCAGGTGATACATACCTTACTATAACAGTTAGTTGATCCACATGGGAAAGATCTGGTGTAGAGTCCAAAGACAAACTGAAGTAACCTGCCTTTCTCAGATCAACCAAAATTGATTTTCTTACTTTATTAGCAATAAGCTGGATCAATTCATCGCATACTGTCTTTGACAAATATGAAGGAGACCCAGATCCTCTGTTTCCATGTTGTTTTATGTGATTGGAAAGAAATGGATCAAACTTAGCAATCAATTCTAACAAACCAAGGTGGTTGCATTATTTTGCGATTCAAAAGTTTCATTGTCTCCCCTAAAAGCCAGAGCACGTTCTGCTAGTGTGCATATCACTTCAACAACACGCTCAAGCACATTTGTCCAATACAGCTGTTCTTCTTTTATTGGTTTTGTTAGTCCTGAGTCTAAGGTTTGACCATGCTTTCTTGTCAAGTATGTAAGCAAAGCTCTTCTATGATCTTCAGAGTGTTCATGACTTTGAATTACAATGGGATTTCGCCAGTCAGAAAATCCATCAGAACCTAGTGCTGCAGTTGATGTTGAAAACAGTTTGCAGACAAAGCAATAAATACAACCTGTTGTTGGTGAGTACACAAGCCATTCCCGATCATATACTTCACCATTAACCTTCCTATTTTGAAAAAGACCTTTTGAACAATATCTAACCTGATTTTTGAATGAACGCTTAGAGTTTTCAAATGGACCATTCCAGTGCTGACACTCTGATGGACCTTTTAAGATCCAGTATGAGAGTGCATCCTGTGTGAGGACACCCCATTGACCAATATCACTGAGTTTCATGAATTTTGTTATTTCAACTGTAGATGTTGGTTCTCCAACAGCAGCAACACTCACACTGGGATCAGTTCCAGTATTTCCATCAGCTGAGATTCCAGACTCTATGATCTCAGAGACAATAGGCTGTTGCTTTGAAATTGGCTGCTCTCCTTGGGTTTGTGGATCATCTTTCGTTGCTGTGGTAAAATATATATCAAGTTTTGTTGCTTTTTTGAGTTCAAGCTGCTGCTTTCTTTTGCTTTTCTGGTATCCGCTTACAAATGTTCACTTCGTTGTATGGTTGGAAATGGAATAGCAAAAGTAAATGCTAGAAAACAAAAGATTACAAACATTTTCTAAATAACGATTAAAAATTAATTAAAATTATTTAGGTATTAAAGATAAAAAATTAATTAATGTGTTTTTGA
Organism: Gekko japonicus; assembly: GCF_001447785.1. NCBI lineage: Eukaryota > Metazoa > Chordata > Lepidosauria > Squamata > Gekkonidae > Gekko > Gekko japonicus. The sequence continues at coordinate 2,096,295 of NW_015173124.1, read as the reverse complement.
GAGGGAAAAAAACTTCCTGAACAAGGTTTGTTCTGTGCAATCAGCCAGAATTTATCAATCAACTCTACAACATGTCTTGACCCCAAGATTGCCCCCCCCGGCATACAGCCTTATAAAGTAAATCAACCCCTCGTCATATAAAGTGTCATTCTAATACATTCCAGCAATAACAAGGCTACCCTACATCATACATACAATCAAGAGATCACTGAACAGAAGATCCGGTTCCGTAATCTCTTGCATGATGTATGGTAGCCCCACCACTACCAGAAAACACCAGAATGACAATTTATATTACAAAAAAGCCAATTTGCTCCATAAAACTGTACAACTGAAGAAGGCCCCAATCCCAGGGCCAAAACCCGCAGCAGATCCAATTAATAAATACTGGCTGATCACCCAAAAAATCTCCCCTTCAAAAAGTCTTCCTCCCTCTCAAAAACGTAAAACTATATTAAACCCCCCACTCAAAAATTTAGGGTGATTTTTATATTTCTTTTGATATATTTGAGCTTGTCTTAATAACTGCTTGTGGGAACATTCTGAATTTCATAAAAAATCGGTTGACAATTAATTTATTTTGAAAATGAGCCCTCCCCATTAAAAATATAAGGCTATTTTTGGAT
>NW_015173124.1:2029841-2095379 GCF_001447785.1 Gekko japonicus | reverse complement strand
GCTTACATCATTCTCCTCTCCCCCTTTTGACTTGCACAACAATCCTGTGAGGTTGGTTAGGCTGAAATAAATAAATAATATAAATAAAGTCTGTGACTGGTCCAAAATCACCCACTCAGCTTCTACAGCAAGAACCTGGATCTAGCAGACCCTGCTCTGAAGCACTGACTCCTACACAGGGTAGCCAACCTCCAGGTGGAGCCTGAAAATCACCAGGTATCACAACTGAACTCCAGACAACAGATTTATTCTGCCCGGAGAAAATAACTGCTTTAGAAGGTGGACTTTATGGCATTTTGTTCAGCTGAGGTCTCTCCCCTCCCCAAACCCTGGCTTCCATAGACTCTACCAGAAAATCTCCAGGAATCTCCCTACCTGGAGCTGGCTACCCTAGTCAGGACTGGCCCCAATGAGTTCCTCACAAAGGCCTGCGAAGGGTTTCCTTCCTTTGTCTGAACCAAGCTTGGTTGCCTACTGTGGCGAAACGGGCTCCAGTTTACAACTCAGCTTTTTGCCTTCCACCCTTGTCCTGTGGGCGTATCTCACTCCTTAAGTTCCCTGCCACCACTCACTGAATTGTCACTGCCTTTTTAGACGGACAGTGAGACCCCTGTGTCCAAATCTCCCTATTTGGAGATGGAATCCCCAATCTTTGGGGTATCCCTGGAAAGTTGGCAATCCAAGGGTCTGGCCTTTCCTTGCTTCCCAGGGCTACCCCCTCCCTTTGGTATTGTGCAGTGCGGGGGAGACTATTGGGTCAGAGCACAACACAGATTATTGGCCCAAACAGAATAATTTATTTTACTATTTACACAATTATGGAGCACAAACGCACACTAAATGAATAAGGCACAACTGTAGGAGTAAGCATACAGTTACGAACCAACAGGGCATAAATCAACAGGGGTTAAACACAATCCTCCCTGGATGGGCTGCAGTCTATATTGATGGTGCCCCACCCAGGTCCGTAGCTAGGACATTTTTAGTGGGGGAGCCCTGGGAAAAGCGGGCCCCCCAAAAGCCCCACGCATGTGCACTAACATCACAAAAAGGGCACTGACATCACAACAAATAAGAAATCAAATAAAAATAAAATATGCTCAGCACTGAGATGCACCCCCCTCTCCCTCCCTGATGCCTAGCCAAGGCATGGATAAGCTCCAAGAAAGGGAAAGGAATTGAAAAAAGGGAAAGAAAGAAATGGGGGAAAGGGAAACAAAGAAAGAGAAGGAAACAAAGAAAGAAAGAAATGGAAGAAAGGAAAGGGAAAGAAAATGAAAGCCTCTGTGCATGTTTGTTTTCCCCCAAGTTCCAAATCCCACCCCCCCAGCAGTTAAAAAGGAGCTTGAAGGCTTACACTGTAATGTTTCCCTTTGGCTGTGGGTTCCCAGGCTAGAGTACTCACTGAGCTACCTGTTTCCAAGTTCCATTCAGCAGATACAAAATGAAACTGAAACAAGAGCTCCATCCAACAGGACCAAACCAAATCACACAGATATTAGGGGAAGACCAGACAATTCCACTACATGTATACAATGAATATACCACAAGATTACAAGAGCAAGACCTTTTTGCGGTGGGGGAGTGAGAGAGCAACAGAAAATAAACTGATGGGCTGTTCTCCCCCCCCCTCCTGCAGAGGCAGATGAGGAAGCCCCATTCAACCCAGTGAGTGATACTCCTGCAGGGCCCTCTCTGGAACTGGCTTTTGAGCAAGGGAAACCTTGTCAGACTTCACTTGAGTGATTTTTCTATGAGATTTTTAAAATCATTTTTAAATATTTTTTTGGGTTTTTTTATTTGAGGCCCCAGCAGATTGCGAGGCCCTAAACTGTAGCTTGTTTAGCTTATGTGTAAATCCGGTACTGTACTGCTGCTGTTGTTGTTTCCCCCCCTCCTGCCCTGCAGAGCTTGCTTTGAGAACTGAGTAGCCATGTGGGGACATGGGAGAGAGAGCCACCGAGCCGGCTTCCTTTAAACACTGAAATCGCACACACAGCGGGTGCAGAGGGAGAGGGGAGGAGAAGGAGGGTAGGTGAAACCAGGAAGAGTTTAAATGCACACATTGAAGACCAACTCTCCCCCGAACTCCTGGATATATTATGCAGAGGGATTTTTTTCAAGTAATTAAGTTTCAATTTCTTGCATTTTGGTTAGTGCCAGGAAACTCAAGGCACCACGGACTGCAAAAAGCTTCATTGATTGCAACATACTTGAAGTTTGATTTCGTGACTTGACCACTGGAGGAAAGGTAAATTCAGTGGCCTGGGGATAACTGTTAGGTCCCTGCCAAAAAAGTCCAGAGCTCTCACAGCTGGTTTTGTGTTCTGGAACATCTGAGGGTAACTTGGTTGGCTGCCATTCTGTGCTCTCCTGTGGTTTAAACTGGGCTGCAGGAGACAGCCAGCCCCAGGAGCTCTTGTGCCACAGGGAGCACGTTGTTCCAGTGGCACAGAAGATCCCGGGTCTCACTTTCTCCTGCAGTCAGCGCAGGGAGGGGGGCTCTCTCTCTCTCTCTCTCTCTCTCTCTCTCTCTCTTTCTGAGTTGGTGGATGCAGACCACTGGCATTGGCTTGCATCTGCTGAATCACCCTGCTTCATGTAGGATGCACAGCAACCAGGTGGAGGAGGGAGGGGTGTTTTCTTCTTGGGTCTATATATCCTTGATTGAGAACAGTTGTTTTTTTCATGGGGAGCTGCTTCAGCTGCTTCAGCCATTACTAAGATCCTTTTTCAATCTCCATTTAATTTTTAAATGGTAAGCCCATCTGCATGAATGAGATGGGGGGGGCATGCAGATCAGAGGTCTTTTAAAATTTCCTTGTGATCTGTGTGCAGCCCAGAGAGAACATTGGTAAGGGATGTGGACTCTATGTTCATGCTCTTTGTTTTGCTGTTACTTAAAATGGTGTGGTAGTTTCAAAGGGGCAACCAACTGTGATATACTAAAAGGATTGCCCATTGAAAATAATGACAGAGGCTTGAACGCCCATTGGAAATAATGGGAGCCAGGACTGACTTTTTTTTTCCAATTGACTTGCATGGGCTCTGCTGAAATACATTGCAGCCAAAAAAAAGTTGCAAAGAAAATGCAGAATGGTTTTTCCAATAAGGTTTTTGGGCCCAGATAGGCTACTCTAGGATTGTGATGACAGCTCCCAGAGTAGAAAAACAGTCCCTAGCAATAGAATGTGAGGGGCTGGAATGACAGGTCACAGAGTGGAATGACATCCCCTGAGTGTTGCAGAAGCATTCTGGGACTATCATTCCACTCTGAGATTTGTCATTCCAGTCTCAGAACACCTCTGCTACTCCCAGGGGCCATCATTCCAGTTGCAGAGCACTGAGCCTATTCCCTGGGGCTGTCATTCCACTCTGCAAATTTAGAAGCTGTAAGGATTACATTAGTAACATGGCTACCCCCTCCTATTTTATTATTTGTAATTTCTCATTCAGAATCCATATTTTCCTTTGAATTGTTTTCAGTTCACCATTCTATTTGCCATGGATAGATTTGTAATCAGAAAACGGAAGGTCCCTTCTGATGCTGAAGATTCCTCGTGTACACTTACAACATCCTGCAGTATAGACCTGAATTAGAGGCCTGGAGGAGGCCATCAGAAGCAAATGCAAGATGCTAAAAAAACACTGCTGACAATTTTGTCATCACTAAGGTACCTTGCCTGTCAGGGTAGTGCAATATGTGACCATGATGATGAAGAGTCAAACCTGAAACAGCTCTTGCTGCTAGGTGCTGAAGATGTTCCACAGCTGAAATCATGGTTGAATGGCACAAGCTACAAATGGATTTCACCTGACACTGTGAATGAAATGATTGAGATCATGGCTCACAATGTTCTACATACACTAGTGAGAGAGATTAAAGCAGCTGGCTGTTACAGTGTAATTTTTGATGAGACTACACAAGAACACCACACAAGAACAGGTTTCATTTTGCTTCCGCATTGCTACAGAGGATATGTTTGTGGAGGAATTATTTTTTGGATTTTACAAAACTGAATCCACAACTGCTAAAACTCTCTTTTCTGTTTTGAAGGATGTACTCTGTCGTTTTGATCTGCCTCTTGACAGATGTCATGGTCAATGCTATGATGGAGCATCAAATGTTGCTGGACATCTTAGTGGAGTACAGGTCCTAGTAAAGGCTGAGGAGCCAAGAGCACTATATATGTTCATTGTTTCGCACATGTTGTGAACTTGGTCGTACAAGATGTGTCAGAAAATGTTATTATGTGCAGAAATTTTCTGAGTGAATTATCTGACATGATCACCTTTGTAAAAACTTCACCAAAGCGTCTTGCTTTGTTTGAACAGTTTCAGCAGGCAGAGAGCATAAATCTGAGACAATTTTGCCCCACTAGGTGGACTGTTAGAGCAGCCTCCTTACAGTCAGTGGCTTCAAATTATAGGGAGTTGATTCAGTTTTTTGAGAATGTGTCTTCTGAGGAGAGAGGAGATTCTGGGGAAAAAGCAGATGGATATGCACGAAGCTCGTTGAGATTTGCTTCTTACTTCATGCTACAATTATTGCTGCTTGTGTTTGGTCGTTTGGACACATTAAACACAGCTCTTCAAAAAAGTAATTTACAGTTCCATCAGGCAGAAATTCTTCTTACTTCTGCAAAGGAGAGTACCAAGCAACTGAGAAACAACTTCTGGTCACAGACAGTCATGACTGCGAAAGACTTAGATTTAGAAAGCCCTACTGTTCCTAGATACAGAAAGCCTGCACGATGTGTTGATGCTGGGTGTGATCCTTACTAGTTTCAGTCTCCTGAGAATTTCTACAGGAAAATCTTTTATGAAATCATTGATAATATCTACAACAGTTTACACAATCGCTTTTCCTCAGATGTGTCCCAACACATGAGCAAAATCGAAAAGTTTGCTATAGGAGAAGATGATAGTACATACATACTAAATTTTTACAAAACTGACTTTCATGCTAACCGACTACAGCTTCATTGGGATATGTTTTTGGCTATTACAAGGCAGTGGAATGTTAAACTTTTAGGTCTTTGTGATGTAATTGATCTGTTCAGTGGAGAACAAGGGAAAAGTCTGCATCAACTACTGCCGGAATTAGCCAAGCTTCTCAGAATAGGCCTTACCATACCTATTTCCTCCTGCAGCTCAGAAAGGTCATTCTCATGCCTTCGTAGAATAAAGACCTTTCTATAGTCAAGCATGGGGCAGGCGAGGCTCAATCATGTGGCTCTTCTTCATGGACATAAAGAGATGTCTCAGGAAATTGATCTTGATGGGCCCCGTTCATACGAGCCCATTTGGGACGGGAGCGGGACGGAACAGGGGCGGAGCAAACGGACGCGATCCCACCTCAACATCTGGGGAGCGTGCCGTCTCCATCCCTTCCGGCCCAAATGGCGATACCCCACTGCAAAAACGAACCACCTATCTAGGAGGTTGCAGCGCATCCCAGCCCCCGGCCGTACTGCGCATGCTCGGGCATGCGCAGTTCGGCAGCCTCCCCCTCCCATCGGGCTCGTCCTCCCCGGCGTCTGCTCTTGCCGGGGAGAAGAGGCGCTGCGGCCAGGGGATCCGTGGGATCCCGCCGCAGCGTCTCAACGTTGGAGCGGCTCTATTAGCCGCGCTTTTGCCTCGTGGTTTCCCTGCCGTGTGGCAGGGGCCATGTTATAGCGAATGAATTCATTCAAAGAACGTCAATAAGAAGAAACACATTCAGTGTCATTTAGGTTCTGAGCTTTCCGAATTAATTGTTGCATCAACAAGTGGGTTGTACTTTCAGCAGGCAGAGAGCATAAATCTGAGACAATTTTGCCCCACTAGGTGGACTTAGATGAGGCAGAATTTCAGCTGTTCCTACCCATAAAGCACAATCTTGACAAGGCATAGGAGAGCTTCTTCAGCCTGAGGCAGTCTATCTGAAAACCTTTCCAGCCATGAAACTTTTTAATGTATTGTACAGAGCGGCTGGCTATTATAAAAAAATGGTGCAGCTGGAATACTCCACCTGGTATCCTTATCTATTCAGGACAGAAGCTAGCAGCTGGGTGCACATGCCTTTAAGGAACACTGTTTCACTGAGGTGTGCTTTTACATACAGTTCAACGTTTATAAAAAAAGTTTGAATGGATCTCTGTTTCACCCAAACCTTCATCACTGAGCATTTTAATTATTTTAGACACACCTTACAGAAAAAGCTTCTTTGGGGTGAAATCTAGCAAGTTTTTAAAAAGTTAGGAAAACAGCCTTGCTACCACTGTTTAAAACAGTAAAACCATAGAACTCAGACATCGCTTTCCATCTGTGTGCTTATCTGTAACACCAGTTGTCTCGCTCTGGTCCAACGCCCACCCCCAGCCCCCTTCTAGTCTCAGGTTTGATTTTTTTCCTGCACAGACAATGGGTGTTTGAATTTATTTTTAATACAAAACCTTTCATTTTTTACTGAACACTCCTTTTACATTGCATGAAAAAAGAGTCCAGCGGCTTAAAACCACTACACAGCTTGTATCTTCATAAGTCGGACCCTTCCATGGCATTTTAAAGACAATGTGATGATCTCCCATGTCCTACCTTGCAGGGGTTGGTGTTGGGAGAAAAAAAACAGCCTGGATGATCCAAAACTGCCCCCCACCTCTCAGAGTGGCTGCCTGAGGAACCCCCCACCCCACTATTTTTTTCTCGTTTATTTCCTTAACATTTCCCTGCCTGAAAGAGCATTTCATGCCCTGTGTATAGGCTGCTTTTTGGGGACTGTTTGTATATCTTCTGCCTGTTTTGGGAGACTCCTGGCAAAGAACGTTTTCCTGCAAAAGGAAAGGGTGAATTCAGATCTTCCAGGCCAGGCCTGGAGATTCTCAAGGTTTGCCCTGGAGATTATTGCAGCCACGCAGAGGGGGCAGGGGGAGGAGGAGAAAGCACACATATCAGCGAAATGACAGCCGGTGATATTTTCCATGGCTGGGAAAGAGACAGCTCTCATTGGTTCCTTTGAAACTCTAAGCCCACCCCTCTCTGCGTGTAGAAGGGCCACCTGCGATTGGCTGAATGAGTGTGTGGCCCCGCCTCTCTCCTCCCAGCTTGCACTGCGGGTGTTCTCTCTCACTCTCTGCCTGCTAGGAACATGCACAGTCAGAAATTGCTTTTTAACAGCTTTTTTTTGCCCTGGAGGATTTTCTCTGCTTTTGTACTCTATTTTCCTTTTTAAAAAGGTTGGATGGTGGGGTGGGGGTGGGGAGACTGTGGCATTCTGCTCTCCCTGTTTTCTTGGTAAGTAGTTTTTTAAACTCTTGCATTGTTGTCCTTTTTTAAAAAAGCTGTTTGCAAACTGCTTTCTTTAAAACTCTTGCTTTTAAAGGGGGGATCTGTGTGCGTGGAAGCCGCGGCTGGCATTCTCTGTGTGTGGGTGTGTGTGCGCGCGCGCACGTGGAAGCAGAGACTGCCTGCTTGCTTGGAGCTAACTTTTAAACACACGCATATAAGGCTTGTCTATAAAATTTCCTAAAGATTTTTCCTCTGTGTTTCCCTGACCAACATTTGTCAATTTCCCTGACCAACATTTGTCAATTTCCCTGACCACCATTCAAATATAACCACAAGTTAAAAAATGAATAGGTCAATGCTCCCTCTAAGCTGTGGAGTCTTGTGAGCAAAAATTCTACTTCGTGAGCTACTGGCATGAAAGTTGTGAGCGAGCAATTTGGCTACTGCGTAAATTAGTTTGCTCCGGAGCCCTCCTTCCTGGGCTAAGACAAGAATGTATGAGCCGGAGGCTAAAAAACTGAGCTAGCTCACACTAACTCAGCTTAGAGGGGACACTGGTCGTATTGCATTAATGCAAGGTAAGGTTCCACTCCACAACTACACAAGTCTCAACTGCAAAAATATTTGTCAAAGAGCTTTAATATAAGCTTCTTTCAACATTAACTGCAGCAACAGCTGTTTTTTCCTCTCGCTCTCTGTGAGGAGGGGGCTCCCAGGAGTCGGCCAAAAGACCCCCGAAGGGGCAGTCTGCACTAACCAACTTTAGCACAAGCATTGTACAGTTTTCATACATTCACAGCAAAAAGCCCGCCGGTTCCCCAGTCACAAAACACGATCACAAAAGCCCCTTTGCACCCCCCCAAAAAAGATTCAAAACACTCAGGGACTCCATTTTCCCAGCCCCCAACCCACGGCTGGGCGCTACACCCTCGGGGGAAAGGCGGCACGTGGCCACCATGCTTCCCAGGGCTGCCAGCTGCCACCCTCTTGCCCTCCCCTTCGAGCAGGGCCCTCAGGGAGGCGGGACTAAGCCATGAGAAGAGGGGGGGAGCACTCATCAAATCTTGACATGAGGGTGTCCTTAGCTCCTCCTTATGCCAACAAATATGGGGGGGAAACACAAAGGCCCAGAGACTGGAAATAGTTGATTTACATTCCAATTCCAAGAAAAAGGAGATGTCAAAGATTGCAGTGACTATCAGACTATTGCATTAATTTCTCATGCAAGCAAAGTAATGCTCAAAATCTTACAACAAAGACTGTTACTATATATGGAACTAGAAATGCCAGATGTTCAACCTGCTTTCAGAAAAGGATGAGGCACTAGAGATCATATTGCAAATTTATGTTGGTTACCGGAGCATGAGAGAGAATTTCAGTAGAAAATTAGTTTGTGTTTCATAGATTACAGCAAAGCTTTTTTCTGTGTGAATCATGAAAAGCTATGGCTGGTTTAAGAAGAAATGGGTGTGCTACAGAATCTGATGCACAACCTGTACTCTGGACAAGATGCTACTGTTAGAGGACAGAATATGGAGAAATAGAATGGTTTCAAATTGGCAAAGGTGTCAAACAAGGATGTATTTTATCTCCCTACCTCTTCATTTTATATGCAGAACACACTATTAAGAAAACTGGATTAGATTTAGATGAAGATTTAGATGATACAACTTTAAGTTTGACAATAAAGAAATTGAAATTGTTCAAGATTTTCTATTCCTTGGCTCCATCATCACCCAAAAGGAACCAAGACACCAGAAGGAGATTGAAATTGGGAAGGGCAGCTATGAAGGAGTTAGAAAAGAGTCTTAAGCATCAGGATATGTTACTGGTGACTGAGATCAAACTTTGGCCACATTATGAGAAGAGAGCAGTCACTGGAAAAGACAATAATGCTAGGAAAAGTTGAAGGCAGCATGAAAAGAGGAAGACCCAACAAGAGATGGACTGACTCAATCAAGGAAGCCATGGACCTCAGTTTGCAAGATCTGAGCAAGGCTGTTAACAATAGAATCATAGAATCACAGAGTTGGAAGGGGCCATACAGGCCCGTCCAACCCCCTACTCTGTGCAGGACAAGTGTTTGTCCAGCCACTGCTTAAAGACTGCCAGTGAAGGGGAGCTCAGCACCTCCCTAGGCAGCTGATTCCATTGTTGCACAACTCGTACTGTGAAAAAGTTTCCCCTAATATCCAGCTGGTACCTTCCCAGCCTTAATTTAAACAATTATTGCGAGTCCTAGCCTCTGCTGCCAACAGGAACAGCTCCCTGCCCCCTCCTTTAATTGACAAATGTAACACAGGACATTTTGGACATCATTAATTCATAGGATCATCATAAGACAGAAGCAAATTCATGGCACTTAACACCCACACATCAACAAATATCCCTCTCCTCTCCACAAAGGACAATAATCCTTTGTCACTATGCAAAATAATAAATGGACACAAACCTGACATTAAAAAGATAATCAGAAACCAGCAGAAGAAATTTTCAATCTGGTAGGATACTCTGTGGTTAATCAAAGAGTCCTATTCTCCAATGAAAGAAGTTCAAAGGCAAACTCCAGCATGAAACCGCTCAACAGGAAGAAGAAATTTGACTCAGTTTCTCATGGCCTTTACAAAGATCTTTTCCTGAGCCATTACAGGTGTTAATCATTGTCACAACACTACGGAATTTGTGTTATCACTTGTTACAGCTCTTGCAAACTATTGCTGTACACTGGAATTTTTCAAAACTAAGTCACACCCTATGCTTTCTGCATTTTGTAGCTCTTTGACCCTGCTGATTTCAACTCTGTCCCTCATTTAAAAACATATGCAAGAAATCTAGCAACCGCTTCCAGCCAGCCCACATAATTTGAAAACAACAGTTTGAGAATAATATAATTACTAGAGCACTGAATGTCAGATTTGACAAGAGATCCCAATATATCACGCCTAGCTTCAATAAACAAAGGACAGTGTGAGGCAGTCTTTATTGCTCCAGATGCCCAAGAACAATTTCTTTCAATCCAGGGAATACCTTTAAGCCTTCCTATAGATTTGGCTGTTGGGAGTGAATTGCATCTTGCCAAAAGAATTAAACATCTGTGTTTGGGATCTTTTTTACAGTTTGGAGAGCCAGTTTGGTGTAGTGGTTAGGCGCGTGGCCTCTGATCTGGGAGAACAGGGTTTGATTCCACACTCCTCCACATGCAGCTGCTGGTGTGACCTTGGGTCAGTCATAAGCTGTTATCTCAAGGGGCAGTTCTCAGGAGAGCTCTCTCAGCCCCACCTACCTCACAGGGTGTCTGTTGTGGGGAGGGGAAGGAAAAGGTATTGTAAACCACTCTGAGACTCCTTTGGGTAGTGAAGGACAAAGTATAAAACCAATCTCTTCTTCTTCTCTTCTTCAGTAACCAAATTATTAGCAACTGTAAAAGAAGTTGTATGGATATGTATGGACATAATACCAAGGAGAACACTTCCTGTATGGCTCAGTAAGTAACCCAGACCAATCATGTGACAAAAATGCTTCTGTTATAGTTTCCAATAGGTGATCTGAATAGTTATTAAATAGGTTATCTTCTAATGAAAATCCCAGTTCACACAATTTGTCAAAGAAGGCATTTGTACTTGATAATAAAAATAAGTCTTGCATCATTAAATGTATTAGTTGACTCAGGGTTCTAATAAGAATATTTTAAGCACATCTTAATGGTATATTTCCATGTGATTGATTGTAAGGAGCACAGTCCAATTTCTAATGTAATTACTGAGTTGGAGACACAATTGGAAATCCCCAAGATGGTTTGGAAGAAGCTAGTTTTGGAGTTAGAGTTGCATGTGAAGTTGACATGTAACTCTGCCTTGCTCACCTTTCGGCCATCTTGGAAGCCCTGATTGCTGAAGCCAACTGGCCTGGCTTTTGGACTCTGGAGACAGTACACTTGGACTCAGAACTGAATGGGTAACATCTTGACTTTGAGAACCAAGGTTCTAATTCAGGATTCTGTTTCCTCAGCTTACAGGGATGCTGACTCTGGCTTTCTTTATTCATAATTGTGTCATTACCCTGCTTAAGAAAAACAGGAATCAGGAAAACAATATGGCGGTGTTGCAGGAGGCTTGTGCTCGCGCTCCTGCAACCGAGGACTGAGAACTGAGAATTGAGCGGCAGGAACATCAACTGCTCCAGCCCGGGAATATGTTACAGACTGATTTGGAATCCACTGTGGGTGTGGGGGGCGAAAACGCCCCACAGTACATCACCCTCCTCGATGCGGACTCGACCTGTTATGACGCCCTGGACCGGCCAGCTTAATAAGAGCTTCACAACTCACCACCTCGGACTGGCATGCTGTTTCTCCCGGTGCCAGGGGAGCATGCGCTGGCTGCGCGGCCGGAGCTTGGGCGACGCTGCGGCCATTTTGGGGCTGAAGTGGGAGCATCTCTCTGGCAGCGGCTGAGTGCTCAATGGCGATGGCGGCAGGCTCCTCGGTGGCGGTTGGGGGTCCGGTGGTGGCGGCGGCAAGCCCGTGGTCGCCAGTGGGGATGCTGGGGGAGCCTCTTCCCCCTTCCTTGGAGCCCCCCCCTATAGGCCGGGAAGCGAAACAATGCTGTGGCGAGCGGCCGCAGACTCACATCAGCCCCAGCAACGGGAACAGCGCCGGGAGCCGGGCGGCCGCACTATCGGGGGCCACCAAGGGCCAGGAGCTGTGGGAGCGCTGCGATGGGGGAGCCAGAAAGGAGGAGTGGAGACTGCCGGTGGGTCACAGACCTTCCCCTGAACCATCAAAATCGGATGAACGGGGGGCCCTGAAGATCGTGGAGTGGAATATAGAACTTGCAACCAGGGAGAACTGGGAGAGAACTGGCACAGCCGACTCTCCACAGCCTTCAACAAGATCCCTCCCCGGTGCCCTCTGACCACTCGCTCTAGGCGGGCCCGTTGGTATTCCCAGGAGCTGTGGCTTATGAAGCGAGAGCTGAGACAGCTAGAGAGACGATGGCACCATGCTTGCGATGAGGCAACAAGAGCATCTTATAGGATGTTTATGAGAGCCTATGAGATGGCAGTCAAGGCCGCAACGAGAGAATTCTATGCAGCCACAATTGTGTCTGCGAGCTCACGCCCAGCCCAATTGTTTAGAACGATTAAGTCTTTAACAACTCTGCCACAGGGCAGGCAAAACGCTAGGGAATTGGATATTGGCTGTGAGGCATTTGTGAGCTATTTCGCAGATAAAGTCTTGGCGCTCCACTGTGACCTCCCTGCCACAGTTGAAACAATGAGTGAACTCGAGGCCCCTTGCACGCCTTTGGTTCTGGGTTTGGATTGTTTTAGCCCACTCAGCCTGGAGGAAGTCGACAGATTGCTTGTATCTGTGCGCCCAACCACATGCAGCCTTGATCCGTGCCCTTCCTGGCTCATTAAAGCGGGCCATGAGGGATTTTGAGGTGCCTTAAGGGAGATTATCAACAAGTCCCTCTCTGAGGGGCGGTTTCCTGAGGCACTCAAGGAAACGATGGTCCGCCCCCTCCTGAAAAAACCCACCTTGGACACGACCAAATTGGCCAACTATCGGCCGGTGTCCAATTTGCCCTATTTGGGCAAATTAATCGAGAGGGCGGTGGCGATACAGCTACAGAGCTTCCTGGATGATGCTTCCATCCTAGATCCTCTCTAGTCTGGTTTCTGCCCGGGACATGGGATGGAGACAGTGCTGGTCGCCCTTACTGACGACCTCCGGAGGCACCTGGATCGAGGTGGGGTGGCGGCATTGTTGTTGTTAGATCTGTCGGCCGCGTTTGACATGGTCGACCACCAGTTTCTGACCCACTGCCTCGTCGACATGGGGATACAGGGGCTTGCCCTTCAATGGCTTGCCTCTTTTCTCCAGGGTCGGGGACAAAGGGTGGCGCTAGGGGAGCAGCAGTCCCGAAGACACTTGCTCAAATGCGGTGTGCCCCAGGGGGTGGTGCTCTCCCCGATGTTGTTTAACATCTATATGCAACCCCTTGCCCAGATTGTCTGGAGGTATGGACTAGGGTGTCATCAATATGCAGATCACACCCATCTCTATCTGATGCTGGGCGGCCGGTCAGACTCCAGCCCAGAAGATCTGAACTGGGCGCTACAGGCCGTGGCTTGGTGGCTCAGGCTGAGCTGGCTGAAACTAAACCCAGCGAAGACAGAGGTCCTGTGCCTGAGTCGATGCGGTTTGGGGTTGGGGATCCCTCTCCCGACCTTCGGTGGGGCGCCTTTGGTGCCAGTGCTGGAGGTTAGGAGTCTGGGAGTGTTCCTGGATTCCTCCCTAACTATGGAGGCCCAGGTAGCAGCCACTGCCAGGTCGGCCTTTTACCATCTTCGGCTGGCTCAGCAGTTGGTTCCCTTCCTCGACCGCAATGACCTGGCTACAGTGATCCATGCGATCGTCACCTCAAGATTAGACTACTGTAACGCTCTCTACATGGGGCTGCCTTCGTTGCAAATCCGGAAGCTGCAGCTAGTGCAGAATGCTGCGGCCAGGATGTTGTTGGGTCTCCCTAGATGGGAGCACATCCGGCCTGTGCTGAAAGTGCTGCATTGGCTGCCAATAGTGTACCGGGTTCGCTTCAAAGTGCTGGTTCTTACCTTTAAAGCCCTATATGGCCAGGGTCTGACATACCTGAGGGATCGCCTTTCCCCACATATACCCCAAAGATCACTACGGTCTGGGGCACAACATCGCATAGTGATCCCAGGCCCCAGGGAGGCCCGGTTTGCTACAACCAGGGCCAGGGCCTACTCAGTAGCGGCTCCTACCTGGTGGAATGAGCTCCCAGAGGAGATCAGGCCCCTGCGGGATCTTGTGCAATTCCGCAGGGCCTGCGAGACGGAGCTCTTCCATCAGGCTTTCGACTAGGAGCCGCCACTACTACCACTACTACCACTACCAACGAGCCCGGCTGATAATTGGGAATGAAGCGGCCCTATGACGATCGAACTTCAGTGGTGCGGCGGATTGGTATTGTCGTACTGGGACGGAGGCAACATCTACTGGACACCATCTTGTCTTAATTCAAGGGTAACAGCACTGAGCACTTTATGTAATTTTTGGTCATTTCTTCTGTTTTATCCTGTTTTATTCGATTTTTATGTATTGGCATATGATGCCCCTGTTTGTTAGCCGCCCTGAGCCCATTCGTGGGGAGGGCAGGGTAGAAATTTAAATAAATAAATAAATAAAAGTTTGCAGCCTCTCAAGTTCTTTAGCAATTACATGCTGCCATAATGGTGCCCCATATAGGGTTGCAGGTAAAATCTTGGAATTGTATAATTTGAGCAATGCTGGAAAAGACTGTCCACCTTTTGTAAAATAAAATTTCTTCAAGGATATGGACAGAAGCTGATCTTAGTATTTATTGTTTTCATCTTATCTATAATCCCACCAACCTATGGTTGAAGGGATTCAAAATGAAAAAAGTATAAAAATATAACTCTGTACTAACCTTGTATATATGATGAAGTAGATTGCCGTCCATGAAATCTAAATTTTGCCGCAACAGACTAAACACAGCAACCCTTCTGAAACAGCACAAAATGCCAAGGGAGAACAACGGAGCAGCTTCCCCTCTGTCCCTCCATACCACTCGGACCCAAACCAAACATCATAGGAAAACAAATCACATAACTTGCTCTTACTGTTGAGTATGCTAACAGCTGTTTATTAGGTAAGACTGAGAGGGAGTGATGGGCCCAAGGTCACTAGAGAACTTCAAGGCAGAGAAGGAGATTTAAACCCTGGCCTCCCCAGTCCTGCTGCAGTTTTCTAACCATAGAGCACACTGGCCGTCTACTAGCTCCACTCCACAATATCAAACACGAATATTTTTGCAAAGTGTGGTTCTACTGCTAAGGTCCCCAAAGGTGACATTGCACAGGGGGCATTCAAAGCAAGTGTGGACCAATGTACAAGCACATCAGATGTCTAGACAGAATGTTTCAGAGAGTAAATGAGTCTAGTGAAGGGACACGAGACAATACAAAGCAAGAATGCACAGAATAAATGAAACTACATAGTCACATGGCTTCAGATGTAATTATGTGTAGAGATCCATGTATACAAAATATATTCACAGGAGCAGACAACATAACAAATTAATTATTATCTGTATAGCACACGGACTCCCTCTTTGAGACACCCTGCTTTTAGCAACATCTCCCACCTCCCCCTTCTTTGTTGTGTTTAACATCCATCACTGTTCTGGTGAACTTGAAAATTTGCTCACTAGTTCCAATGTTTCACTGATTCCAATAAAGATATTGTGCTACAGTTGCTTTCAGATTTATTCCTTGATAGCAATAACTCAACCACTAATTCATTCACATAAATTCTTCCACCCAGAATTTGGGATGCCCCACCACCACCTTGCCCCCTCTTCTTGTCCCTTCTTGCTTCTCCCCCACTTCTGTGCCTGGATTCTAGGGCAAGGTTAATTTCAATTTTTAAAAACACCTTTCACTTTTTAGACAATGCAGAGAAGAAAGCAAGGGTACACATTTTCCTAGGCACACACATAGAAGAGAGGTTGTGGACCCACATTCTTGCTATTCTGTTGCCAAAAAATAAAATAAAATAATAAAATGAAAGGGTCCAAATTGGTGTGTGTGTGTTAAGAGAAGACACAGAAATGCAGGTATCGCATATCCTATTTTTCTCTTTCCCCCATTGGGCCACTGAGATTGTTCCAGGTCTGGAAAATTTTATCCTCCTCCCCAGCAGCCCTGCAGAGTGGCCCATCATAATGATGGGAAGATGAACTGGAAACAAATCAATGATACCTCTTGAGTAATTTTATACTAAAGAAAACTTCCCGCATATCGATGCATTTTAAAAACTGACCTACCTTCCTTTATCAGTTTTGTCAGTAGGACGTGTGCCAGTGCAGTGTTCCAGCATGACTATGCTAGCCACCAGTGGTATAGGCTCCTGCGCTGGCAAGGAAATGGGTGGGCTGGGGGGGGGGCATGGCGGGAATTAGTTGGCTTCCTAAGCCATTCCAGCCCATGAACACCCCCCAAAAAAGAAGTGGAAAGTTATGCCATTAAAAGATGCAGCATAACCGAAAGATGCCCATGCAAAGCAAAAATCCAACTGACCCCCCACTGTCATGACCCTGCCCACAAGGCCTGGCGAAGCACAGAATGCCAACTACAGTCACACCCAATCACTTCCTTTGCCAGCCCTCTCCCAAGCACCCCATCACTGTCTCCCCCCCCCCAGCCCTAGATAAACCCCTGCCAGGATGTTCCATCATTAGGTAGGGTGGGCTGCATGGGACTCTGTCCCAGAGCTCCCTATTGACATATATGTCTAGGATGAAGTGAGGTAGAAAGCTGTTACTGTGTATAGATCAGTATGATCTAGTATGTAAGTCTTAGCTGTCATGCTAAGTGGCTAATAATCTTACAGCCAGGTGTTTAACTACCAGGTGCTACTCTTTGTCCTAGTTAAGAGTAGGTAATTAGTCTGCCCTGTTAGTGATTGGCTGGGGGATGTATATAAGGTATAGGCTTGATAAGTTGGGTGGGGGGACATAGCTCTCTCCAACTGAGGTATGGTGTGTTGCGTAACAGTCTGTATAGTCTCTGTGTGAATATTCACCATTATTGCACTATAAACTTTCTGCACTTTCACTGCCAGTCGGTCTCCAGGCTTCTTATTTACTGCACCCAATACTCCCTGCCATGTGGACTTAGAGCATGTGGTATTGCTCTTCAGTGGTAAGAAAAGCACAGTGGGCACTTAGCACTACTGGGTGAGAGCCAAGTCCACACCACGTGGCTAATATGTCTCACTGCGGAACTCTAATAGCTACCCGCTCTCCAAAGGCTCGGCTTGAAGGGGAGGCCACGCACTGAAGGGTAAGCAAGGGCCCGGGATCTGGCCGCCCTGCCCTGGCCATCCAAATCTGCCTCTTCCGTTCCCCTTGCACGAGGTCAGGCGCTGCCACCCCATACTGGCTTCCACAACCAAGCAGTGGTGTGTTGGTGGGGGAGCGCCTCAAGCCAGTCCTACCATGGCTCACGTCATGAAATGGGACAAACTTCCAGGAAAGTGTAACCGGGAGAGCTGCCCCCGGGAGGGATGCTTGCAGCTGTACACTGGGCTGTTCGCACTCTCCTTCAACAGAAATCCCTCCCTGGGTGGTGGATCGGGGCTGCCTGGGACCTGCCTTACTACCCCCAGTGGATCAGCTAGCCAAGCTATACAGGGGACTCATTCCCTTGCAGGAGCAGAGCCCTATGCAGCAGCTGTACATCGACCGTCTGCAGTCTCTGAGCACTTCCACCCAGGATGGGTGACTGTCATTTGGATGGCAACAGCCTCAGGCTCAGGGGAGTCTTCTGGCAATCCCCCCTCCCAGATGTGACTGTGGAACCTGCTGGAGGGCCACAGACACGGCTGACCCGGGACTGGGGCCTGTGTGGTCTGCCACCCTGGCTTGTGTCCCTGCTTCACTTTCCTGCTGGTGGTGATTCAGTAGGGATACTTGGCTGCGTGACCATTCCTGCCTCCCCATCGCCCTGCTCAGTCTCTGGTTCCAGCCTGCCTCCTGGAGCTTTTCTGCCCAGGAGTCTGCCTCACTCAGAACATGTTGCACTAGGGAATACTCACCCTGTCTCCCCATGGCCCTTGGGAGAAGCTCTCACAAGCAGAGGTGCCATACTGGACAGAAAGAGTTGGCAGCTTCCCTCATCAAACTCCTTCATGGTTTACAGTTTAATAAAGTTTGGGGTGTTCCACAACTCTGTCCCTGTCATTTTGTTTGTGAGAGGATGAAATTAGCTCTATGACTTCTGCTGCCTCACTCCCCCTCCCCTAATTTGTGACCCCCCCCCGGGGCTGCCTCTTCACATGTCCTAGCAAGTGGGCTCTGAGCAAAGGGATGCCCATGCTGGGTTGTCTACAGTTATTAACATCTTGATTTATACCTGGAAGAGATGTGTGGCTGTTATTCTTTCCACAGTGGGCGTCTTCTGCTGCAGTTACTTTCTGTTTAGAGGTCTTATGGACACTATTTATGTACGGAATTACAGAGGAGCCTACTGTTGGTTTTGAACTTCTTTTTGTAAATAATGCTTAATTGTTATGAGCAATCTGTTGGATATGTGTTTATACATTCTATTGAATTATGACCACTATCCCGCCTTTGTACTTTAATGAATGTAATATAGTTTTGATCATATATAGTTGTGTACTGTTGACGGTCTTCCCTTGGTGGGTGTTATTTGTGGCTATACTTGTACGCTAAGGGTTTCCTATTGTCTTTGGGTTGTCTACCGTTGAAAGTCCAGGTACCACTGAATGTCTGTATTCAGCTGCCAACATAGCAGGCTTTTCATCTTCAAGGTTGACCTCAGACTTAGGTTCCCATCCCCTTTACACATACACACACACTCAGAGTTTGCTGACTGCTGTGTGCAGGATGCAGGGGGTGGTCCAGGGGAGTATCTGCCTGCCCTAGGAGGGTGTGTGTGTGTGTGCCTGCCTAAGGAGCGGGGACCTCTGTAACCAGGGGGGAGCTGGACGGGGGTGGGGAGCAGTGTTCCCTCTAAGCTGAGTTAGTGTGAGCTAGCTCACAGTTTTTTAGCCCCCGGCTCACACCTTTTTGTCTTAGCTCAGGAAGGATGGCTCCAGAGCAAACTAATTGATGCAGTAGCCAAATCACTCGCTCACAACTTTAATGCCAGTGGCTCACAAAGTAGGATTTTTGCTCACAAGACTCCACAGCTTAGAGGGAACATTGGTGGGGAGGCAACTGCAGGCATCAACCTGATGTGTGTCCTGGGGCTCTCAGCCTCCAACCGGCCTGGTCAGCCAGGTGCTATGGTAGCCCTGGCACCATCTGCATTCTCCCAACTGCTCATGCTCAGTGGTGCCCCTGAAGTTCTGTCCCAGTACTGCCTCATCAGGTGGCCCACTGGCTAGATCCCTGGTCTGGGGGCCCTCCAACATCTCCCCTATTGGACCCACTGGCAGCCATTGCCGGATGGCCGTGTTGTGGAGCATGGCACAGATGGCAAAGAGCCTGGCAATTACCAGTGGCTGCATGGGCCTGTAGCTGCCCATATAGTGGAGGCAGCAGAATCACATCTTCAGCTGGCCAAATGCCCGCTTGATGATCATGTTGTCCAGCAGTAGACCTGACTGTAGGCAGCATGATCTGCTTGCTTGTCCCTAGTACATGGCATGATGAGGTATGGGAGGAGGGAGTAGCCTTGGTCACCTGCTGTGGGAGGAGGATCAGGATCTGAGGCCCCTACCTGGAGGCTTCCCTGGAACTGCTCCGGGTTACTAACCCAGCAGCCAGCCTTTGCCCTCCATTGAGGTGGCCAACAGATGGTTGACTTCTGCTGCCTCACTCCCACCCCCCATGCTGCCCCGGAACTTAGCCACAAGGTGTGTGAAGATGCCTTGGTGGTCACAGGTGGCCTGGATGTTCAGGCTGTAGAAATGATGCTGGTTGCAATAGACCTGCAGTTCCTCTTGGGGAGCGATAAGGGTGATGTGTGTGCAGCCCATGGCCCCGACAACATTACAGAAGCCTGCAAAAGAGGCAAATCTGACTTGGAGGGGTGCCAGCTCAGTCTCCTCCATAGGGAACTGCATGTACTCCTGCAGATGGCCCAGCATGACATCCAGGAAGCTGGACAGGCTGCAGTTTGCCAACGACTGGGACACCTCCAGGACTTCACCCATGACCTCTTGGATCCAGTGGCTAGGAACTGGAGGAAAACCAGCACCTTCCGCAGGACAGTGATGGTGCAGGAGGTGGGGCCTGTCCCTGGAGTGCCGCCCCAATATCCTCACACAGGGCTTGGATGGCTGCCCTGTCCAGGCAGATGCTGTCACTGTGCTGCATAATCCTGATGCACTCTCAGTACCACTTGACACAGTGCCTCCTTTGCCGCCCATCACTGAGTCACCCAAATGTACAGCGCAGGCAGGAGGTGGATGAGACAGACCCCTGGCAAGATGTTGACCTCATAGACCATCTTCGCACCCTGATCTCTGAGATGAGCCATAGAAGCCAGGATGGTTGTTCTCTAGATGCTGGGCATCAAGGGGTCCCCAGAGCCAACAGCTAGAGGAGGGGGGCTTATGCAGCACATGGACTTGTTCTCGGTGGGTTATGGTGGCGGGGATAGGGAGGGAGCTGGCAAAAGAGAGAGGCAGCTCTCTCAGGTCCTGAGTCCCGTGGCCACTGAGGCCCAAGGATGCAGGGGACTCAGAACCCTTGCCAGGGTCCTGGGCACTGTGCCCACAGCCAGCACAGTCCATCCTCCACACCCTCTCTTCCATGCGGGCAACAATTGAGTGGGAGCAGTTGGAGACCTGCCACAACTGGAAAGACACTTTCTCCTGGGGTCACCAGTTCTTGGAGGGGCTGGCAGTGTCTGTGGTGGTGGCTGCTGGACACCTGGAGGGGCTGCTAGCTGCCATTAGAGATGCCAGGGATGGTGTACATTGAGAGGCTTTGGGGGGATCTGTCAGCACTTCTGTGCACGCACCCCCACCAGGGCTTGCCCTGCCAACCCCCCTGCTCCATCACCAGAGGAAGCCCAGGGGGCCTTGACAGCATGGCCAGCCCACTGGGAGGTACCCCAACAGTGAGTGATGTTCCCCCCTGGCTGGGTGTACTCTCCTTGTCATCTCCCCTTTCTTGGTGGTTGCAGCTTTTCAGCCATATGCAGTGTGGACCTGTTTGGAGTCACTACCGGTTGGCAGGCTGCTGGGGCCACTTACCAACTACTGTCTTTGTCAGCTGCCCCATTACTGTTTGGCAGGGCCCTGGTCTTTTAAGGGGTAAGTGGGTATGCTGTGGAAATGGCCCCACCATCTATGGCTCTCATCTTTCCCACCCCTCACTTGTGATGTGTTCTGGGCTGCATCTCCATTCCTGGCAGCATGTGATAGCTCTTGCTTGTTCTGTCCATCACATCCCTGCTGTCACACCCTGTGACCTGCTTAGGCAGCAACAGTGTGGTTGCTGGGGATGCCAACAGTATTGTGGCCCATATGGCTCCGCTTTTCAGTCTCCTTGCGGTCTACTGGCCTCTGCCAGAACCCAATGGGGAGTGGCCCAGAGGTGCCACAGGTGTACTGGTGGCTGCCCACTGGGGTGGAGGCAGTCCTCCGCATTGTACTGCCCCAGCTGCAATCCTAAGAACACTTGCCTGACAGTAAGGCCCATAGAATAAAATGGGATTTACATCTCAGTAGACCTGCTTAGGAGAGTTCTCTAAAGCATTGATCCAGTTTCAGTAACTACATCAGGTATAGCAGGTGGCACTGAAATCCATGTCCTTGGGCTCAACTGTGGGCCGCTCCTGGTTTAGGGTAAATACACTAACTTTTTTCCTGTGAAGCATTAGAGCCAGGATCTCTCTCTTCTTCCATAAATGGATGTTTTTCTTCCTCTCAGTGGGTGGTCTACATTTCATAGTAGGAACACCACAAGTTAAAAACACAGGATGTGGCAAAGATACCCCACTTGCAAGGCTGGGGGCGGGGAGAGGAGGGATTTGCAGATGGACAAAACAAAAGTGCACATAAAGGCCAAAAAAACAAAAGGAACTACAAAACAAGGAAACTTCAGTAGATAGGAAGAGAAACCACAGACCTGTATAGAGAAATCTGTTAAGGCAGCAATGCAGCAAGATTACTGATGCAGTGTGGTAACCTTCCACCTTCCACTGCAGCTGTGGTTGGGTGGGGAGTTAAGTTACATTTTTTTAAAAAAGCAGGATTTGTGGGTTTGGATTTAAACACCTTGCTTTGATCTTGACAATTAGAGTTAACTGTCTGGTAATCCATCAATCAAAACCAGCTGCGCACTGTAGACTCCTCTCACCAATGTTACATGTGCCACTTCAAGCCACTTTGGAGCCTCTCTCCTGCTATACGTGTGAGAGGCAGAAAAGTCATTTTAAATGTGCTTTCCATCCATGTATTTAAAAAAACTGATATCCATGGAAGGAAATACACATTTCTAAACTTATATCAACCTTCCTTGGGTTTTTTTGGGGGGGCAGACAGAATAGAAGTGCCAGTCTCCAAGTGGCAACATCCACCAAGCCAGCAGAAGGATCAGGCTCTTCCTTAAGTAGAGATGTGTATGAATGATGAAAGAAGTGAGGTAATTTGTTTCTGGGGTGCATTGTTTTTTTTAAAAAGATCTATTCGCTACATGTGTTAAGGCGCATACACACATGAAAAGGGACACTCTCAAGATGCTGCACACTCTGTCCAAATGCCTTATAAAGTAAATGATCTCAGGAGAATACACCCATTCCTGAAACTGCCCTTGGAAGCATTTCAGATCTCAGCCCAGGCCTCCATTCCCTCACTTCATCTTTCTCCTCAATCACCCATCTCTCTGGAAAAGAAAAAGGATTCAGGTGGAAAGTGGAGCTCTTCCGCAGCACTGAGGATCAATAAGGTGCTGGCAGAAAGAAAAGGAAGATGTTTTCATGTGTACAGCCTGGGCTGCCATTTCCCCTCCCTCCCACTACATGCTGGTTAAATGGCTTCTTCACGTTGGCTCCTCAGTTCATGTCTGGTCAATTAGTCCCTAATAAAGCTGTCATGCTCCCTTGACACAAAGTAACCCTGCTTCCAGTTTGGGTCGAATTTCATTCTTCTCTAGATTCAAATCCCAGAAGAACTATAGACAACCTTGCCTACTAAGTTTGAGTCCAGTTGCACCTTTAAGATCAACCAAGTTTTAGAAGCTTTCGTGTATCTCAAGAAGTGTGCTTATACCTTGAATAAAACTTTGTCAGTCTTAAATGTGCCACTGGACTCAAACTTTGTTCTGCTTCTTCAGACCAACACGGCTATCCACTTGAATCAACCTTGCCTACCATTAACCACCTTGAGACAGCCCATAGAAACGTACTCCCTAAAAAGTTCCTTCATCTCCCTGCTCAGCAATACATCTCCCCAGTCCAAGCGGAAGATGTAGTGAAACAGCAGGGAAGCTTTGGGGCAATGCTGCTGCACAGACTGCTGGCAGAAGCCACAAAACCTCGTCTGGCCAAATAGCCTTTATTTGCTAGCTGCTAACAGACATAACCACACTGAAACTATCTCTGTTGCATGCCCAACCAGCCCTCTTGTGTAATTTTACTCAGCCCCCTTGCTTCACACCCCCTCAATCGTCCATAGGAAAAAAATCAGTCCATCAGCTAGGCACAGTAGAGTCTACCCAACATGTGACCAAAATTAAAGGGCTTGCCTTAACTATGAAGCTGCTGCTTCATGAAGAAGAGTCTGTGTAAGGCCATATTTGTAGCACTAGGAACATGACGTATACAAAAAAAAATTAATAATAAAAAACTAGCATAGTTGAGATTGAGAAGGCCTCTGCAGTGCCACCTTGGCAGCCCTCTGATGACTAAGTTGAAGCTGCCAAGGGGTCTCAAAGTTGTCTTCCACTAGTGGGAGGTAGGCAATTTCCCCTCCGCCACTGCAAACATCTGCATCTCCCTCCATACTGTTCCAAGAGTGCTCCAAACCCAGTAGCAGCATTTCTAGGAGAACAGTGGGCTGCAGCAGGAAGAAAGGTCTGTTCTGCAAGCAGAGCCTTTGGAGCCTTTGGATCCAACTCATTGTACATGAAGTGGTTTGAACAAATGCACTGGCAGATTCAGAACTAGTACCTCCATAAGCCCTTTGCATCTTCTACTCCTGAAGCCACCAAGGAACAAGTGGGGCCTGGGGAAAGATCCAGAAACTGAGCTCTGAAAAGCACCAGGACCAGTTACAGTCCATCTTTTCTGCGCAGTTAAAGGCTGTCTACTGGTTGTTGTTTGGCTGTTTAAAGGGGGTGGGGAGGGAGAAGAGCAAATTGCTATCCAGATTAATACATGTACTTTTTTTTTAGATTTAGATTAATACATGTACTTCTTTTTTTAGGGGATTTTTAAATTGCATTTTCTATAAACTACAAACTACAATGAAAAAAGGGAAAGGGTTGTCTACATCTATGGAGAAAGGAAAGAAAACCACTAATAACTAAAACCCCAAGTATAGGAGATCATTACATCAGTTTATATAAGTGTTATATCTAAGATGCTAGTATTACATTGAACGTAGTCGGTTATGCTAAGTTATTTATCTTTTTAACCATTTTTATCTGTTTAAAGACAACCCCAAGAGCATCATTTACAGTATATGCTTTAAGGCACCATTCAGAGTTCTTCAGCCTTCACTTTGCTTTATCTTTTCTAATCCTCAATTGGTATTCTCGTTTTGGGGTCACCGCCCCCTTTTCTAAGGCAGAGTCCTCGTCGGAAGACCCAGAGTCCATTTCATCACTAAGTCTGCTGTCATCTTCTTCCCTGGCATCCTCTTCTGGTTCACCCAGTTGCAGTCTCATAAACTCACGCGCTTTGGAAACAGAGTCAATCTTTTCTTTTTAACCTGTAGTTTGAAAATGACGTCTTCCGGGGTCAACCATCTGCATGGAATGCTGTTTGTTTGTAGAAAGAAGTTCTTGTACTTCTTTCTTTTCTTCCTTATTTCAAATGGAATATCTTTTAAAATCCTGATAGTATTGCCTCCGATTTTCAGTGGTGTTCCTGAAGTCGCTTTCAAAATTAAATCCCTTATGTGTCTCTTTGAGAATTTCACCACTATCTTTCCAGGCAGATTATTATTTTTTTTTTTTTGTAAATGGAATAGGCCCTGTAGACCACATCCATTTCCTTATAAGATGTTCTGCTTTTAAATCTGTGACTGGAGCTAATGCATCGCTCAAAAGTTGTTTTAGATTCTCATCTTTAGATTCAGGAACCCCTTGGAACCGGAGGACCAGGTTAGCTTTCTCCATTTGCAATTGTAAAAGTTGAAATTCATCCGAAGCTTGCTTCTTTTCCAGCATTTGCACCTTTTTCTTAACATTTTTAGAGTTGGCATCCATTTCCTTTACTTTCTCAGCTGTTTGCTCTGTCTTTTTTGTAGTTTCAGACAGTTGGAGCTGCTGAGTTGCAAAGTTCTGATTTAAAGTTGTCAGCTGTTGATTGATGTTAGTCATCTGATCCAGTAGAGGGTGCAAAGAGTCCGCCAAAAGCTTAGAGAACTCAGTGGTCTCTTCCCCGGTGGTTTCACTTTTGCTTGTTTTTCTCTCTCCATTTTTTCCCACGCCATTTTTATGGAGTGTTTACTTTTGTATAAACTTGCTAAAGTCTCTGAAATTCGCCCAAATGCTTATCCGTGCTCTGGTAAGTTTCTTAAAACAGATTTCAGCACTTTAACTTCCGCTCCCCCCCCCTGTTAGCTTGCTTTTAAGTTTATGCATCTGGGAGGGGCGCCTCCCCCGCTCGCTTTTCTCGCCATTCCCAGGGGAGGGCTTTCTTCTTAAATTACCGGCATTTCACTTTTACTCGACTCACAGTTCGTTGTTGGTCATAAGACCTCGCTTAGAGTCCATTTAAAATGCTCGATCTCCGATGCTTGTCCCAGTCAGCGGCTCTAGTTCCATTCGGACGCATAGCAGCAGGACCGTTGGGGCAGGAGAGCGCCTAAATTCCCCAGCAATACGCTGGTGAAGAGGCCACCCTCCAAAAGCCCCATGGCTAGGAGCCTTTCGCAAAGGCTCTGGGGGGTGTCGGAGAACAATTGCCCCCCCTCCTAACCGCTAGCACGCAGATCGCACCCCCGGAAGGTGTGTCTGCCAGCGTGTCACCATAAACCGGAAGTCCAGATTAATACATGTACTTCTAACAGACTGCCTGGTTGCTACCATCTGCAACAGAGGATTTTTAAATGATGCCCTCACTTAAAATAAAATTAACAAAACTATAGCTGCTGTTTCATGTGTGTGTGTGTAAGACTTCCTTTTGAATTTTTTTGCTTGCCCAGTTCAGCAGCTGCAGTATCTCCCAGTCCCATTGTTTCAGAGTTGCTGTTTCCGAGCCCTGTGCCTATCTCTGCTCCTTGACAATTTGGAGCTGGAAAATCAGCAGACAGGGAACAAGTACATCAGAAGACAAGACACAACTTTCATGAATGAGGGTGAGGAACTCTACAACTGCTAGAACCAGAAAAGCAGAAGGGTTACAAGAGCAGAAACCTTAAGACATGCACATAACTCTGAAACAGAGGCTTCAGAGGCAGGGGCAGGGTTTCAAAGTGTCTTTTTCCTCAACCTCTAACAGTGTGCATGTCCTGGAGCAGAAAACAGAAAAGAAATCCCACAGTGCATGTCACACAATTTAAAACTGCACACTATGCTAGAAGGATACCTGTAGGGTATGAGGAGATTACATCACAGTCTAGTCACAAAGCAGTATGGGCCAGCTTCCAAGGTAGGCAAGAGAAGGGTGACTTTTCCTGAAGGAAAATGTAGTTATGGAGAAGATTCCAGAGTTATAATTACAGCACTTTCAAACACACATGTGATGTTAGTGGCTTTTCTTACCTGTTTTCTACAAGGAAGTCTACCACGTATTTCTTCAAGCAATACAGATGCGCATCCATCAGTCCTGTCCTGATGTGCATTCTGGAATGCCTAGAAGGGGAATAAAAGAGTGAAGTCACTCAGCTCTACATTTCATAACCATTTTAATAGCTCCACTTTAAAATCACTGGATGGTAAAACTTTATAAGAGACATCTGTGTTCCTAAGTCTCTACTAATGGAAATAGTAGAGAGGTGAATTGTGATGGTTTCCACAACTACAGTGTGCCAACATACACACACCTACTGACCGAGTTTTCTGTTGATCCCATTCCATATAGAGTACATTTACCTATTACCATGGGTCTCCTTCAGGAAGCTTTTATACATGCCCTGTAAGTGTGTATCTCTGTAAGTGCAGAGACCTTGTTTACTTCAGTTTAATTAATGTCTCAAAAAAGTTAATCAGCACTCAGTTTCTGCCAAGTGTGACTCCTAAATAGGAATACAGGACACAGTGTAGCAATGTACAGAGACATATTTCAAGAACAATACTTACAGGCAAGTTATCTTTTTACTTATTGTCATTTTAATCTACGAGGGCAAGCAAAAGTGGATAGATTCTGTATAGTAGAATGAACCCTATGAACTGCAGCCTGCCAAAAACACTGTGAGAAACATGGGTTGGTGTACCCTGCATACTATGCAGAGGAAACAAAAAGCTGTTATCCCTTCTCAAGCGTGCTAATCATCTCTGCAAGCAAACCCAGAAACAGTAAGCTAGTTGTAGCAGGAGATTTAAAGCCTCATTAAAAGGAGAAGGAGTAGCTGTAGGTCACTTGTGAAAATTCCAAAAAAGTTCCAAACTAGCTTACCAAATGGAGTTCTAAAATATACCCCACCCACGCTTTGCTTTTTCCTTCCACCTTCCAACCACTAACTCTTGCACGGTTTATGTGCTCCTTCACTTCCTATTGAGCATGGATAAATACTCAGAAATAGATTAGTCAACATTCATACTGAATCCCCCCTGCTCCTTGATGCCTTTAATTTAACCCATCTGATTGCTAAAAATAACAGTACTCAGTAGAGTCCAGAAATCTTCAGAAATGATCAAATTCTGGTGCCTTACTGTCTGTTTTTCACAGCTGCATGAGGCAAGGGGGGCAGCAAGAGTACAGATAAGGAAACAAGAGATTTATCAGATAAACTTCTTGGGGGTATATTCTAATCTGAAAAGTTAGTATATGTTCCCAAAGAAGATTGCTCCCATAGTCATTTCCATTTTCTGCCAATCACTGTCCTGAGAGCTTTCTTGACTGTATAACATGCATGCTGGAAACAGCACACCAGACCATGTTGCGTGACACTCAGGGCCAGATCTGTGCCCAAGTAACCAAGGCACTAGCAACACCACTAGGGCCAGCAGTGCAGGAGAATGGGTTGTGTCTGCCAGAGCTGCACAGCCCCCAACCAAGTCCAAAGTGGATCCCTGAGATGCTGGTAGCACCGATGGGACTTGGCTTTTTCAAAAAGAAAAAGAAAAGCTCATCCTGATACACACACACACACACACACACACCACACACACACACACACAGCAGAAAGGAGTGACTGGTAATTTATCCTTTGAAAATCTTACAGAAGTCAGTACAATGTACCTAATCAGCATAAAACTTTTTAAACATTTTAAAACAGCTTAAAACAGTCATAACATTTGAACATTTAAAGTGCTCACAGTATTAATAATTCCTTAAATTAGATGGCGTGCTCTAAAATATATCATCCGAGTTCTCAATCCAGTGGTCTTCCGGTCTCCCAAGTAGATATAGGCCTAACTCCGTGTTAGGGCCAGTCCTGTACTACAGATGTTCTAGTAGTACAGTTGGTGGTCATGGTGGCGGCTCCTAGGGAGAAATCCACACTGCACAGAAGCAAACTGAGGGCACAAAACCTAGAGGTAAAGTAGTGTTTGCCTGTAATTTGAGGTGTTGTCCCAAGGTAGCAAAAGCATTAAGTGAAAAAGATGACAAAATAGTTTCTATATAGTTTATTGACACTGTTAGCTATGGAGCTATGCCTCCTCTCCTCCACTTTATTTTAAAATGCAAACCTTTGAAATACATTGCATAGTACTGTTACTAAATCTGCCTTAATGGAAAGGAAATCATTGAGTGTTCTGCCCAGCCTAGACATTACCCCCGTTCTTTTGTATATAAA
This sequence comes from Gekko japonicus, assembly GCF_001447785.1. Lineage (NCBI taxonomy): Eukaryota > Metazoa > Chordata > Lepidosauria > Squamata > Gekkonidae > Gekko > Gekko japonicus. The sequence goes on along the minus strand of NW_015173124.1, from coordinate 2,066,452 downwards.
TTATAAACAGTATTCTTTATATATGTATGGTCACAATGTGTTCCAGGTTTATTCCCCATTTTCCTTTATTACCTACACAGTCTTCTCCCTGCATACAATTGAGAACAGGATTAATGTCTTACTGCCAAAAGAATATAATCTTCTTGAAGAACCTTAAAAATCCTCTGGGACATATGTTTCTCCCTGAACAAAGGGAACCACTGTGTAATGTTCTTCTCTGTAGACCTTTTAGCAGTTAAGACACTGGTTGAGAAAACTCCCCACCCCCAATCATTTTGTTGAAAATTGCATCTGAAGTTAGCCATGCTGTTCAAAGGAAAGGCTGGGTGGAAAGCAGTGTGTGGCCAAGGAGCGAAAAGGCTCAGGGCTTAGGTGGTCTTTCTGTCCCCACTCTAGCATGGACTATCAGACCTTCACACAATCTGACAACTGCAGGTCATGATATGCACAGGAAGATGACAAAGATGTGAATTTTTTTTAACAACATAAGTTGATTAATTGTTACAGAAAACAAACTGACTACAGTTGGGGGTAGAAATCTAGAGTTCTGAGGGGTGTGCTTTAAGTTAAAACCTTCACTAGAAGCCCAGGGTTGCAACAAATGCTGTATCAAAGAGCCACAGATGCCCTGGATGAAAACTCATCTTGAATCACTTACTGCAACTCCAACAACTTCAGAATCTGTGCAGCTGATGACCTGCCAGTTATCACTTTAAATTCTGCTTGACAATTTCAAATCTTATTAAAACCAAGTTATTTCCATTCCCTTGAATGTCTCAAAGAGACCAAGCCCTTCTCTGCGGATGACAACTAAGGCCCTGCTACAGTATTCTCAGCTGTCTCTAGGGTTTGAGTTTTAAATGCATTGAGACTTACAGGATTTTTTTTTAAAGGAAGAATTAAATTTAAACTCTGGTTGTTTACTAGCACTAATTAAATAAGCCAGGTTTCTGGACACATTTCCTTTTGCCTGTGGCTACTATATTACTAGCTTTTGAAACAGCCCACAAGCACAGGGAGACAAAACAGAAGTATGATATTACATTTTGTTTCATGCCAGCTCTGTCTTTTGCATGTAAAGAAAAATGGTATTGGCAAGAATCTAGATGCTGACCTCTTAGATCATTATGAGTACTACAATGGAGTGATGTATCAAGGACACAGTTTATCAGGAATGAGGGCTTAAAACAGAATAGAAGTAAGATGTTACTGTTCATGGATAAAAAGGGAAAGAATAATCCAGTTCTGCTCCTTACATCTAAGAGCAAAGTCCACTTTATCACCAACAAAACTGTATGATTTAGGTGGCATTCACACGTCACAACAAACTCTAATTAATCAGAGGTTTGTCAGCATCATACACAAACAGAACTCTTTGGTGTGCTTGCACATTTAATTCACTTCAACTTTCCTCCTCCTCTCACATGCGTATCTTGTTTGAATGCTTTCCAGTTCGATCAAGGTTCAAATTGCCTTAATGTTTGAATGCAGACGCTTCAGTAAATTGGAGTTTGCTTCCCCCTACAACCTGGGATTCTAAACCTCAATTAAACCCCAATTTATAATCCTGGTTTGGGGGGGGGAGAACCACACTCCGATTTGTCAGGGTGCCTGCATTAGGATTTCATGGCACACTGCAACTTGCTTAAACCAGGACATGTTCAATCTAAGTCTGTGATAAAGGGAGGTGAAAGAGTAAGAGGGGAGTACAGGAAATAAACTGTGCTTGTGCACAATCTCAGCACATTAGAGTTTGTCATACAGCCAGTGTACATTCAATCCAGCACATTAGAGTTTGAATACAGCCGGTAAATTCAATCCAGGGACTGCTTGTATGTGTACAGCCTTCAATAAGCAGCGGGAGGTCAGTGTATGCAAGGGCTTTCCCTGTTCACTTTAGAGGTGGGGACAGCCTGAAGTGTTGCTTCCACATGAGATGGGATGCTTCATGGAGGACACAAGGAATTTTGGATTAGATCCAGGATGAAGAATTTTGTCTTCTATTTAGATAATCTGGAGTTATTCACAGTTTACTCCTATTTAATTCACTGGCTGTTCAGCCAAGTCTGGAAATCTACCCATACTGGGAGGGAACTCTGGGAAAAGGAGTCTATGCTTCACGCCTGTAAAATGGAGATGACATGATGGAGAACCTGGCATTTCCATACACCGCCAATCCACATAGCTCTGTTCAAGTCCAATGCAGCTATACATCACACTTCAATCATAATCCCATATGCAGTCTACTAAAAGAATAAAGCAGGAAACACCTCCCTTGTTCTGAGTTACACACCACAAAATAATGAGGTTTTTGTTTATATCTAAGCTTTAAAAGAGCAATTCCAGAAACTGCAAGTTCCTACATGGTAGTATTGATTTAATTAGACTGCATAGCACATTTTGTTTGTGTTAAAGACCTCCAGCACATTTATTAAAATGGAGTCATAAATGTTAACTGCTTGCTAAACTACTAAAAGGTGACCAAGTGTGAGGAAGATATTTCAAGCTCATTTTAAACTTCTTTACAAGCAAATGCTACATGTTTTAAATGCATCCAAACTATATTTAATTTTAAAAAATTACTCAGTCAATCAGATCATACAATCTTGCAACCTTGCCAACAATCAAATACAAATTAAAAGTCATGAAAGGATTTTTCGAAGTACAACCCCTGCAGCACTGCAACTCTGTTTCTGGCAACAAAGCATTCCATGTTAAAACAAATCCAGCAGCAGCAGGATTAAAAGAATACTGCCCCCATGGAGTTCAAACAAGTATGGATCCTCAGAGTTGGAGGCTATATCTAGACTTGAACATATTACAAATAAATATTAATTGAACAACATTCAGGCCTCTTAATTACAGCCTAAATTTTCAGTTTCCCTCTTCTGTTTGATATACAGCAATGAAACTAATCTTGAGTAACTACATAACTGACTGCTAAAAATTACATTCCCATAAAATATAGAGACTCCGTTTAAAAAGCAACAAGGGGGCTGCATTCAGTGAACAGGCAACATCTTTTCAATGTGTGCAAGAGGCCACCTTCCACTATAGCACTAAACATTTCTTTGCTGCTTTTGTTCCTGTGAAGCACCGCTTGTATGTATGCACTTTTCTCTTGAATTTGAGGATTTGGGATGGGGAGAAGCTTAAGACTTTGGAGCTTGTTCTCCCCGCTGAAGGCGGCTGTCGTTAAAATGTCTGTGCTTATTAGACTGAGGTAGCCAATTCTTAGTAAGACAGCTGGTAGGGTATTTCTGGGACTGGAAAATAGTTAAAATTTGTGCAAGTTTAGAGACAAAAAAACTTGCAAAGCACTGAGGGAATGAGGTGGAAATTGGAGATTATGTAGTATGATCAGATTTTTCTTTTAAAAGCCTGGCAATCCTGTAGAAAGGTACATGAAACAATGAGCAGGATGAAGGAGACTGTAAGACAGAGAAACAGAGAACAAGGGTGGTATATTGAGTAGCATGTCAGACTAGGACTGGGTGACCTTGAGCCAGTCACCATATTTTGGGATTTAACCCACCTCACAGGTTTGTTGTGATAACATGAAGAAGGGAAACATAACAGATGCCCCCCTGAGCTCCCTGGAAGAAGGGTGGTGTACATTTGACAGAAAGAAACTATCATGTACCAACCTCTCACCCTGCACCCTACAAGGAGAATGGCATTTCTACTAACCGACACAAAGGGGTCTCATTTCTGCCAAATCCATCTTCCCCTTACACTGCACATCATGCTATTCACATGTTCCCAAAAATTCAGGGGTGGCTTTTGGGCGATTCAGGATCTGCAGCAAGAAGGGGAAGATGGCAAAGATCCCACTCAGTCAGGTGCACTCTTCTCACATTTTTGTGGATCCAACCCATGTTATTTAGTGATGTATTAACTGTACTGTACCAATCTCTCTCTTCTAACCACAGCCTTATTCAGAACTGGATATGGGACTAGGCTGGATTGTCAGACTTACTGTAAATATTTTAATAGGGCAGATCACACATTACTTAGTGAAGACAGACACTCGTGCAAAGCAGAGGCAGACAAGGATGGTCTCAGATTTTGTTTTACTGTGGTGTCATGAAGGCCTAATTTCAAACGTCTAATGTACAAATATCAAGGGAAGAGGTCCAATATTATTATGGTTTACATGTGACAGAATGTCAGTAATGGGATTAGTACAAGCATGATACCACCAATGTTACCTCAATACATAAACAACTATGGGGGTATGTACAACTTCAACAGGAGGTTTGAACTCACTCCCTACCTCCTCCCATGGTGAAGCAAGCAGGCAAATTAGGGACCTCCTTGCCTGATGGCCCAGTCACTGTAACATGCTTGCCTTTTGATTCACTCTGACTCAACAGTATGTCTGGTTTTGCATTTTGAGATACCTTATGATGCCAACCTCTCACTGTAGCCTTATTTGCCTGCTAGACTCATGCTCCTTTGGGCTGGGGGATCTGATGCTCTACAGCAGTAGGAGAGACTCAGCAAAAATCATCCTCCCTTTTCTGTACATGGAAAGTTCCATTGGAGGAGCTGCTGCTGCTGCACTGACAGAACAGCACCATAGGACCCAAGCCCTTGCGTTTAAGGCACCCACTGAAAATACCATCCATTCAAACGACAATGAAACATAAAGCTGGCTAGGCATATATCAAGTGCTACCAATTTTTGGGCAGTACTGTTGTTTTTCACTCAGCATCTTTGAAGTTTTATTGTGAACATTCAGCACATGCAAGAGTAATTCAAGAGGAGATTATACACACATTGTATTAATTATATTAACACTAGCATGGAACATACTTGTATATAATAAACCAGTGAGTAATACATTTGGATGTTTCGGAGGCTTTGACAAACACTGAATTGCTTGAGCCGAGCCTGAAAATTCAGGTTTTTAAACAGGAACTATTATTTTGCCATATGTAGTTAAAAAAAGAAGAAGGAATTGTGCTGTAACCTCTCCTTGGGATTTTTTTTAAGGTAGATCATCTGAGTATTCATCTGATCCTTAGTAGTAGTAGCAGTATTATAATTATTTGTGGTATTCATCTTTTAGCATCAGAAAACTGAAGCAGCCATAGCCACGAGAATATAAAGAAGAAAAAATTGGCACACAAGTTCAGAAAGTATGGAGAAAGATCTGACAAGTTAAGACAGGAGTACCTACACCTCTAAAAGTATGCATCATACTTCCCAATTCCAAATCTAATGCAGAAGACCCTGAACATTTCATAAAGATTAGAACAGACCAGGCATGGCTAAACTGTGGCTCATGAGCCGCATGCAGCTCTTGGAGCCCTCTTCTGCGGCTCGCGAAGCCTTCCTCCCCCCCCCGTGCTCCCCCAGCTTTCAAAGAGCCATAGATGGCTCTTTGAACCTGTTGAGTCCTAAACCCTGCTCTGTCAGGCTGCTGGGAGCTGTGTGTGTTGTCTCATCTTATCATCACCGCCACCCAAAAGGTAAATGGTGGGGGGCAGTCTTCTCTGCCTCGGCGGTGGGTGGTGGGGTTTTTGGAGCGTGCTCAGCTCACTCACAGCCTCCCCAAGCCAGCCAGCCAGCCAGCTTGAGGCGGCCGCACGCTGCTGAGCTGCTTCGGAGTGGGTGGCAGGGTTTGTTTGGCGAGGGGGGGTTGGAGTATGCTCAGCTCGCCCACAGCCTCCCCAAGCCAGCCAGCCAGCCACCTGGCTGGCTTGCTGGCTTGGGGTGGCCATGTGTGGCTGAACTGCTCTGGGTAAGTAGCAGGGCTTGTTTGGTGGTGGGGGGGAGGAGCAAGCGTGGGGGGTAGGAGCAAGCTTAGCTCACCTGCAGCCTGGGGCTCCAGTGAGGCTGGCAGGGAATGTGGGGGGGGGGGCGGAGAGGAAGTGCAGTTTTTACTGCCTGCTGGCAACACCAGCTGTAGTAAGCAGTCTGTAGTAACACATCCCTCAGAGAGATCTAGAAAGCTGCCTCACCTTCCTTGAGTACAGCCAGTGCAGTCAGCCAGTGACTGCTGGAAGCCTGGAGATAATGGCTTCCTAGAACAGCCCACTTCATATGCTACAAATGACACATGCAGTTAAATCACCTTTATATCCTTGAGTTTGGTCTGAAGCAAATTAGAGAAATCTTTTTTTGTGTTTGGCAATCCATGATGGGATTTTGATAGAGTAGAATGAATGCATTTGGGACTCTGTCAAACCTTTTGGTAGTAGAACAGTCTCCCTCTACTCATCCTATCAGATAAGCAAGGGAATGTGTAACTTCCTTGCTATCAAGTCTCATGAGCTTGGTCAGGGACTGCACAGTTCCCTAAAGCCTTAAAAATCAGCCTTTGGGGGTGGGGGGTACTTGCACTGCTTTCTGAGCCCTGATGAGTGCCCATGATTTCAATGAAAAGCAAAGAAATACTTGAGTTTGTGAGTTTGTTTTAATACCCCGCTCTTCACTACCTGAAGTAGTCTCAGAGCACCTTACAATCACCTTCCCTCCCTCTCCCTACAACAGACACCCTGTGAGGCAGTTTGGGCTGAGAGAGCTCTGAGAGAACTGTGACCAACCCAAGGTCACCCATCTGGCTTCATGTGGAGGAGTGGGGAATCAAACAACGTGTGATGTTGTGCAACATGCTTAGATGTTTGTGAAATAGCCCTTCCTTATCAAACCAACTTTCAATTGGATAATTTATTAAACTCATGAAGAGTTGGCTCTTTTTGTAGTAAAAGCTGGAAACATCACAGAACAGTCATGTACCCCAAGGAACAAATTTTATCAATAAGCAGTAAGCCACAAACAGTAATGGCATCAGATAAAATACAGGAAATACTTGAAAGTCTTACTATGAATGGCGTGTGTACAGTAGTGACAATGAAGTTCAACTCCTGTCAAAACTCCCCCAGTTGTTTCATGCACAAGGGGTCAGAATGGAATCTTGCAGAATCCTGCATACTTGTTTGTCTCCATCCTGAGCTGGCTGGTCCAGGCTAGCCTGATCTCATCAGATCTCAGAAGCTAAGCAGGGAGGTCTTGTTAGTACTTGAATGGGAGACCACGAAGGAAGTCCAGGGTTGCTACACAGAGGCAGGCAATGGCAAACCACATATGTTCATCGCTTGTCTTGACCTGGATGGCCCAGGCTAGCCCAATCTTTTCAGATCTTGGAAGCTAACCAGCGTCAGCCCTGGTTAGTACTTAGATGGGAGACCACCGAGGAAGTCCAGGGTCACTACACAGAGGCAGGCAATGGCAAACCACCCCTAGGCAAACCACAAGGGTGGCGCCTAGCAAGGATGTGACATCACTTTGTGATGTCATGTCCTGTGATGTCACTTCCAGGTCAAAGGTCAGGTGATGGCACTTCCTAAGCTTCATCCCTGGTGAGCCCATTCGCGGGGAGGGCGGGGTATAAATGTAATAAAATAAATAAATAAACAAACCCCACCCCTTCCTGTGATGTCACTTTCAGGCCACTCCCCCCACCCGCCTCTTCCTTTGATGTCACCTTGTGGCTCTTGGGCATCTGGCATTTAGTCTATGTGGCTCTTCCATGAAGGAAGTTTGACCACCCCTGGAACAGACAGACCACCAAAGCAACTGGATAAACCAGTGAGAAATGTCTATTTAGAAACAAGGACCATATTAGGAAGTCACTTAAGACTCCAGAACCTAACCTGCATACATGGTTCCTAACCCCATCAGTTCCTCTCTCATATATACAGCTGCTTCCATCAAACAGCATATGAAACACAGGCTAGCACAGAGGGAAACGAAATTTACTACCAAAAGGAAGGTGGGAATAAAACTCATATTAAGTAAAGGGGGAAAATCCCAAAGGAGTAAAGGCATCTCTAGGTCGAAGAAGCTCACAGAACTGCCCTCTGACTCTGCTAACCAAACATTACTTCTTTCAGTTACTTCAAACATTATACAACAGCAGGGAAGAGTGTATGCACTTTCCCCTGGGTAACAGTCAAAACAACAACTTGCACATTTTCCTAAGGATGCAAAGTGTTGCTTGCAAATTTTTGTTTTGGCACTTCTGTGTCCCACTTAAGCTATTCTTGGATGAGACAAAGCTGAATATGTAGAAGGCTATGTAACTGATTGTTATTTAGAGAATTTCTATGCTACCTCATCAGAGTCCTCTTGAAATGGCTTACAATTAAAATAATCAATATAAATATACCATCTATTTCATTTTTTAATATAATTTTATTGATTTTCAAAGTTAAGTAATACAGAATAATTGAGATCAACATTCTGAGCTACAGCAAATGAAAATTATATAGTATCTTACGCTTATTGGTAGGTTGATCCTAAAGTTCAGATAAAGGTAAACACTTCAACTGCAAATCTACAGGTGGCATTGGAGGATAAAGAAATGCAAACAGTGTTATATTAACCATTATGATTGAGAACGGTGTTACTATCGGCTAATAAGATGCAGTCTCCTTGTATTTTATCAGAGTCAAGTTTCTCTAAAAATATAGACCATTTTTCTAATGGATTATAAAGCTCTCTCTCATTACGACTAGAATCAAAATATACTACACATTTCTCTAATAAAGAGTATTCCCATATTATAGCATACCACTGATTGACTGTAGGTCGCTTAGTATTTTTCCAGGAGTGAGCAATTGCTGCTTTAGCCACAGTCAAAACAACGCTGATCGGCTCCCTTCTTATTGCAGGTGGCTTATCCTCCGGCCAGAGACCCAGCAAGATCACCTCGGGATCCAAAGGTAAATCATAGCCTGTTATATCATGTATATGAATTAAGATTGTAATCCAGAATTGTTTGATGCATTCACATTCCCACCAGTTGTGGTAAAAAGTGGCTTTTAGCCTGCATTCCTTTCAGCAGAGAGGTGAAGCTTGAGAGAACATGTGCGAGAGCTTGGCAGGAGTCAAGTACCATCTTAGTAGTACCTTCAGTGCAGCTGTACTGATTATTAAAGACTTAGAGATTTTAGTGTGAGCTGCCCATATTGTCTCCCATTGTTAGTCTGTAATAGCTGAGTGTCTTTATGCCATGCATGTTGATAGGAATATAACTTGCGAGTCCAAGTTTAGAATTTTATAAACTAGTGCTATAAGTCCCTTTACCATTTTGTTGTTGAGTAAGAGACGTTCAAAGGCTAATAGCAGTTTTTTCAAATTTAACATATCTCAGGGTGCCCTATCAGATGCTGGAGCTGGAGGTACTCAAACCAGGGTAAGCTAGCCTTGTATTTCTTTTCTAGTTCAAGTTTGAGTGCTATCCCTCCTTTGTTAGTAATATCAATAAGTCCAGTTAAGTCGACTGTTTTCCATGTTTGAAAAGATAGGGCTTCTTTTGCAGGTAGGAACCAGTTTCGGATGGTAAAAGTGCTTAAAAGGGACCTTACATTACACAACTTATAACGATTACTATACCATGCCGATAATGTAGCTATTAAGAAAGGGTTCCCTTGTTTTTTGCTTACTTTGCTAGGTGTATCAGACCACAGCAGTTCCTTGAAAGATTGGTGTTGAAAGCGAATGTTCGTCAATATATGCCCAGTTGAGTTTACTGCTGTTATGGTATGGTCTAACCAGGTTAGATAGCAGTGTGGCAGAGTAGTAAATAAATAAGTCAGGAATAGCGATACCTCCTCTTCTTGTTGGACAACGTAGGGTCACAAAACTGATTCGGGGGCATTTAAAGTTCCATAAAAATGCACTGAGTGTGTGTTGCCATTTCACTATAGTTGAGCACGGTATTTGAACTGGAAGGGCTCGAAAACAATATAAGAACTTCAGGAGTACAAAGGATTTGATGATTTGGAGTCTCTCTGTCCAGGACAGTGGTCTATAATCCCATTTTTTAAACAAGATTTTTTACTTCCCCATTGATGGCAATATGGTTATACTTTAGCAATTCTGCTAGATCCAAGGGGATCTTGACTCCAAGATAGTGCCAGATTGTTTTGATCCATTGAAAGGCATAGTATTTTTTTATTTGGTTCATCGTTTCTTCATTTAGACTTATGGGATATAATATGGATTTAGATTGACTGACCTGTAACCTTGATACTTTCCCAAACATGGACAGGGCAGCATAAATTTCTTTCAGAGAGTTTAGAGGCCTAGAAATGTAGAGCATGAGGTCGTCAGCAAAAAGGATGAGTTTGAAGTTCTTCTCCTTAACTTTGATGTCACTAATTTTAGGGTTGGTACGCGGGTCACATGCTAGATGCTCCATAGTAATAGCGAACATTAACGGCAAGAGCGGACACCCTTGTCTTGTACCACGATGTAGAGCGATCTCTTGTGATGTTTCTCATTGATTAACAGTTTAGTGGTTGGCGTAGAGTAGATTGCCAAACTTGCCTTCAAAAAGGTGTCACCAAATTGCATATGTCGTGGTGGCCATGAGAAATGAAAACTCTACCATATCGAAGGCCTTTTCAATATCTAATGAGAGCACTAACATATTTTGATCCTTTAGCTTGCGGCCATGTTGTATTAGATTAAGAGTTTTTCTTATGTTGTCTGTGATGTCCCTTAAAGGGACAAATCCAGTTTGATTGGGGTGAATATAACATCCTATGATTTGTTTGAGTCGTTCAGTGAGGGTTAAAACAAAAATTTTGTAATCTGAGTTTAGCAAGGAGATTGGTCTGTAAGAATGAGGATCGGTGGTGTCTTTCCCCTTTTGGGGCAGCAGAATGACATTGGCGATGAGGGCATTGTTCCAGAAGATAAGATTGAGTTGAATAGTTCCTTCATAGGTTGGAGTAGAGTGTCTGTGAATTTCTTGTAGTACTCAGCCACAAAGCCATCAGGCCTGGGGGCTTTATTAGTTTTCATGCTTTGGATAGCTTTTCCAATTTCTTCAGTAATAACTGGAGAATTCAATAGATCCCGGTGTTACTCTGTAATTTAGGGGATCTTAAATTTGGACTTCAGGTAGGTTGCAACATCAAGCTTGGAGGGGCAGGAGGAGGTGTAAAGAGATGAGTAGTATGTTTCCATTACTTGCAGTATGACTTTCGTCGAGGTCCTCAGCTGTCCATCTTTATCCCAAAGGTATTTTTTTTAATTTTATTTTAACTGTTTGAATCAGTACAAAAAGATAAATGTTATCAACGGATAATAACAAAAAATACCTTTAACATGAAACAAAACTTCAACGCTAAAATTCAGTATACATTAACATCATTTCAAAAGGAAAGTATAACATTAGTTTCCATCTGATGCATAATATTAACTTTTTTAACACTATCACATCCAACCATTTTCTTAATGAAAGGTAACCATATTTTACTAAAGTTTGACTTGTGTTTTGAAGAGTTTCCAGATTCTAATTCCATGGTAATTTTATCAAGAACAAAATAATTCCAAACCTTACATCTCCAGGCTTGGAAAGAGGGTAACTCTTTTGCTTTCCATTTTGATGTAAAAAATTGTTTTGCAGCCGTGAACATAATTGCTGCTAATTCCTGGGCATAGGTAAAATACAATCTTCCCATAAATTCAACAAAATCACTGTAGGTGATTTAGTGATTTGAAATTCTAAAAGTGAACTAACTTCAGCTACTATCTGAGCCCAAAACTGAACTGCGAACGGGCACGTCCACCATGCATGAAAAAATGTGCCTCGCTCTCCACAACCCTTCCAGCAACTAGGTGGTATTGCCTTGGATAAATGAGACTGTTGAACTGGCGTTAGGTACCATCTAGAGATTAATTTATATGTTGTTAGCTGGATGTTTAGAGAAGGTGAAAGGTAAGTAGAGGTACTCCAAATCTGAGACCAAGTATCCTCATTCAGTTCTTGCTTAAGATCTAAATGCCAAGCCTTTTGGTACTGGATTAAAGTAGACTTTTTAATGTTGGATATAATGGAGTAAATAGTGATTAGCCCTTTTATAGGGTGTGTTTCGTTAACTAATAACTTCTCAAACTCAGTAAGAGCTATCCTTAGTTTTCTGAATTCTTTAGAATTTAACAGATTCTGTACTTGAATATATTTGTACCAAGGCAGTTTTACATTGTTATATTGTTCTAAAACTATCTTATCTTTAAGGAAGTCTTTGGAAGTAACATCTATGAATCTTGATAAGTTATGACTCTTCCAAGTCAAAAAGGAGGAATTTGAATTAGCTGGTTGACCTGCAATGTTCGTTAAAAGAGAAAATGGTGGATCCAAAAATTTGCTATATTTATTCCAAATTTTGAAGGTAGCTTGTAGGAAGATATGAGAACTGGTTCCCTTGTGTTTGCAAGTCCCAAAGGTTGTTAATGTATCTCTCAGAGCGTTGTTTTTTTAGCTTCCATGCTAAAAGATGTGGGACTTTTGGCCCCTTAGTGGTTCTTGTGTGGTTCCACGTGATCATATCCTTGCGCATATTGTAGAGATCCAAAGATTCCAATTGCTTGCGTAATTGCAATAATCTAATATAAATTCTGGGATTGCATGTTTTTTAATGTTGGTTTTCTAATTGTAAAATGCTTTGGCTTAATTCATATTTCTTCTGGTTCTTTTCTTTATTGTAGGCAGCAAGGATTGAAATGCAGGCTCCACGGATTACAGCTTTGGACGCATCCCACACCGTCTCTATGGGCACTCCGCAGTGTTGGTTGTTAATAAAGTAATTAGCAATTTCGATTATGAGTTTGCTAGTCAATTTTGCTTCGTATAATAAAGTTTTATTGAATCTCCATCTTGGTTTTGTCTTTGGGTTGGTTCCTTCATTGAGTACACACGTCACAGGTGCGTGGTTGGACCATCGCTGGATCCCAATTTCAGTAGAGTCAATTTTGGGGATTAAGTCCTTAGAGATTAGAATATAGTCTAGTCTAGTATAGATGTGGTACTTTGGCAAAAAGTAAGTGTAATCTCTAGTTGTGCCATTGTGAAGTCTCCAGATATCTGATAAATTGTAGTCTGCAATTAATTTTTGTAGAGCTTGTGGAGATGTAGGGTGGCTTTGCTGAGATTTAGTATTAGATTTGTCCATCCACTTGTCCATTAAATAATTGAAGTCGCCTCCCACGATCAGCGGCCCATTTCGGAATTGGTGCAATTTGTTTAAGGTTTCCTTTAGAAACACCAATTGGCCTTGATTTGGCACGTAAATAAACGCTAAAGTGATGTCTGTATTATTCATTTTACCTCGCACAAAGATATATCTGCCACTAACTTCTTTTTCACTTGCCTCGTGCTAAATTTAAGATTCTTAGATAGCAGGATAGCCACCCCTCTGGACTTAGTGAAGCCACCTGCACTATATTGTAGAGGGAACCAGCTAGGCGGTAACACCTTAGTGTATTTCTTGATATGGCTTTCCTGTAAAAAGGCTACATTAATTCTTTGTTTTTTTAAGGTCTGCAGCAGTTTACTTAGCTTTGACTTTGTTATTTAATCCTCTACAGTTTAGGGTTAAATTTTTTACATAATCTAATGCCATAATCTATAACATGGGAGATACGAAATAATCTCAAAGAGGTTAAAACATTGAACCAGTAATACAACAGAATAAATCCATAGAACTAGATGAAGTAGTAGTAACTCTTTAAATATAGAACACATTGATACCTCATTTGCCACCAACATTATACTTAACTTTTTATCAGTACAAAACCAGTGTTTAGAGATTCGTTGCCTTATGCTTTCTTCATGTGTGAATAAAAGTAGAACCCAGATTAAGTGCCATAGCTCACCTGTCTCACCCCTTCCCCACCCCCTCCTTCCCAAACCTCCCTCTAAGCAAAGACTTAGACCTGTGGGGGGTAGTGGGTAAACCATACAAGATTAGAAATGCTTTCCCCTCCCTTCCCTCCCTCCACAATTCTATCAAAAAAGTCCCCTAGAGTGTGGTAAGCAACCACATGGAGCTTTAATGGCCCCTTCTGCAGGACTAGAGAAAAAATGAGAACGAAAATAAAACAGAATGCTCGCCTCTTGCCATTTGGGGGTATCATGATTGAGCCTACCCCCTCCCTTCCCCACCCCTGACGGTTTAATTGGGTATAGTATTAGCAACCACAGGAGCCTTAAGTAAAGTAAGTAACATGAAAGCATCTTAGCAAAAACACTACCAGTAGTATTGAAATTGAATTCACAGAGACATGTTGAGCCTAATTGGTATTTTACTCCAGAGGTGCAGGGTCCCTAGGGATTCCTGCTTTCGTTTGTTCAACAGAGATGAATGAGCTTCTTGTGCGGTTTCTAGCCCCACAGCTCTGAGTAAATCTGTCTCAGTGTCAATGTCATCATCAGCTAGGTAAGGAGCTCCATGATGCTTGACCTGTAGATAATCTGTTTGGAGCCATCTGTAGCGTATTCCAGTGTCTGTCAGTCGCTGCGTGATGGGTTTCAGAACTCTATAAATCTGAAGGGCGTCTGGAGGAATGTCAGGAAATATCAGGATGTCTTCATTGTTCAACTTAAATCTTCCTTTGGTTTGGGCTTCCTTAAGTATATGGTTATTTGAACGCAAGTCAAGGAATTCAGCCATTATGTCACGAGGGCCATTGCGGTGTTCTGCAGTGGGGGGGCCTAGTCTATAAGCTCTAACTATCATTGGGACAACCCCTTCTTTGAGCTGTAAGGCACTAGCAATCCAATTTGAAATAAAAGAGGTTATTTCCATTGATCATTTCTGATTGTTCTGGGAAGCCCCTAAACACTCTCTGGTTTTATGTTCCAGAATGAATATTCTTTCTTTAGCCCAGGACTCATTAGACAATTTTCTAATGTCGTCTTGATTTGTGGTAGCTGCCTCCAGCGCCATTTCTGCAGACGGAGAGACCTTCTGCATTGAGCTTTGCAGTGATTCTAATTGCTCAGTCATTGGCTTGAGCATTTCATTAATGTCTACCAGCATATCGGTCCTAAATGTTCGAAAGAGCTCAGTAAGGTCATGCTTTGTAAGGTTGGCTTGAGAGGGTTGCTGGCTCCCGCCCTTGGCGGCCATTTTAGAATCGATCCGTTGGCTCCTACCTGCCCCACCGGTTGTCTCAGAACCGAAAAAGTCTTTTAAATTGCGTGTTTCAGCATCTCCGATCTTCGTCCATGCTCCGCTAGTCTTGCCCATGCTCTGGGCGCGTTCAGGCTCCTGTCGGCGGGGGGGGGAGAGAGGAAGGGAAGGGATGGAGCTCACTCAGACAGCATCTGCCATGTTAGGTGCTGACACTATGCCCCTATATCATCTATTTCAAGATGGCTTTATTCAGACACCTTGCAGTAAATACCCAATGCATACCAATATTACAACTGATTCACCTGCCAACCGAATCTTTCACCTGCATATTAGGTATCACTATCTCCATCGTTGTTTCATTGTCTTAATAATGATTTTAGATGCATGATGACATTGTGAAAGCACAGAATGGTTACAGGAAACAGGATTATAAGGGAAGCTCTAAGAGCCTTTGCCAGCTCCACCCCACCCAAGTAAGAAGTTTCTATAACTTAACTTTTTAAAAGGAATGTTTTAGATGGCAAGCTACAGCTGATGGCTCTTGGAACTGCTAAGTCTGGATATAAAAATCCCTTTCAAAAATATACTTAAGGTTTTGAGATTCCTCATATGTTTCCTCCAATATCTGGTCATTTAAACACAAGTCTACAAAGTTTCAAGATCATTCCTTCAAATGTTGACAAGGAATGTTCAATTCCTTTTCTTCAGGCCCATACAAATGCAGGCAGTGTGAATTAGCCTCTACTCTGTAATGCAACCAGTGTTGGTTGGAAGATCAAATATGCAAAAACCTATGACTGCTTACAATAACCCCACAGGCATATTATTTCTTTGGCAAAGAAAGAACATATTTTGTAAATTGAGTGGGTTTTCAAAAGCAAGGGAGCAGCTGAATTTCTGATGGAAAGTTTTAGTGGTAGCAAGATGAGACATCTTTCATACAGGTAGAGAAATCAGGGAAGAAAATTAATGGATATTTCCCTGGCCCTCTGTTTCTAGTTTGTACTGAATTCCAAGCACTCATTGCTTGCTAGGTTTTTGTTCTCTGTTACCTCTTTTCTGCAACATGAATCATGCAATTGTAAGAATACTCCAAAAATGTTTCCATTCTCATCCTTTATACAGCAATGCAATTAGTTCAATAACAATAAGGGAGATAAACAAATTTTTCTGCATGGAGAGACAGTAAATAATTATTAAGAGTGTAAAGACCACAGAATAATCTCTACTTAAAACAGATAACAGGGTTTGCCAAATGCATAAATATAAATTCTAGAAGTAAAGGTCTCATTAAGAAAACCTCGGTTGAGGGGTTGAGTGTAAAATAAGACCAAAGCACAGAAATAAAATAATTTTGACACAACTTCAGATCCAGTGGTCTGGGCCATTAGGATAAGAATGGGGTTGAATGTGGGAAGAATCCATTATTCTTTCAATAGCGTCTGGTGCTGCTAAATATGTGCTCACATACTTTCCTTCCTGAAAAGCTTTAAAAATTTTCAATAGCTGCTTGGCCTGGGAAAGAGGTGCTCACTGAAATGCTAAGACACAGACCAAGCACAGAGCAGGACATTACCTGAGAAACAATATTTTTCAAGTGCTCTTAAAAGCAAAGGCTGCAGAAAAAAGTAGTCTGAAGAGGCCCTGTTCTCAAAGGGGTTTTAGCCATTCTATCTGGAAGCTGCTCTTTGGGTGCAATTTTCCAAGTGCAGCCCTAACCAATTCTATTGCAAGAACTGAAAACTAGATTCCTCTGAAAAATATTCAAGCATGCAGAGAGACATTTCCTACATAAATAGCATTAATAATAATGCAAACAGAAATTGGCATTTTTCACCACCAAGGTTCCAGGTGAAATTTATAGCAACCCTGGCCTGATTTGTGTTATTACTGTTCTACCTGGCTAAGACTCAAATTTTCAAGTGGGGAGTTTACAGATTTTTAACAATGTTCAGTTTAATTGGCCATAGCAAGAAGCAGCTTACCTAACAAGCATGGTGTCATGTTTAACAAGTATAGTGGAAGCTATACAAAGCATCCAAAAAGATGGTCCTTTTGCTACTGTTATATTAATAATTTGTATAGAAATTCTACTCCACTTTTTCATTATGAAAGCAGTTGTACAATGTCTCTGTTGTTCATCATTACAACCACCTTGTGAGAAAGGACATTAATATTCATATTGTTCACAGGGGGAGCTGAGGAAGAAAGTTTGGAAACTGAAAGCTCCTTCATGTGCCCAGTAGCTTTTCCTTATGTGCATCTGTAATGCACATAATGGTATACACATCTCACATATTATATGAATGAGTAAGGCACTTCACAAGAAGATAGGCTCCTGCCTTGAGAGGCTTACAATCTAAAATTCAAGACAAGGAGGATAACAAAGGGAGAGGAGGAAGGCAGAGGAACAGATAAACATGAGAAAAAAATGCAGTCTTACACAGTCTTGGGCTGTGATCACACACACTAAATAATCCACTCAATCCACTTTCAGTGCACTTTTGAATTGGATTTTGCCAGTTCACACAGTAAAAATCCAGTTGGAAAGTGGATTGAAAATGGATTTATTTAGTGTGTGTGATCACAACCTTGGTTTGTTTTCAGTAGGAGAGGCAGAGGCTATGGCAAGAGCAAAGACACGGAGGGCCTGGATTTAAGGCACAATGTCAAATAATCGGAATAATGAGAGAGGTTAATAATTTTAATGGCAGAGTGCTGGACAGAAATGATAAATGTCAAAAGGTGAGAACAAAGGCCAGAGAGGAGGACCAATAGTCAAGCTGACCACAGCATGAACCAGAGCTCTTGCTAAGGGAGGAGGAGGGAAAGGGTTTTACAACGTAGTAAAGCAAGAGACAACATGATTCAGAGCAAAGATCAAAGAGTCAAAGATAAAGGCTTCAAGAAGTGAACGGTGATGTTGTCAAGGGATATGAAGAATACATAAGGACAGTAAGGAGTGGGAAGAAAGATGAAAACTTCAGTCTTGGACATACTGAGATGGTGATGAGACACCCTCTTATTAAGATGTCTCCCTTTTGTTCATGCCCCACCACCTCTTGGTGTCAGGATCCACTTCTGTTGTCTTTGCATGAGGCCAGTAAACAGGCTCCTGCACACTTCCAAGACAAAATGGAAGAAAGCCAGCAGATGAAGCAGAAAACAGGGTTGCACTTACCTGTAACTCTTGTTCATGAAGTGGTCTTCTGTGCAGGCACACATGGGCCTACTCTCATGCAGGTCTGCCGCAGAGATCTTTTCCAAAGTTCTCTAGAAGGTTCAGAGCGCTCTCCCGCTCCCTTCACGGGCTGGCTCCTTCCCGCCCAGCCAGCATGTGAAGGGGCAGGGCAAGTGTTTCTTCCCTCAGTCCTTTTGTTGCCATCGTAGAAAGACCACGTGAGCACAAGGAACCCAGGGCAGGGAAAGGAGAGAGGGACTTGTGCCTATATAGAAGACCACTCAATGAACAACAGCTACAGGTAACTGCAACACTGTTTTCATCTTCGTGACTTCTGTGCAGTCCCACATGGGAGAATAGCAAACTCATTTACCAGAAAGAGGTGGGCATGAAATCCTCAGTGAAACAAGGACTGAAGGACCACTTCCCCCCCAGCTGCATCTTGTCTGGAGTTAACATTGACTATGTAGTGCTTGATGAACTTTGAAAGGGATATTGCTGAGGAACGCCACAAAAGATAATTGAGACCTGGCTGAGTGGCAGGCCTATAGCCACGGGGGGCATTTGACGGGGAAGACCAAGTGGCTGTCTTGCAGATGCTGTCCAAGGGGATACTGCTGAGGAACGCAACAAAAGATAATTGAGACCTGGCTGAGTGGCAGGCCTATAGCCACGGGGGGCATTTGACGGGGAAGACCAAGTGGCTGTCTTGCAGATGCTGTCCAAGGGGATACTGCTGAGGAACGCAACAAAAGATAATTGAGACCTGGCTAAGTAGCAGGCCTGTAGCCACGGTGGGCATTTGGGGACAATACCCCCCACGGATGAGCGCCGCCCCATGGGGAAAATTAAAAAAAGTAAAAGAAATTTTAAAAAATTAAAAAATGTAAGATGCAGGTGGGGTTTCCAAAATGACCATGGGCACAGTCTCTTTTCCAAGACAAAAAATAAATAGATTTTTTAAAATGAAAAATAAAATACAATTGCAAAAAATAAAATAAAATTGCAAAATGCAAAAGAGAGAAAGTCGGAGATTCCCCCCCTCTCCGACTCATATAGGTAAGGAAGCCACTACATGAGGAAGAACTCAGCTCCCCTTTTAAATGTTGCTCAAGCCGCAAGTGGTGAGCCCACCCACGGCAGAGGAAGAGGACTCGGCTTGGCGGCGGTGGCCTCTCTGTGCCTGTGCCAGCTGAACCAGCCCAGGTCACATAACGGCGGATCACATGGCTGGTTTGGCAAAGGCACAGTGAGGCCCCCGCCACCAAGCCAAGTCCTCTTCCTCTGCTGCATGCGGGTTCGCAGCTCTCTCTCTCTTTCCCCTGGCTCCTCTGCCCCAACGCTCCATCACCCAAAATTTTCTGGCTACACCCCTGCCAAGTGGGCTCTGAGGTGGAGTAGGCAGTCAAACTTGGAAATGGAGTAGCCTAACTGTATGGCCCTCATCATCCAGCATGAGATGGTCTGGGAGGGGGCAGCCTGGCCTTTACAGAGGCCAGTAAAACAGACCAGCATGTAAGTAGCAGAAGAGAGTGAAATTTCCGATCTTCACGGTGGCGAAGAAAGGACTGAAGGAGTGCAGGCTGGGCTGGAAGGAGCAACCAAGATGATTAGGGGGTTGGAGCACCTTCCCTATGAGGAAAGGCTGAAGAGTCTGGGATTTTTCAGTTTAGGAAGGAGACAACTAAGGGGGGACATGATAGTGGTTTGTAAAATTATGCATGGGGTGGAGACAGTTGACAGAGAAAACTTTTTCTCCCTCTCCCCAAATACTAGAACACGAGGGTATCCAATGAAGCTGATGGGCAGTAGGTTCAGGACGGACAAAAGGAAGTACTACTTTACACAGAGAGTGATTAAAATGTGGAATTCACTGCCAGAGGATGTAGTGATGGCCACAGGAATAAACAGCTTTAAAAGGGAATTAGATAGATTAATGGAGGATAAATCTATAAATGGTTACTACCCATGGTGACTGAGGGGAACCTCCACATACAGAGGCACTAATCATCTGAATCCTAGAGCCAGGAAGCAACATCAGGGGAAGGCCTCAGCCTATATGCCCTACTGTTGGCTATCCAGAGGAACTGGTTGACCACTGTGTGAGACAGGATGCTGGACTAGATGGACTGATCTAGTGGGGCTTTTCTTATGTTCTTATGAGCCGTCCTGTGAGGGGTAGAGATGTGAAGGCCCGAAAAAAAATGGAAAAATTCGAAAACCCCCCCACTGTTTTTCCGTTTTTTTCCTGAAGCCTTTTTTGTTTTTTTCCGAAAAATTGGAAAAATTGAAAAAAGAAAAGAAAAGAAAAAAATTGATTATGGAACGTTTTATTTTAACATGATGAATAAAATATTTTAAGACAAGGTGTTCAACAGGAACAAGATGCATTTCTTCCTATTGTCAGAAGAAAATAAAAAGGTTTCAGTTTTGTTTTTGCATGTGGGTGGGTATTCTGTTTGTAATAATTGTTTGGATACACTATATTTTTAATATGCTAGTTGTGATAATTTCATGCCAAGTCAAAATGTCCATAGTTATATTTAATGTTCCTAAAGTAACAGAATGACTTTCAATCTAGAAAAGACAAAATAAATGCTAACGTAGCATTTTTTTCAATTTCCACCAAAATTTCCTTTTTTTGGTGGGAAAAACGGGTTTTTTTCCAAGCTTCAAAATTTCTGGAAATTTTACATCTCTAGTGAGGGGACGCGGAGAGCACCCTGAACCTTCTTAGAGAGCTTTGGAAAAGATCTCTGCGGCAGGCCTCTGCAAGCGTGCTCCTATGTGGAACTGCACAGAAGACCATTCAATGAACAAAAGTTACAGGTAAGTGCAACCCTGTTTTCTGCTTCATCTGCTGGCTTTCTTCCATTTTGTCTTGGAAAAGGCTGCACAGAAGCCATGAAGATGAACTTGCCTGATTCCATCATGCTCTGGAGTAAAATGGGTGTTACAGGGAGAAGCCTTATCCTCTGTCTGGCCATCAGACTGTTAATCAAGGATCATCAGTGACTAATCTGCTTGTGTTTAGCCGCAAATGGACCCTATTCCATTAGCAGCTTCCAAAGAAAGGTTTTCCCAGCTGTAATATGCTGTCAACAACAATCCACTTTAGATTATTTGAATTGCCTGCCAAAATCCTATTTTACTGATGAGAATCAAGGCTGTCTCTGGACATACCCCTTCCCTTTATAAAACCTTCTCTGAAATTTCTCTCAGGTATCTGTACCATTCCTCCTTTCCCACTGTCCAGTTATATTACATAGCCTATTCGCCACCCTGCCCTCTTCCCCCTCTTTCCAAGCCTAAAAAGAACACTCCCACACCATATTTTGCTTTTGAACTCTGCTGCTTGTTATACAACTGGGGCCAGTCTGACCCAAACTGATATAAGACCTGGCATACTCCACCTGGTTTGCATTTTTCCCAGCCTAAGTCTATCACTGTCTTATGAGCTGCTGAACTGAGATGTGGATTTGCTTCACTTCACCTTGATTGATTATTTTCTTGGACACCCCGCCCCCCGGCATTTAGACCTCCACAAGCACAAGCATGGATCAGAAAGTATAGCCATCTCTGCTTTGTCTCTCTCTTTGTGCTTCCTACCTCTTTGTACTCTTCCTCCCTTCTTGAAAGGAATATCATGCATAGAGTTTGGAGGCCCAGAGTGCGTGTTTGTGGGCTTTCTAACCTTGGGTAATATCACTGAATACTTGATATTTCGACTGCTTGAGATTTGCTGATTTCCTAGCCCAGGTATTTGTACTATTCCTCTCAATAAACTTGACTTCTGCTTTCACTTGATCCTGATTTCGGCATTCATTCCTTTCAAGCTCATAGCAGCACCTCACCATTTAGGCAAATATTCCTTACTAGTGATGGCTACTGACTAGATTTGAGGGAATCTTTATAGATTATAGAACTTAAGTCAGCAACTCCTTGGAGTGAGAGATGGCACAAGAAATGTTTTCTTCCTTATGCTCAGGCTATTTTAGTGTAGGTTTGGGCTCAAACTGACTAGCTTAGAACCAGGCTCTTGGCTCTTCTCCTGGATCCTGCAACTGTGAAGGCTTATAACACTTCCACATTACAGTGGAAGTACATTTAACTGCTGGGGAAAAATTACTTCGGGATTATAACAACTGACTATTAAAATTCCATGAAATATTAAGATGGCAGCCATCAAGTAGGATAATGGCAGAAGCAAGGATGGAGAGTCTAACTGCAGACAATGCTTCTTGCTAATATTTTAATTTGCTTTATTCATTTAAAATATTTATATTGGGTCTTTGCCCCGAAAAAGCTTAAGGTATTTCACCCAACTTGCTGGTGTCAGTTTGTGCCACAGTGTATGGTTCAGTCAGTCATGCACCATTCCTTCAATAGTCAGCACAGTATGTGTAGCAAACTGGTATTATATAATTCAATCAATACCAAACAGAGCTAATTTTGAAAACAATGAGCTCAATTTTGTATTCTTTCAAAATACAATGCATCAGAGAACTGAGTGATGAGATTTCAGCAACAGCTCGTTAAAGCCAAGGTTCCTTTGGAAAGAGACGAATCACTAGTTGCTTGCAAAAATCACACAGGTATTTCCCTGTACCTAGCTGGAAAATGCCCTATTAAAGCACAAATTTCATGATTCACTGAACAGTAAAGAAAGCTGGAGCAAGAACTTGGACTAAATGTGGAACAACAGAACTCAATGACTTTAGGAAGAAGCAGCCACACTTCTTATGCTACCCTTGCAGTGCTTCATATAATATTTTTTCTCCATCCCATTTCCTTACATTTGTCAATACATTTCCGACCAGGACAGGGGTGTTAACTGACTCAACATTCCAGTCTGCTTTGCGTCATGGAGTTCCATAACCCACTGATGAGTAACATATGTCTAACATGTGGCAAAGAACATTCAGACTGTGTTCAAACAAGCATGGATAACTTCTCTGACCTCATACTCACCCTTCTGTGCCATTGCTACAGCACAGAAACTGATTCTACAGTTTGAAAATGGTCCACAAAGAGTGATTGTGCACAATTTCAGTAGATCCCCACATGATATATAATATATACTCAGCATACACACACAAACACATTCACATCACAAACACTTTCAAAAGTCAGGTTCAAGAATATTCAGAATTTCCAAAGTTAACAATCACATCAGAAATGTTATGGCACTCACCCTGCCTTTCCATATGAAACATTATGATTAATGTTGCAAGAAACAGAATCACACACTTGTCGGCCTATATATACCAAGAGGCCATCCAACGTGCTCATTTTCACTGACCCAGGCTATTTGATCTCTCAGTATCTCCAAAACATTAGATGAGATGGATTTTATTAGTGATCCAATTGTTTATAGAACACTGCAGGGTTTCCCCCCCCCAAATCACCTTATTTGCACTTTACAGAAATTGTTTCAGTATTTTACTGATCTTTCTGTGGGCACTGGGAGAGAATCACAATAAGGCCCGCTTGAGCACCTCCCACCAGCCTGGACACACACAGATTTTACAGGGATGCATACTTGACCTCTTTATCTCAATAATGGACATTATACTGTAATCCACATTTGGCTCAAAGAGGGAGAAGAGGTTCATGAAGACAAGACCATGCCTCTACGGTTTTACTGCTTTTATACCTGTTTGCAAACTGCTTTAAGTGTGTCATATTTAGAAAGGCAGATAATTTCTGGAAAATGTAACACAGTACTATTAGTCTAGAAATATTTCTAAAACTTGAGTCCCTACATGAAGATACCTTTAATTTAATTTACTGTACTGAAATAACAGTACTGATGAGAACAGAACAATTTTCATTTTTATTCTAGTATCTAAGAATCACCAGTATACCCATATATGCAAGTAGTAAATTGTATCTCTTAGTGCACAGGTCCCTAACCTTTTTGAACCTGCAGGCATCTTTGCAATTCTGGCACAGTATGGTGGGAGCAGCAACAAAATGGCTGCCACAGCTTACCTTCAGTCACACAGTGAAGATCCTTGTGCTGTGATGGCAGCTGCTGCCAAAGCAACATTTTTAAAAATCTGCACCACCAATCAAATATCCAATAGCTAATCAAAAGCCCGGCCTGGCCCCACCCATTCTCTATAAACACTTGGCAGGCTCCAGGAAGAGTACTGGCAGCACCATGGGAACCATAGGCACCATGTTGGGTGCCTTAGTGTCTTCACAGTGAACTAACAAATCTATATTTTAGTATAAATCTATGACCAGGTTTAGAACATAAGAACATAAGAGACGCCAATGTTGGATCAGGCCAAAGGCCCATCCAGTCCAACACTCTGTGTCACACAGTGGCCAGAAATACCAGTGCCATCAGGAGGTCCAGCAGTGGGGCCAGGACATTAGAAGCCCTCCCACTGTTGACCCCCCCCCCAAGCACCAAGAAGACAGAGCATCACTTGCCCCAGAGCCCCTAGCTATACCTTGTGGCTAATAGCCACTGATGGACCTCTGCTCCATATGCTTATCTAATTCCCTTTTGAAGCCGTCCATGCTTGTAGCACCCACCACTTCCTGTGGCAGTGAATTCCATGTGTTAATCACTCTTTGCTGAACCGTACCCTTCCCAAATTAGCATTCTATCTATGAAAATCTATGAAAAGATTTTCAAAGTCCTTATCAGCACACCTGTTCACTGGCTTTAATTTGGGGTTATACTGAATTAAAAATGAGTTGTCACCTACCAAATTCTGAAATGAGTGAAACAGTATTTTTCTGTTTTACAAATTGTCAATAAAATAGTTAATAATCCTATAAATAAGGGTTGGAAGGAACATGTCAAATGTAATCTAACTCATAGTCTCACCTTAAGTCAGGCAAGCTCACTCTTACTGCTTCCTAACCAGAGAACTTCAGCTCCTAAAAGTGGATTAATTAGAATGTATCTCCAAATACTAGACCAAATTTTCTTTATAGATAATTACAAAAGTCATTTTTTTTAAGGAATCAGAATGAGCAGGCTTGATCAGGAATCACTGAACAAATAATTAAATCCAACGACATTTGTTTACACAATTAATTCCTACAGCAGAAGTAAAGAAGATTTAAAGTACCTCTCTTCAGAAAATGCTGCCATAGTAAACATTACTAATTCTGTTGAAAATGACATAGCAATCAGAAGGACGGCAGAAAGCAGCCAAACATCCCTCAATCATGCCTGGATCCAGCTCATCTGAGAATCTGTACTAAATTTTAATTGTAGTTTGTATGACAAAACTATCTACATCAACCAGAATGAGCAAACTGAATTGATCCAAGCAACTGCACCAAGCAGTTGGCTTTCAACACTGGCAGTATTACCTCTGCACTCAATGTGGAATCCAAGTCAAAAGACATATGAGCAATTTTGCCCGCAAAGAATCAAGCAAAGCATTACAGTGGGCAATAGTTCATCTTCTAGGGGTTCAGATATGGGACTTAACAAACTTTGATTCTCCCAGAAAAGTTAATCCAGACACATCTCAGTTGATGTAACAGTAACAGAGAAGAAAGATTTCTTTATCACTATCACTGTCACTTCAGAGACCTAAAAATGGGATCTTAGGCATATTTGGACAGATTTCCACTACTGAAACTACAGCCATCTCCCTTTCTGCTTCACATCCCCAAGCTGTTTAGTAGAACATGGGGCAGGGGACCTAAAGATGGACGGTAATTCTGCCAACTGAAACTTTGTTATCTCTCTACGGCAAATACAGGCACACTGTACCAAGCCAACTCTATCTCTCCTTAGTTTAGAGGCAAACTTGCACTGTACATAAAAACAAATGCACACAGCAATACTATGTTTTTATTTTAAAAATGGGTTTTAGAAAGGTTTCTTAATATTGTTGAAAACTGAGACAGTACAAGGACAATTATTTCTCCAGGATGCTGATATGGAAATTGTAGCTAACCCAGACAAATCAAGATGGGAAGGTATACAATGACAGGCAACAGAATTCCTGTACAGTCAACAGCCAGACTGACATTAAGGAGAGTTTCTTCTACTTATCACTTATAGTAATTAACTGCATATGAGTAGGGAGGGAATTCACTCAGTCTCCACAAGTGAAAATTCTCTGAGCTGCTTAACACATCTTCCCCATTAGATATCCCTTTTCCAACTGCAGCGATTTACAGCATGTCAGAGGAAACTTTAAAAACCTCAACATAAAACCCCAAATTAACCTGAAAAATGTATTTTATAGGATCTACACTCTTATGGAATTATAAGATACAATAGGATTCAAGCTGCCATGTAAAGGGGAAATTTAATTAGAAGATCCTGGCAAGAAAAACTGAGATTCCAAGTAAGCTGATACAGCTTTGTTTTAGTGTTTTAGAGATGCCTTAAACACATATTTTAATTTCAGTAGCTCCTGAATATGCTGTTTTCCCTCCACTCAATTAAAATTTTAGAGGAGTATTTTTTTTAATTTGCATCTCAGAGTAAGACAAGGGAAGAGAGAGAAAAAAATACTTTTTTATATGTAAAAGTAAGATCCTTTAAAGCCAGACTTCACTGATACTTCAAAGCCATCTTGCGATTAGCCCATACATTTATTTAGGAGGTATTCCTTTCGGAATGAGGTAATGAGCAGACTGGATTGTCACTGTGATTTATTAGCATATCCTCTGCAAGCAGCTCTGCACCTGCATTTGCACAGATGGAACACCCACGAAGACTAGTGGTTTATTAGGGGCGACTCATCCTCAAACAACCCACAGCATTTTTAAAAGGAAATGCTTCTAACTTTAGACCTGCTCCAACAGGTGTCTTTTACTGTCTTTCTTCATGCAACTATAAACGTCTAAGGTGAGGCAAACAATTCCCTGCCTGTAGTAATCACTCCTTGAGAACAAATATATCAGCCCTTATTCTTGGAGCGGGGAGGGGGGAGGAATAATTTTTCCAAACTTATGACTTGCCAAATGCATAGGGAGAAGAGATATGGGGAAGTAAGGCTTCAAAGTCTGTACTAACTGCTCAGAGCGAAGCATCCATCTCACCTCTATACCCAGTGTTCGAAGTTACACTACTTTAGCTCTTCTCTGTTTGGCACAAATTACATATTTGTGTCAATTAACCAAGATACAGTCATTGTGATCTGCAGACTGGTATTCATCTAAAACTCGGCAAGTAACTATGGAAATAAATATAACCACTATAAATATGGGGCCAAGACTTCCTATGGAACTCTGTCTGTGTAAATCTTGTTTTCAGTTTTCTGAATATGAAGTACATGTGCACAAAATTAGGATATTCTGGATTCTTTAGATATTGATAACTCAATTTTAAATATCATTTCTTTGCTCAAATATACTAACCCTATATAGTATAGATATCCAACAAACAGTGCAAATATTTCAATGTTTAGTTTTTATCTGTTTATTTATTCAGAAAACGAATAAACTAAATCTCCAAAGACCCACTCTATCTGTTTAGAACAAAGCCCCCCCCCCTTTTCTGGAAATTTAAAATCTTTAATTTGGCATGTTTAGCTGTCCTCCATTTAATTTAAAGTCATCACCAAATCGTTAATCATTCCAACAGCTGAGACCTCTTCCATCTGGGTTCCATTCTCTCCACCCTCTTTGGTACCCTCTTCGGCACCCTCTTCAGCACTGTGAACACTGTGTCTTACAAAGTCTCAGTAAGCTGCTTGAAGAAAGACCCCCAAGGAAGAAACAAGACTGAACAGAAGGTCCAGAAGTGTAAATTCGATGTCACATTCCTCTTTGCAGACTGCATGTAATGGAAAGAAGGAAAGCATGGTGTAGTGGTTACAGTATTGGACTAGAATCCTTACTCTGCCATAGAAGATTCCTGGGTGACCTTGGGACAATCTCAGCCTAAACTACCTCACAGGGTTGTTGTGAGGATAAATTAGAAGAGAATAAGCTGCTTTGGATACACACTGTGGAGAAAGGTGGGATACAAATGAAGAAAACCATAGGGTATAGCAGAAGACGGAGGGGAGATAAAAGGTTGCTTGGTTGATTGGAAAGAGAAAAGGAAGCAGGGACTGCTAGGGTAAGAAAAAGAGGGAACAGTGTGGGGAGAAGATACAGGTGAAAGTAAGGCATCCCATACAAGTACTTGAGGGTTCTCATCATTGTACAACTGGGTTTGGTGCAGCCTAGCAACCAGCACTACACAGTTTTCCCAGGGAGAGGCTACCAGAGGGAGTAAGCTGAAGATGGGGGAGGGTGGATGAATGGGAAGGAGAGAAGGAAGCAGGAAAAAAGGGAGAGATGCTAAGGGGGCTTTCAGGAAAGGAAAAGAGAAAATAGTGGGGGAATAGATGAGATGTCCCCATTAGTCCTTGAGGGTCCCCTGCTTGTAAATATCTAAAGATTGCTATGCTACCATATGTTTATATTTAAATGAATGTAACTTGCTAAGAGAATCAAGTGTAGCCTTTGTGGGGTTAATGAACCCAAGATGAAACAGACAAATAAACAAAGTCAATTTAAAAAGACAACAATTAGCTTTTGGAACACCAACTACTACATGATCATATCCACAACACATTATACTGATCAAAAGAAAACTGCTTTCCCATCACCTGAGCTTTAATAATGCAGTGATGCCACCACGCTAGGTAAGAAGGGAATGGTATCTGATATCCCCACACAGTTTGGCACTGGGTTTTCTGTAACAGCTGCAAGAAGTAGGAGAATTTGCAGGACTGAAGATCAACATGTATCCATGCCTCAGCAAAAGTTCACAAATTATTGCAGACATCAGGAAAATTTTATAGGGAAAATAACACAAAATACTCTGTTGGCCATAGTTCTACCACCCCTGCCCTGTCCAGTTTTAAGGTATTTGCAGAGCCTGTGATATGGCAGCAGCAAATACAGAACTTGCTACAAACATGCTCCACCTCATTTGGACAATTTGCGCCAAATGTTAGCAATTCAGTGTTGTTATCATACATCTAATTCTGGCCCAATGATGCAAATCAAAAAATCCACACAATGGGGCCATGTAGGAACATGAGGAGGGGAAGGGAGGGGAGGAGAGGAGAGGAGGGGGGAAGAAGGGGGGAAGAGAAGTGGTAGCAGCTTGTGGGGGAGGAAGCAAGTGAACTGAATGGTAGGAAGAAGAAAAAATGAGTTTGTGGGAGGGGATGTGGAGAAAAAATTGGGAGGAACTGGATAGAGGGAGGGCTAGTGAACTTAGGGAATGGAATCTCCCCTGTTCTAGAGACAAGCAGGAGGAGGAGAAGCAAGAGCCAGTGGGGGAGGAAATAAGATCCCCCTTTGAGTCCCCATAGATGTATCTTTTACAACCATCCTCAGAGTTAAAGAGTGCGGGCTGAGACTACTCCAGCTGCCACTGCTCTCTAATCCCTGAGGGTGGTGGCAAAGGTGGAAACAGACTGCTTTTAGGTATGCCCTGAAGAGGGCTACAAAAGTGATACTGTGCTCTCTGAGGTGTGAGCCCCCCCTTAACATCCCCAGACACTTTCTCTGTCGTCCCCCCCCAAGACTGAGAAATGAGCATGAGAGAAGACTCCAAACTGTCGTGATGAGAGGGACCAAATGAGCCCCTCTTCACAGCCAGGATGCATGGTTGCTGAGCAGAGTTGCCTCCTCCCTGTCCTGGGGGCCTGCCATTATCTGTGCTCCAGAAGCAATTCTGTTAATGCACCTGTCTACTACCTCAGCATATCTGGTGATATCAATCCCAAGCACTTCCAGTACTGTGGGTACAGTTTCTGAAGCTCACACTGATACCTCCCCCAGCTCTAGGTTTCTGAACAGCTGCCTTTAAACATGTAAAGCCTTTTTCTTCATCTTTAAAAGATGGTGGCAACAATACCTAACACAAAAAGGCATCTTTAATCTCTCTGTATGGAACACAAGAGAACATAAGAGAAGCCAATGTTGGATCAGGCCAATGGCCCATCCAGTTCAACACTCTGCCACACAGTGGCCAAAAATACCAGGTGCCATCAGGAGGTCCACCAGTGGGGCCAGGACACTAGAAGCCCTCCCACTGTTGTCCCCACCACCACCAAGAATGCAGAGCATCACTTGCCCCAGACCAAGAGTTCCTATCTATACCTTGTGGTTAATAGCTACTGGTGGACCTCTGCTCCATGTGTTTATCCAATTCCCTCTTAAAGCTGTCCATGCTTGTAGCCGCCACCACCTCCTGTGGCAGTGAATTCCATGTGTTAATCACTCTTTGGGTGAAGAAGTACTTCCTTTTATCTGTTCTAACCTGACTGCTCAGCAATTTCATGGAGTGCCCACGAGTTCTTGTATTGTGAGAAAGGGAGAAAAGTACCTCTTTCTCTACCTGCTCTATCCCATGCATAATCTTATAAACCTCTATCACGTCACCCCTCAGCCATCATTTCTCCAAACTAAAGAGCCCCAAGCGCTTTAACCTTTCTTCATAGGGAAAGTGTTCCAACCCTTTTATCCTTCTAGTTGCCCTTTTCTGCACTTTTTCCAGTGCTATAATATCCTTGCTGAGGTGTGGTGACCAGAATTGCACACAGTATTCCAAATGAGGTCGCACCATTGATTTATACAGGGGCATTATGATACTGGCTGATTTGTTTTCCCCACCACCACCTTCCTAATAATCCCCAGCATAGCATTGGCCTTCTTTATTGCAGTCACACACTGTCTCGACTCCAAGATCTCTCTCTTGGTCAGTCTCTGCCAGTTCGGACCACATCAACATGTATTTATAGTTAGGATTTTTGGTCCCAATGTGCATCACTTTGCACTTGGCCACATTTAACCCCATTTGCCACATTGACACCCACGGGCCCAGCCTTGACAGATCCCCTTGGAGTGCCCTCACAATCCTCCCTGGTTCTCATATTAGCTACCTTTCAGTCCTCAGGAATGGAGGTAGATTTTAATGAAAAATGATATATTTTTGTCAGGAGATTCCACAAGTTCACATTTGAGTTCTTTCAGAACTCTCGGATGTATGCCATCCAGGCCTGGTGATTTATCAGTTTTTAAGTTGTCTATCAGTCATAGGACCTTCTCTCTCATCACCTCAATCTGACTCAAGTCTTTCAACGCCCCTCCCGAAATCAGCAGTTCTGGAGTGGGCAAGCACTTCTCATCTTCCACAGTGAAGACAGAGGCAAAAAATGCATTCAGCTTCTCAGACATTTTCCTATCGTCCTTCAGTAATCCTTTTACCTCTTGGTCACCCAAGGGACTCACTGCCTCCTTTGCTGGTTGCCTGCTTCTCATGTATTTGAAGAAAGTTTTTTTGTTGGTCTTTATGTTTATTGCAATATGCTCCTCATATTCCCTTTTTGCCTGCTTGATCATAGACTTGCATTTTATCTGCCACAGCCCGTTCCCTTTTATCAACCTCACTGAGACTAGCTTTCCACTGCTTAAAGGAATCCTTCTTACCTTTTACAGCTTACCCATTCAGGCCTTTTTCTATGCCTATCTGTGTCTTTCCTAGCCTGCAGTATATATTTTATCTGAGCTTCTAGGATTGCAGTTTTAAATAGCCTCCAAGCTTCCCCAATGGTTTTGACCCTTTTTACTTTTCCTTTCACTTTCCTCTTCACATGTCCCATCATATCAGAGAAGTTACCCCTTTTAAAGTTAAAAGTGGTTGTGTCGGTCATTTTGGGCAACTCCCTATTTATACAAATGCTGAACTCAATAACATTATGGTCACTGTTCCCAAGTGGTGCAATCACTTTTACATCTCACACCAGGTCCTGGAAGCTGTCTTCACATTGGAAACTATTAATATAAGGTAGCTTGTTCTCCCTTAGCCTCTAAAACAAGATTTTGAAAAAGAAATCTCCTGGTCTCTCACAGTAGTGGTCTGTCTTATGGCAGCAGATACTATAGGTTAAAAAAAATTCCACGGGGTAGCCATTCTAGTTTGTCATAGGAAAATAAGAGGAAGTCTAACTAATGTTAGTCTCTGAATATTTTGCCCTTGACTTAAAACATCAGATTCCATTGTTCACTACATGATGACAGCCACAAATATTTTGGGATTCCTTGCTTCTGTGTATTGTATATTCTGCACAATTCTCCAGGACCATGGAATGGAAGTGGGCACAGAATTCAGCTTCTTTGAGAATCTCAGTTTCTAGTTTAAAACAGCAAGATTTTAACCCATATGGATATGAAGATATGCTGAGAATATGTGGCAATACCTGAAGAAATCTCAGAAAGCAAGAATGGGGCTAAATTATATTTTCAGTGGTAGAAAATGGTGCTTGCCCCTTCCTTGACTACCAGAACCAGAATAAATTATGCAAACCAGCAAGGACTGAAGAATACATTATGCAAAATATTTAAAAATGCAATGTGATCCATTTTTACCATTTATATGGGTCCCAGAATTCAGATTCTTTGTATGTGCAGCATTTGCCTGGGTATGAAATTAAATTGTTTTTAAATATGGATAAACCCAGCCCTGCCTACACATTCACAACTCCATACAGAAGTGACCCTTCACATTTGGGAAATGATTCCTTGCCTGTTGCTCCCATTTAAGAAACTATTTGTTTAGCACTCTCAATTACATGGTTCTACACCAAACGAATTAACTAAAATGGAACACCAAAGCTTACTTCTGCAGGATGGATCTCTTAATGATAATTTCTTCATCCAAATCCGCTTCATTGGCCATGAAGAGCAACCTCTTTCCCATGCCATCCACGCCAATAAAATCACGTTGCTCCACTAAAACAGAAAGTTATAACACACATATTTAAAAACAATGATTTTACAGCCCTGTTTTAATGCAATCTAACGAGAGTAGGGCTAGTCAAATAATCTGCCAAGAAAATCGCAGATTAAAAGGTCAATGACGTTGAATGCATCCCTAAAAATTCTCAAACGCATTCAGAGGAGGAACCAAAGAAGGATGAAGAAATGTTATGTGGGGCTGCTGCAGCTACCTGTACCTAGAAGTGGCAGAGGAAAAATGCAAGCCCCAGAACAGCTAGTGAACTAAAAACAGAGCACTTCATATGCCTTACACTGTATCAGTATTATTGCTCTACACCTGCATTCTTAAGAATCAAGCATACTGAGGAAGTAATGGCTAATTGCTCCTCTTATCTCACTGAAAAATCAGATTATTTTTTCCAAACCTCTGTTGGTAGCTGTGGAAAGGCTTATTTTTTCATACAAGAATATTCATTAACAGCAGAATCCTGGACATATATGCTGGAGTTTCCAGAAGAAAATGCCAAAACCTTGAAAGTGGGAGTTCCGACACACACTTAAATTCTGCACTTTACAGTTAACCCGGCTCTCTGACGGATTGCACTTGCTCCATGCCACAGCAAACAGGAAGATATAAGTAATGGAGCTAGCAGCAGTTTAGTTCAGGCGGGCCTGTGTTTACTCTCAGCCCAAAGAGGAGAGGAGAGGAATCTAAGCAAAAGGAGCTCAGAAACAGGCAATATAAGCATCATAAACTAAGCTATCATAGTGGACAATAATTATCTTTTAAACAACATCGAGTATAACATCTGGTATTTAATAATTTCTTTCTTCCAGTTCTATAATCAGTCTCTGGTTCTTTTATGTACTACTATCTTGATGTTAAGTTCCATTAAACGTGCTGTATAAATTTGCTGTGTATTTTTGCATTATTTTTGTAATATTTACAAAATAATTAACAATGTACTAAGAACACATTGTTGCTGGAAAACACACAAAGAAGCTATCTGGGATACCATTTCAGTTCGCATATTCTGCCTGAATGTCATGAAAACTGTAAAATTGTGTCACAGCTGCCAATTTCTGTGGTACTGTTGGCTGTCAGAATCTGAGAGCGTCTGCTTACCCAGCTTTTTCTTCCCTTTTTGACCTGGTACCAGCTCTGTAGGTTCACAGGCTTTCTTCATCAGCATGGCCAGTGTGGCATCATGAGCCCGGAATAAGTCCACTACTTCATGAAGAGCAACATCTGTGATAAGATCACAGCTTAGCACCAACACATCTGTCTGTCAAACAGAAAAGAACATATATATGAATAACATACACACTCTTCAGAAATGCATATGAGATGAAGTCAATATGGCAAGGCTTTCGAACAGCTATTATAAGGCATTCTTATCCAAGATACAGGTCATTTCCTAAGCCAGTTTGGTGTAGTGGTTAAGTGCGCGGACTCTAATCTGGGAGAACCGGGTTTGATTCTTCACTCCTCCACTTGCACCTGGCTGGATGACCTTGGGCAAGCCATAGTTCTGATAAGAGCTGTTCTTGAAAAAAGAGCAGTTTCTGTCAAGAGCTCTCTCAGCCCCACCTACCTCACAGGGTGTCTGTTGTGGGGAGGGGAAGGGAAAGGAGTTTGTAAGCTGCTCTGAGACACCTTTGGGTAGTGAAGGACGGGCTATAAATCCTATCTCTTCTTCTTCTCTTCACTAAGACTTTTTCCTGTTCTGTTAATACAGTCTCTAGAATAGGTCAAATCAACAGAACAGTTAAGCTTTGTGTTTTGAGAGTATTAGCATTGTACACAATCTTCCATTGCAGAAATGCCGACATTATTTTAACCATCCTCATATCTTATACTAATGAGCATAATGTATCAGCAGTATGAAGATGTAACAAATCCACCCTTTTACTTCTCCTGCAGCCTAATGTTACTGAGTGACCTCAGAGGGGGGGGGCAATATTATATGGTTTAGGAACACCTAATACTATAATGGCTGCAGAAGCTAAGCCTGGGTAGAGCTCATCATAAACCTGAATGGGAGGCCTCTAGGAAAATCATGTAAAACTAACATATAAGTGTGTATTTATTTATTTATTAAAAAGCAGTCTGCCCCTTTCACTGTCATACGAAAGAATGTCTTCTCTACACCACATTGACCTAAGAGTCACTGAAAACCAGTGCAATGTAGTGATGATGGGGTATTACAAGGGGGGGGTCCATTCTCAATTTTTACAACAGAAAAATTGAAAACTGTGGAGAGCTCTGAAGAAAACCCATGTGAAATATTCTCTCTTCTGGAATGAGTGAAATGCTTTTTAAGACAGGATATTATGCAAAATGTGTATCATAATGATAATTCCTATGTATACTGTAGGCATAGAAAATAGACTGCATCGAATCACTACACTAAGCAAAGTCTGAAGTCTTTCTCCAGTCATATGAGTCTTCCTTCAACTCAAGTGGCTTTTTCTCTATTGAAAGTCATTTAAATGGGAGGAAACTAGAGGAACTTCCGCCAGCCTAAAGTAGGATACCACCCAATGTTCATTGTTAAATGTAACTAATATTGTCTACAGTTAATATGCTATAATAATGTATATGATGATAATACACTATTGAAGAATTCCGTGTTTTCCACATTATAAAGTTTAACCTTCAAACATGGCAGTACAGGAGCACTGGGTGGGAGAGATGTGTTGTATGTTTCAGCATATCACAAGGCTCCTTGCTGCACATACAGCTGGCAGGAGGGTAAACAAAATAAGAAAGCCTTATAAATAATACCAGTCTCAGTATCATTTCCATCGAGAAGCTGCTCATCAAGGGCATGGGTACACACCACTGTCATCAACATTCTGCTCCCCTTTCCCAGGAAGCTACCCAACTTTCTTAAACATATTAATGGTTGACTAGACACTATTTGCTAGTGTTTGCTAGTGATGGGTGAACTTGAATTTACACTGTTAAAAGCCACATGCACTACAACAGAAAAACAGGTTGCTTACCAGTAACTGGTGATCTTCGAGTGGTCATCTGTGCATTCACACCAATGGGATCTAGTGCGCCTGCACTGGATCTGCCGGTGCCGTAGCAAGCTCTCAAAAGGATTTTCGTGCCTAGTCCTACTGAGCATGCCCAGGAGCCCCAGTGAGCATGCCCAGAAGGACAGGCACGGACATCCCGCCAGTTCCTACCAACCGCCGCGTATCAGCTCCTAATAAAACAGGTAGAAGAAGACAGCAGCGGGGCAGGAGGGCGGGTGGTGTGAATGCACAGATGACCACTCGAAGATCACCAGTTACTGGTAAGCAACCTGTTTATCTTCTTCGTGGTCTCTGTGCTTCACACCAATGGGAGATTAGCGAGCAGTAGCCTACCTGGAGGTGGGTGCTGTCAGGTGTTTACTGCTTAGCCGATGATAAAACCTGACGTCCCAGACTGTCACTGGTGGACTGGCGGTCTAGGGCGTAGTGCCTGATAAAGGTATTAGGCGTGGCCCAGGTAGCGGCTCTGCAAATGTCTTGCAGCTGTAAGAGGAGGGCCCGCTTCACATCCAAATTATGCATCAGCCTGTCTTCCTGTGATTTCGGGTCAGAGTAGAAATCAGGGAGGAAAACTTCAGACTGCAAATGGAATTCGGAGACCACCTTGGGTAAGAAAAAAAGTCTGGCACCAGACGGACCCCATCCGGGAGGAAGGTTATAAGTA
Source organism: Gekko japonicus (assembly GCF_001447785.1). NCBI lineage: Eukaryota > Metazoa > Chordata > Lepidosauria > Squamata > Gekkonidae > Gekko > Gekko japonicus. Next base: position 2,029,899 of record NW_015173124.1, on the reverse strand, counting down.
TGGTGAGTCATGTCGGAAAGCCAGAAGTTCACCCACTCATCTGGCGGAGGTAATGGCA
>NW_015173124.1:1990793-2029341 GCF_001447785.1 Gekko japonicus | reverse complement strand
TGTCCTTCTGGGCATGCTCACTGGGGCTCCTGGGCATGCTCAGTAGGACTAGGCACGAAAATCCTTTTGAGAGCTTGCTACGGCACCGGCAGATCCAGCGCAGGCGCACTAGATCCCATTGGTGTGAAGCACAGAGACCACGAAGAAGATCAATGATACAATCAATACAGTTGTTGCAAAAAACCTTTGCCAATACAGAAGGTAACATTGAAATCAGAATCTTCAATTCGACAGTCAAACTAGACTCCAGAATTACAGAAAACAACGGCAAAAGAAACTTCTTCCTAGCTTCAGCTTTCAGTGGGCAGTCAAATATAATATGTGCTACAGTTTCAATTCTTCCCGCAGAGCATGAGCAAACTCTTTCAAAATAGGGAATCCTTGAATATTGTCCAACTAACACCGTTTGGACCATCATAAAGGCTCATCATAACTTGGGGACTGTCAATGAGTATAAATATTTCGGTATTTTATGTTGAAAGGGTAGTCCTAGTGCAACAGGAGAACAAACTCATCAGGCACAAAAACAATTTACAGTGAGCTCTTTGAGGGGGGAAATTCTGTTCTCTAACAGTTCTCTTTGTTGTTGTTCAATTGCACAGTTGAGTCCGACTCTTCATGACCCCATGGACCACATCATGCCAGGCCCTCCTGTCTTCTGCCGTCCTCCAGAGTTTGCTCAATTTCATGTTCATGCATCAATAACACTGTCTAACCATCTCATCCTTTGCTGTCCACTTTTTCTTTTACCTTCAATTATTCCCAGCATCAGGGTCTTCTCCAGTGAGTGATCCCTTCTCATTTGGCATGGTAATGTCTCTAGGTTTGCCATAGCTTTCAAGGAGCAGGCATCTTTTAATTTCATGGTTGCAGTCACCATCTGCAATGATCTTGGATCCCAGGAACGTGAATTCTGTCACTGCTTCCATGACTTCCCCTTCTATTTGCCAAGGAGTGATGGAGCCAGATGCCATGATCTTAGTTTTTTTGATGTTGAGTTTCAAGCCAACTTTTGCACTCTTCTCTTTCTCTTGTAATGACTTGGGCCTTCCCCAAGAGCCTCCATCTGTTCTCCAACCACCCCATATCCACTCGCCCTCAACCCAACCCCACTTACTTTGTGATTGGTGCTGTTCTGTTGTCCAGACAGGCTAGTGGGAACTAGTGACTGGCCAGCAGACAAATGGCTAAGCAAAGAGCCTTTCTCCGTGTTCCCCCTTTTCTTCTCTTTCTCTCCTCCAGCATCTCAAACATTGCTTCAGTTGCACCCAACATGCTAAGATATACCCCATGGAAATGTACTTCCCACAGTTCCTAACATTAAGCATTAAGCACAGGTGAAGGGGTGGGAGATGGAGGGGGAAAGAGGCTTGCTGCCTGCCTGTCAGGGCAGCAGGACAGTAGCAGATATAAATGGAAGGAAAGACGGTTCTTCCCTGGCTTGCATTATATAACTGTACCAAAGAAACACTCATACCTGTAAAACTCACATTTGTCAAGTCAGTACATATTACAAGATATTACCAAACCTCATATTTAGAACTCAAAGAGTATGAATTCTGGCAGCCACTCTAACTTTGATAAATTTGACAGAATACTCTCCACAAAATCTCAAAGCCAGCATTTGCTTGCTCTGCATCACTTAGACATTTTCTAGCATTGTTGTAACACCATCAGTACAAATCCACTTATACAAAATTAAGAAAATACCTTGGATTTTGTTATACTACAGAGTTCTTTTGCGTTTGTTATTCCTTATTTGCAAGATCTGCCTTAGATTAGGGTAGGAAAGGCTTGTACTAGGAATTTCATTCCTGAAAACGCTAAGATTCTAACGTTTTGCACACTGTGAACTTCAGCCTTTTCAGACCCTAGAAGCCACGCTTAACATCTAGGTGGCAGCGTGGGATCCACTAAGCTGCCAGCCTGTAGCAGGAAGACACATAACATCACAACATTGTGACAGGAACTCACATTATCTCAGTGTCACACAACAGGAACAGGGCAAGCCAGAGTTATGAACCGAGGACAGCAGAGCAACACAAACTGAGCACTTGGAGGTGTATCACACTGAAGAACAAGACAACGCAGGCAGGGTCAAAGACCCCCTTCTTGTAAAAGCTTTCCCTTACCTTCTCTCCCTCCCTCCTTCCCATGACCCAGTCACCTTTCCCTCCCTGTCAGTTATCCCGTGCTCCTTGCCTGTGCTTACATAGGGGGAAAAGATGCCTGTGCTAAAAGCTAATCTTCTCCATCACAGGGAGACCTCATCCTGAAATTCCTTTCACTTTGTGTGGACACAGGAACAGGGCAAGCCAGAGTTATGAACCAAGGACAGCAGAGCACAAGAATCAGAGATAGCAACACAAGCTGAGCACTTGGAGGTGTATCACATTGAAGAACAAGACAACGCAGGCAGGGTCAAAGACCCCCTTCTTGTAAAAGCTTTCCCTTACCTTCTCTCCCTCCCTCCTTCCCATGACCCAGTCACCTTTCCCTCCCTGTCAGTTATCCCGTGCTCTTGCCTGTGCTTACATAGGGGGAAAAGATGCCTGTGCTAAAAGCTAATCTTCTCCATCACAGGGAGACCTCATCCTGAAATTCCTTTCACTTTGTGTGGACAACAGACTGTGCCCTTGTTACACAAAAGTATAAGCAGGAGGTCCTTCCAAAAAGCAGCTCTGCAACCAATCTGAGGATCCCAATCCATGTACTGAAGTCCCACTGCTTTGGAAGGAAACCTGCATCTTATTTCTATGAAATTTCTATCACATTGTGAGGTAACACACAGGAAAGCCAATTAATCTGAAAACTGATGTTACCACTTCAAACATCTGTTCAATTCTCATCCATTAATTCACTTATTTATTTGATTTATTAGAAACCTGCCTGAGGAAGCTTGCAAAATAAAACATAATGAAAGCATAAAATATTAACGTTGCTTGAACTCAGCATTAAAAAACAAGCCAATCATAAAGATAATTGAGCAGCTGAAGATTAATACCAGTTTTACTAAAATATGCTATTAAAATGCTGTTAAAAGATTAGCCTCTTAATCAAATGACAGGGTAACAGAAATATTTGGGCCTGCAGATTAAAAGAGAGTATCATAGGTGCCAAGGGAGACTCAAGGGGATGCTCATTCCATAGGCAAAGTGCCACTACTGAAAAAGCCCTGTATTTGGTTGCCACTCACCTCACCTCTGACAGGACTTGTGAGGCATATCTTAACAACTCATGGACTAGATAATGTAGGAGGAGGCAATCCATCAAATACCCTGGCCCCAAGCCATTCAGGCAGTTAAAGGTAAGAACCAGCACTTTGAATTGTGTCCAGAATCAAATGGGCAGCTAGTTAAGGAGTCATATTTTGTTTCTGAGTAGATTGAAATTAACTCAATTAAGATTAGAAGAAATAAAACAAATCATTGCAGGGAGTTATTTAAGTGTGCTAATGCACATAACCCCCACTCATTTCCATCACAGACTCACAACACATTAGCATGGTCTTCCTCGGGACAGTCATCAGTGTTGAGTAAAGCAACTCCATTATTAGGTTTTATCCTAAACAAAACAAAATCTTTTAAACTCATCATTTTAATATCTCCTTTTTTTTTAAACAGCAGCAATTTACTCTCAGTTAATATAAGCACTAAAATATTTCCACCCTGTTCAGAATTCCATTTAGTTAGGGAATAAAGTATTTCCGTTCTCCTAAACTTTGTATCCAGGTGGAGAAGAAAGCCAGCAATCTTTTATTCCCTTGTACCCTATCCAACTATATATCTGCTGAAGAGAACAATACCAGTCAAATGGTCTCTTTCAACAACCTAGGGGAAAGCAATGAACTACTACTAGATGTTCAAGTGATTTAACACTAAGTAACCTTCCCTGGTAAAGTGCAACCTATATGAAAGCAGGAACACATTCTGCAGTAGTTCCAGTAGTAAACCAACAATAAATTTCCAGTGCAAAAGCATTTATTTACTGATAAAACATTCTCAAAGCTGAAAACTTCACCCCGAACCCTCCTCTAGTCCTACTTCTTAGATACAATATTCCTCATGGTTTCCCCACACTAGGGAAATGACAAAGAGGAAATACCGCCCACTTCATGAAATTGCTGAGCGGTCGGGTTAGAACGGATAAAAGGAAGTACTTCTTCACCCAAAGAGTGATTAACACTTGGAATTCACTGCCACAGGAAGTGGTGGCAGCTACAAGCATGGACGGCTTCAAAAGGGAATTAGATAAGCATATGGAGCAGAGGTCCATCAGTGGCTATTAGCCACAAGGTATAGATAGGGACTCTGGGGCAAGTGATGCTCTGTCATCTTGGTGCTTGGGGGGGGTCAACAGTGGGAGGGCTTCTAATGTCCTGGCCCCACTGGTGGACCTCCTGATGGCACTGGTATTTCTGGCCACTGTGGGATACAGAGTGTTGGACTGGATGGGCCTTTGGCCTGATCCAACATTGGCATCTCTTATGTTCTTATGTTCTTATGTTCAGAGCGACCCCACCCCAGCAGAACTGTGGGTTTATGTAAAGCAGAAAATAAAACTGAGTCAATAACTTTAAGCAAGTTGCAGCTCACGTGGGTTCCTGGGAAGTTACAACGCTGTATCTGACAAGTTCATCATGACAGCATAAAATCTGTTCAAAATGCTGTGGCGAAAAGGTTGCAGTTAAGCTGCCTTTTAAATACCAAACTGTTCCTTTTCCAATAGGAAACTTCTTTATTTCACAACTGAAAGACATTCACATCAAGGGCAAAACCCACATCAGGCCCATGGACAGGGCTTTAGAAGCAACTATCTGGACTTATAAACTCAGTCTTGTAATTATTTAACTATGTACTTTAATCTGCCACCCTAGTGAACTGCCAACAAGGCTTCATAATTGCGAACAGGCTTCTTGTTTTAGGACAAACTTTGGCAAAGACTGAATGCAAGACCCCCGAGGAGCGCAAGGGAACAGAACCACCAAATGTCTGGTTGCCATCTGTTCTACCCATTTACTCTCTCGATATGTAAATAAACGTCAGAGAGCACAGGGACCAGTGAAACACACGGTTGCTAAGTGAAGCCCACATTTCTGCCTCTCCTCCTGATGAACAGAGCAGTGGCCTCAGATGCACGCTGAGAGTACACCATGAAAGGCTCTTTTGGGACTCAACAGCCTCCCCTTTGAAACACCAACACCCTCATAAATAAAGCCCTTACTGTCTGATGGATGCCCCTTTTCCAGTGTGGAACCCCTGAAAGAATAAACTAATGGCTGAATGAAAAAATAAACCAGGCCAGCACCCTAGCAGAAGGGTGTATTTTCCTTTACTTTCTATGGCTGGGGTAGTAAAAAGAAAATAAATGGTACAGCCTCTGCTTTTAAAGATATGTACTATATAAGTCTAGCACACCTTCATGATGAGCCACTGATATGAAGGAGAGAAGACACAGAGAATAGGTTAATGTGACCGGGGGGCGGGGGGGCAGGAATGTGACCCTGCTGTGTTTCATAATATAGGCAAATAAAAAGATAAAGCACATCTTAATGAAATGCATGCAGCACTAATTACTGCAGCACTCCCCAGTTATTAAAAAGTATATGATAAGAATCGACATGGTTTGAAGTATGCGCTATACTTATTATGTACATACCTCAGGTTTAGTCAGTGCAAGTGGAGATAAAAATCATGCAAAAACAATTGTAATTTCATAACATCCATTACACAGTTTGGAGAAGGGAAAAACATTATACTCAGTATAAAACTTGGGATCCAGCTCAAAACATCAAAAGAACCACGGAAGCATGAGATGCCCCAGAGACTGGCCCTAAACAAACTTCAGACCTCCCAGATTACGTATATTTTTTCTTTCTTTCACCATATCAGCATTGATATCAAAGGAGTACATTGTACCTAAAGTTTCAAAAATGGAAAATCAAAGTCTCAAAAGCTTGTGGACACTGAAAACATGATGCTTGATGGAAACGAACTAAGATTAAAGCAAGAAACCTCAAGATGCTCTGGTGCGAAGAGTGGCCAACTAAAAGTCTGAACTGTTAGTTGCTCTCGCAATTAAGAAGACACAAAAGTCTTCTGTGAAAGCAGACATTCCTTTTATTTCTGAGAGCACCTAAAATACACTAGGTGCCTCGCAATTAAGAAGACACAAAAGTCTTCTTCTGTGCAGGCAGACATTCCTTTTATTTCTGAGATGACCTAAAATACACTAGGTTGTAAAAGTCAAATAGGTTCTGCCCACAGGCTTACAGAGGGTTGGACCCTACCAACTTTTCCACTGGCACAAGGAGGAGGGGGGTACTTTTGCCCTGTTCCCCTCCTTGCTGCAGCCCTGACCCATGTAGCTTTTTGTCTACTCATGAAAATAATTGGAGAAGTGACTTGTTTTATGTGGCAAAGAAGAGAAGTGTAAAGAAGACAGAGTCCTGTAGAACCCAAAAGCTAACTAATCAGTGAAAGGGCAGGGGCATCTTCTTGACTGCTGAGTTTTTAATTCAACATGAAATGCAAGTCCTTCAAAGTTTCCCTAGAGTAGATGATTCTGGGCGGGAAATGAGATCTGTATGCAGACAATCAGTGCCCCATGTAATAAAGTGGTAGACAGGACAGTAAGAAGAAGCAACTTCACCTTTGCTGCTGAATCCAACAGTAAAGGTGTCAGTGAGGCATAGTGCTTAGAGTGGCAGACTAGAATCTGAGAGGTTCAGGTTTGCATCCCCACTCATGCCGTGGATGCTTGAGCCAGTCACACCCTCTAAGCCTAATCTTCCTGACAGGGCTGTTTTGAGGATAAAATGGAGGAGAGGAGAACAAGGTAAGGTGCTTCAGGACCTCAAGGGAAGAAAGGTGGGGTATAAACGAAGCAAATAAAAAAATAAAAAATTCTGAGAAATCACTTAACCTCCATAATCATCTGTTGTTTATATGGGTATACAGAGCCTTCCAAAACTAAAATTAGATTGCAGAGAGTAGATAGTCTGAAAAACTACCCCATGTTCAATTTCTCCTTTCTTCAGCTCCTACTTGTCCATTATCAACTTGGCATTTCCCCTAGATTCTCTATCCAGGCTGACACTATTGTCTGGACAACAAAGGCCGCTAACTAAGCCCTGCCTCTGAACAATTTAGGATGGTAACTAAGCCCTACACCAGCACCAGGGTGGGGGTTGACGTGGGGTTCAGCACCAGGGTGGGGGTTGACGTGGGGTTCAGGTGTCACCCTAAGTCTCTCCAGCCCATTTCACAACCACTACAACGTTATACCAGCAACAACCCTACTGTCCCACAGAACACATGGAGGATGAAAATATAAGATCCCCACACACAGCCCTCTCATCTCATTCCAGCTCAGTTTAGGGTACCAAAACTAAGTCTGCAGCCAATCACTGCCTTCCTAAGCATTATATAAACCTCAGCCAGGACACCCAAATCAAGGGGGAGAACACTGTTGTAGCATGTTGCTAACACAGCTTTGCTCAGATCCATTATAGATTCTCCATCTCAGATGACACAAGACACCAAAGGGCAGTCTCAGCTCTTCCAACCGGGATGCTAGAATAATGTACCCCACACAGGTGAGCAAGGGCGAGGGAATTCCTGTCTCAGTAAGTGCAGCAACTGTTTCTCCTTGCCTTTCACATTTTCATCTACTCTGCACATTGGGGGGGGGGGAGTATGAAATACAATCCTAGATGACGACCAGTCACTCCACTCTAAATCTTTACTACTGCTGGCCACTGTGGCCAAGCACCTATGTTGCCTGTTTCCTTGTAGCAGAAGGGCAGAGAGAGTTTCACAGCAATGTCCAACAAGGGATGGGTAATAATTGGAACAATGGTTACACTATGTCACCCCAGAGATACAACCCACCCAAGGAGGAAGGGGGACCTAATGGGACTGAAGAAGCACCAAGTACACAGCTGTGGGGGCTCAACTTCCTACTTATTGCTATTGTGAAGTATTACGCATTGCTGCTCTTTTGTCTCTTGGGACTCTGCAGGCAGGTATTCAAGAGGGCGAGAGGCTGGGATGGAACGCATTCACAGTGCAGTGACAATAAATTGCCAATCTACAATACAAGTGGCCACAGTAACCCCCAGTGCTTCCAGCTGCTCCCTGTGGGGCTGACAGCTCGCTTGTAGCCTAGTTCCTGCACCACTGCAAATACCGCTCTGCCAGAACAGCTGTCCTTCTCACTGAATAAGTGATAGGGACAGCTTTACCTGAGGTCCATCAGGGCAACTTGCATAGGCAGGAGCACTGTCAGAACAAGAGAGCTGGCAACCCTATAATTATTTGACTTGCTTTCAGTATTCCTTATGCTGTACAATGAATATATGGACTGACATACAACTGTGTCTTATTGATGGGGGTAGATATCAATCAATTGCCACCACTTCCTTGTTACTGATCTCAGCTGTCTTCCACATGCTCCTCACATCCAAACTGTACAGAGAGGACTGTCCAATGTGTGCACAGCTATGTTCTTGCATGACAGAGGGGCAAGCACTCTTTCAGATCACTGCTGGAATCAGATAAAGATATGTAGTCTACCTGATATTTTTTTCGGGGGGGGGGGGACAGAAAACAACAGTTGCTGAGACAAATAGTAGTTGGTGGTTGTATGAGATTTCTAAGTACAGCTGGGAGATGGTGCATGAGTAATTACTAACAGGCATGTGACACAGTCAATCAGTATAAGCAACCCATCCAAAGTGCCTGTATCCAATGGTGTACAATCTCAGGTGTTGCTGGGAGTGGTTTTGGGGCTTTCCAGTCACATGTGAGGCTTGAATCAGGGATCCTGGGTGTGCTATGCCTGTGCCTTGCTGTTGTGTTATGCCATTGTTTGCAGCCCTTCCTGACCTAGTATACGTATTGGCTGGTATCGTCAGTAGGGCACTGTGGGATTCCTAAAGCCCATTATGTGTCTTGTTGGGCATGTGATTACAAAACCTCTCTAGAGAGTGTGAGGCTTGGGATTCTAGTCTGGTCTCTTCCTTCTGTTATGCTGCTGTGCAGCCTGTTGCCAGCCAAAAGGTGAACTTTGTTTTCTTGTCAGCATTCCCTTTAGTGGGATCCAAGCCCATGGCCCCAAACTGATACAAGTGTGCTTTGCCCCAATGAGGTATTGGAGAGTTGAAAGGAATGGCTTCTATTAATGTGTGCTCGTGTGCTCCCTTGTTTCTGCTCAGTGTCTGCATTCCCATGGCCGATCCAAGCTAGTGCTCCTGCACCCCAAGACTTGAACTCTTGTATTGGAAAGGTCTACTTTGGCATTTTATTGAGACTGCCTCCACTAAGTACACTGCAGAAGCAAACAAGTGCTATGGCTGGAATGGTCCTGCTTCCTTCCCTATGGGCATGCCTGACAAAAAGGAACATGAACCCATAACCTGAAGGATCTGCGAAACGCCAGTGCTCCTCTTGGCCACAACACAGACCTCCTTCCAAAGGAGGGTGCAATTTCCTTTTCTCCCTCTCTTGCTGTGTTCTGTGTGTGAGTGATAGCAGCCTAATGTTGGGGGGAGTGCTGGTTAGCTGCTTCCACCTGTCATCTGCCTTTCACAGGGGAGCAGTCAGCACACCACCACTCCTTGACTGGTGGACTGCAGAATGGTTGTTATGGACTCTGGTAAATTGCTATGTTCTATGCACTTTAGAGGGGGGGGTCTTTCCCCCCATATTTCTTCTGTGCTTAATGAGTTTAGATATTGGTGTGCCTGTGAGGTTTATCTTCAACTTTATCCTTAACACTACTCCACAAGATCAAAAGTGACCGACAACTTCACAATTAAGACTTCATTCAGTCTTCTCTTGTGCTGCCTACCATCTTGTACACTACTGAATGTTGATCCTGAATACTGCCCCCTTCTTAAAAGCGTAATGAGCAAAACCTTTAGGTTTTCAGTGTCCAATCTAAGACCTAATGATAGGGCAAGACAATAACCGAAATAAATATATGTGTCACGTATAAGGAGCTCTAAGGACAGCCTTGAAGAATGCACTCCCAGGAGAAGCAGTCATTCAGGTTTCTCCTCATTCACAGCAGCAACAAAAAACATTCTTTTCTTCAAATAAGAATGGCCTGAATCATTCCTCCCTGGACAATTAACATGCAACCAATGGTCCACAGCATCATCTGAAAAAGGGTAGAATGAGCCAGCCCTTCTGCTCCTACGGCTGGGCAAGGAAGGACAAAATTCACATACTAATCTATAGCTAGGTAAACAACTGTGTGTCCCAGCAAAGACATGATGGGAACTTCTGTATTATTTTCAATGGTCCATAAAAGAAAATAGTATTCATGCAGGAAAACTGGATTAGTATAGCAGCAGTTGAACTTGACCTCCATATTTCATAGCAAGGTCCTGCATATATAAAGTCCTTCTGCCTAGTAAGATCTATGAGCAGGGCCCTGCAGCAAAGTCCTTGTAGCCTTACCCCAAGGGTGTAGAACAAGCTGTGTGAAGAGGTACGTCGACATACCTTTTTGTTCACACACACCCCTCCAAAAGTAAGGCCCACCTGTTTAAATGACCCTTTGACTTTTAGGCTGGTGCTACTGCTACTGCAATGACAGCTACCACTCAATTGGCTTTTACTATTTTATGTGGGTGGTATTTTATATTGGGATTCAATTATTTTATATTCTCTATAAACTGTCTGTAATTTAACAGAGGCATTATATAAATATTTAAAATTAATGTTAAACATTAACATGATTCAAGTGACATGAGAACCACATGAGGCTCACAAATCTATGTTTGACCAAACATCACCCAAAATCCAACTAAGCCCTCAGATTACCATTTGGTAATTATAAATTGCATTCCAGTGTTTAAAATGCAAGAAGTAAGATCTGCAAGGAGATAGATTCCTGCCTGCTTCTGTCCATGGAACTTACATCACCTCCGGGTGTCTTTCACATGTAGTCCTTGGTCAGAACTGGCTCTAAATTGGGGTATTTCTGATATTTAATTTTATGTATTCCATCACCAAACGCTTGGAACTTTCTTCTTCTTTTGCTGTTCAATGTGTTAACAACATATGTAAAGGACAAGAGTCTCCTTGGAGCCATCAAAAGAGTAAACGAGGCAAAGCTGTTTTTATTTGTATTTCAGAGATACACTCCAGCCCTAAAATACTGAGAACATCCTTTCAAGCCTCACGAAAGGAGTCTGGTAAAATGCTTTTATACGAAAACAAAACGCTCTGTTTATCTATTTCAAAATTCACTCCTAAATGAGGGAGGGAAAGGTCCCATTTGTCTCCTTTTAGATGAATTTCACAGTACTTTAAAAAATTCCACTGACAGTCTAAATATTATTTATATAATAGTATATATTAAAAAAGCAGTTTTTCTTTCCATGGTCACCAAGTTCTTTTCAACTGTATGAGGATTCAGATTCTGTCTCCCAGCCTTTACAGTGAGCTTTCTTACATCATGTGTTTGGAAAGGAGATTTTTCAACAGAGGAAGTGAAGCGCTAAGCCACCCTGTCCAAGACGACATGGATCAGTGACCCTCAGCAGCATGCAGACCACTGGTGTGACATCACACTTTCCATAATGTGGCTCCAAAAGATGCACATACCAAACAAGATCTAGAGTCTCGGTCTTTGTTTAGCTGTTGAGAGGAATTATTTTTCTCTCCATTTTTTGCAAGGATCTTTAGTTTAGACTTTTTTTTAAAAAATCAGTTTAAAGAGACTTGAAAAACCAGATGGGCCATTCCAGGTACTATTATTTCATTTGTAAAATCTTACCAACAATTATATGTAGTCTGACTCAGGAAGGGCTTTCATTAACCCAACTAAAGGCTCATCAATAATGGAGAATGTTAAATTATTTCACGGAGGTTCTAATGGTAATATCTAATCCAATATAGCCAATGACACCAGACAGAGGAAAATCTAACAGCAGGAAAAATACTTATAGAAGACAACTTTTTGATATAGTGGGCAGGATCCAGAGAAATACAAACAGAACTTTGCTCATACAAAAGGACTCCTTCTCCCCACTGTAGACCATTGTGTCCCTCTCAACAAAATGATTAGGGGACTCTCATCAATGGGACAGGCTGGGCCACAGGAAGGTGCAATTGTAAGGAGAGCATTGAAGAAATCAGGGGATTACACACACACACACACACACACACACACCATGCAAGCAGAAATGCATTTTGCTCATGCTCTCTGAATCTCACCCCCATAAGGGCCAAAACATAAATGCCCTAGTCTCCCATTGAATCACTGATATACCAGCAAAGATGGTTTCAAAATGGCAGTTATGTATGGTGGACTAAATCTTACAGTGAAAAAAAAACACTAAATAACACCTCTGAGGATGCCAGTCACAGCTGCCGGCAAAACGTCAGGTACTACAATGCCAAGACCATGGCCATACAGCCCGGAAAATCTACAACAACTAATCAACTCTGGCCATGAAAGCCTTTGACAACGTATACCATCTTACAATCATCAAGGAGCCATGACTTCCTGATCATATCTGTGATTCTATGTGGTTGTAGAGCTCATAATACATAGAAAAAAGGCCCCCTCTCGCATCATCATCTTCAGTGACATGAGAGCAATAACAATGTTTTATTTTTTTTATTTAACCTTCGATTTATATACCGCCCTAACCCCCCCAATGTGGTATGCTGCTCAATAAAGTAAGTCATCTGAGGTGGGATGGGATTAGCTTGCTCAGAGGTTCCTTTCCATGCAATTTTTGCTTCTGTTCCCAGGAGGAGCACTGCTGACACGAGAAGCATCTGTGTGATGGACTCCTCCCCCATGACCTTGAATTTCTTACACTGGTTTAGCCCCATACAGCTATGTTGTGCGGCCCATGGCTGGACCCCACTCCCCCAGCTGAACCTCAGTCAGTCTTCTTGTCACTGAGAGTTAGCATTCTCATCCCCACCTGCCCAGTGAGAGGTTTCGGGGGAGAAGTGACCAGAATGGCAAGAAGTAGCATTTTGACCCCCACAGGCACACACTTTGGGAGGGAACACTAATACTCAGCATTCTCCCCCCTCCCCAAGAAATTTCCTCTTAGGATCCCAGGCACTAGCATTTGCAAGTAACTGGTATCCAACTGGGAAATTCCTTCCCAGATGCTTACAAATGCAAGAAATTTCTCCACTGGATTCCAGGGGCTTGTGCTTGCAACAGAGAAATGGGGGAGGGGGGGAGAGAATCACCTGAATGGTGGTGTCCTGACCTCACAAAACAGTTAAGTGGACCATAAGAGAAGTGGACACCATCATGGGGCACCCTACATAGCTCCACTCAAGATCCCTTATGGTCCATCTAACTGATTTTGCATCCTGCATAAAGAGCTACATAGGACTGAGTGAATCATGACATAGCAGTGGCCCAAACCTGTCTGTATATCCTTGCTTCTTCCAGTGCTACTATATAAGAAGTACAACTTATACTGTGTACTGAATTATTCTTGGGCAACTGGGAAGTCACCAAGGTCGAATGGATTACTCCCGTTATCACACACTAGAGCCAGTTTGGTGTAGTGGTTAAGAGTGCGCACTCTAATCTGGGAGAACCGGTTTTGATTCCCCACTCCTCCACATGCAGCTGCTGGTATGACCTTGGGTCAGTCATAAGTTCTTTCAGAGCTGTTCTCTCAAGAGCAGTTCTTGAGAGAGCTCTCTCAGCCCTCTCTCCCAGGGTGTCTGTTGTGGGGAGAGGAAGGGAAAGGAGATTGTAAGTCACTCTGAGACTCCTCCAGGTAGTAAAGGGCAGGGTATAAATCCAATCTCTTCTCTTTTCTTCTTCTTACTATTACCTTGCTATGTCTTCCCCAAGTTTTTCTTAAACTTATCAATAAACTTTCTCATCAGAGTCCATTTGCTGAAACTGGAGGCTGGAGGGTAGCAGGCAGGAGGGACTGTTCTGTTAAGCAGGAAGAGAGAGAAGGCTAAGCTCCTAATATTTATAGTAGGGCCAATTAGAGGCTTCATCCTTCCTGCCAACCTTGCATGCAGGCTGATACTGAACACCCCCTTTCCCTCCTACACTTGAAAAGGGTTACAAAGCATGAGCACACACAGACCCATGCATCTGGGTATGCCAGCACCTACTACGTACCAGTTGATGGTTCAAGCCTTGAATTTCTTGACAAAAGCAAAGAAAAAGCAACACATCCCTATGATAGTTTAGTTTATTTAAAGTTTGGTAGCCCATAGGTTATACGCCATTTAAAAAAAATTGGAATTTAAGAACAGTAAAACAGAAATTTGCCACATCCACAATGCAATTTTGGCAGAGGCTGCTCAGAAGTAGTCTTAATCTTGATGCATCAGGAAAAGATGATATAACATTCCAACATTTACCTAATTAGAATTAGCAGATTATCCCAGGGCATTCATAACAATTTCAATATGTGTGAATGAACAATCAATGCACAGAATGAAGAAACGGCAAGTGTGATAACGTATTTGTGGCTACTCTTAATTATCAACAATACAGAGTCAATGGTTTTCAACTACTGAATCCAGCTAAGTCATCGGGGTTTAGCCATGCTGCCTTGAAAAGATGTTGAAATATTATTTACACACAACTTTTCAACACCTGCCAATAAAATTTCTGTTTGGCATCCCACTATCTTACATGATGCTGCAACTGCATCCTGTAGGATCACTAGCCAAACAGAAACCAAAACAAGGTGCAAATTCTGGATGTTTCAATTAATATGTAAGGAAGAACAGCTTCAGATTTAAAAATCAGGGCAGGGAGAGAAAAGCAGGGCAGAGAAACAACAACATTAATCAACCATATGCGGTATGTGTCAATAATAGTTGTATTTTCTGTATATCTAAACAATCTTGACACCAGAACAGTCATTTAATTACTTCTTTTAAATGCAAGCGAAAACTAATTTCTCTACTCAAAGGAATCTCTCTACTGTTTAAGCCTGTGTGTCATCTGCAATCCTCCTAGCAGAAGCTTTCCTTAAAGCTGTTCCATTGGCCACTGCCTGGGTTTGTTCTCTCTCAGCAGTGGCCCCAGCCCTTCAGAACACTCTCCCAAAGCATACATGAAGGACCCCTCTACAGTAGATTGTGGAACTGATGCAATGTTGTCCTATTCAGAAGGGTGCTGGGTGGGTGACTGCCAGTGCATTCCTAAACAGAGTTACGCCTTTCTAAATGTACTCACGTCAATGAGCTTAGAAGGGTGCAATGCTATTTAGTATCACACTGTAAAGATTATGGAGAATTAGGCACTGGAGGAGTAGTCTAGTTATGATTTTGTTTTATTTATGGGCCTAATGTATAAAAAGACAGGTTAACTAAACATACCATTTAAATAAACAAAATTATTTTAAATAAATAAGCACACACACACACAAACCCCAAACACTAAGCCACATCCTGGTCTGGTCTTGGATCCACATGGTTGGCTCGTGCGATGCCACGGGCTGCCAGCTACAGGCTAAGGGCCCTTCAGCCCCCATGCCTCTGACCATGCTCAAGCTTAAATACTAGCAACAAGAAGAAAACACAACCCTCCTCAACCCAAACTTTAAGCAACTGGAAGACATGTTCCCAAAATTCCCCTCCTTTGCAGTGTTTGGGGCAGGCCTTTGTACATCACCTTGAGCCACGGTGATTTGTCCAAAAGATTTTAATAAATATATTTAGTGTGATTGCCAATTTCTTCTTATGGCTTCCTCACTGCCTCTCATGAGTTCCAAACTTCCTTTTCCTAAACCACTACCTAACCAAAATTACTGACAAAAATTGTGAACTATTTTTACATGCAAGCAAAACAAAGTATATAGAAAATATTATATTATATATATATAATTCAGATTCCTAAATAATGCCTTCAAAATCCATAACAGGCAGCAACTTGCTCAGGTTGTCCCATCTGAAAAGGGTCACAATTAGAGTGACCTGTGTCTACCTTTGCTGCACAGATTGAAAAGATATTCAAGAGGTTGTTGTCAGAATCATATTACCAACAAGTCACATAGCACACCTTCTCTCCATCCCATTTGTCTCTTTACAAGTGTACTTGTTCCCCTTAATGGTTCCTCTTCAAGCCTCTGAAGGGAAGTTAGAGAAAGGACCGAGACAGACATGGAGAGATATGAATAACCAATTCATTCAATATGTTCAGTTGTCCCATACAAACACAATTGCTTTATTTATTTTATATATAAAAATAATATTTATATAAAAATAATATAAAATAACAATACTGAAATAAGAAATTCTCTAGAGAGACACCACAGAAGCATCAGGAAAACAGATGCATTAGGATGTCATTGTTATCTTCTGTCTAGCATGACTCTACAAAAATGTATGATAAACAAACCTGTTCCCTTTAACAGAAGCACATGATTGATCACTCCCCTTTGTAAACTCTACCAGAACTCTACCAGAACCAATAACTAAAAAACCACAAATAGCAATCTGCTTTGAACAGAGGAAACAGTTGCTCTTTATCTTTAAAATTGGAAACTATACATCAAGTGTGACTGTCATGGACAGGCTCTATTGTAACAATAAGTGTCCTAAACTTCAAAGCTAGCATTCCTTTTTTATGTACTTCCATCTTATCTACCTTTGTAAATTCCAAAATAATGGCAAATAAGATAGTGGAGTATCTATGGAGGAAAATGTACCAAATCATACCCCCAACATTACAAAAACCCATGTTAAAGATGACATTGCAGTTTCTCATGTATGAAATCCTGATGCTAATTGTATCTACTAAAATTAATAAAGAAAGGTAGAATGTTCAAAAACAGCAACATTTCTTGGTCAGACCTTGAACAGGGATCACACAAATTATATTTGCATGTTTGTTACCAAGAAATGAGTTGAAGGCATTTTACCTCCAGTTTTAAAATAGATTTTTTAAATTTGAAATGAACTAACTTTAATTTTAATTAGACTTTTTATACTGACATTTCAGATTGCCTTTACTGGTGTTTGTTAGTCATTTTGCTGTAACCTGCCATATTGATGAAGTATAAATTCAACAAACTAAACAAAGCTACTTTACAAGAATTTTGCCCTTCCTGGCTGGATCCGAAATGGCTGTTCCATCAATGCAGCTCCTCCAACAGAACAACTTCATTTGCACCAGAAGAATGACTGTTTGCTTATTTCTGCTCCCACTGTTAACCTCCACACCATTCCAGAGTATAATTCTGGAAAGAACAGAAGGCTGCAATCCAAGGAGGAAGGCAGGGAACTTGCACAACTCCACTTGCACTGCTTAGAATAACAGCCTTTGTAATTTAGTGCATGGGATCAGCTCCAGAACATCTTGAGTCCTACAAAATGTCTGTTTGAGAGGAAGTCAGATTGGGTTGGATGGACTGATGCATGGCTGTGACTCTCCTATATGGTGAAGTGAAACAGGTGCCTAAAGTGGCAGATTTTAACAGAAGCAGGATGGAGATTACAGCAAATCTCCTGTCCTATATCAGATAACGCTCTTGCATAGCTCCTACTCATCTCACTGGAGATTTCACAGGAAAACATCACAGCGGGTTGTTACTTATATTGGTGATTGGGAGGTGGCTTTTGTCCACCCTTGCTAAAGCAACATATAAAGACAACACAGGAATATTGTTCATCGAAATAAAATTATTTCATGTTAGGAAATAACACAAAACTGGGTGAGACAACCATTTTAACCAGTACTTTAAGTAGTTATTAACAAGACTGTCTATGATTACATTTTTTAAAACAAAAAAATGCGGTAATTGATAATGTGGTAATTGATCCTGAGTGTATATGACAGTAGACACACTTTGGATACGTTTCAGGATAGAAGGCAAATATTTATCAGATATCAGCACTCAAGAACAATAATGATGTCTTCAGTCCTCTTTTAAACACTATGATTTTTCATGTTCTTGAATTCAGACTCTGTTTGCTTTATGTAAGAAGAAGAGTTGGTTTTATACCCCTTCACTACCCAAAGGAGTCTCAGAGTGGCTTACAATCACCTTCCCTTCCTCTCCCCACAACAGACACCCTGTGAGGTAGGTGGGGCTGAGAGAGCTGTGACTGACCCGAGGTCACCCAGCTGGCTTCATGTGGAGGAGTGGGGAATCAAACCTCCTTACTGAATTCCTTGGGTCCCCCTTATTGAACACTTACATGTACATATTCTTTCTTCATATAATGGATATGTATGCTGTTGATAATTAATCATGGAACACTGAAAATGAGTATTTTGAAAAGCTGTTAAAAACACATTATACCTTTATTTTCTGATGAATATGCCGTAAAGAGTCTGCTGTTCCCATATCTGCGTCATCAGCAATGCACACTATATCCAGCTTCAGCTTTGTGTCCAAGTTTAGCATCTTCTGAACTTCTTTTGTGGTAACCACAATGACCTCTGAGGTGAAAAAGAAGAGACAGGGTAAGTAAAACTATGGAAAAAATTATATATCAGTCTGCTTGTCACCTGAACTGAATGTACATACTTTGAAGCTCTCTACAGCCCTTGCCAGTAGTTTAGTAATTTGACTGAGTTGCTCAAGTCTCCAAGGTTCTTATTAATGATGAATACCGAAAGAGCTACATAATTCACTTTTTAATTATTTTTTAAAACTCGGAAAGTACAAGAGATATATGGTTAACATTCCCTGTAGTTAAATATTTTATAACAAATTTTATTTTCATATTAGTGCAACTGAGACCTGATATTTAAAAAAATCTTGCCCTAAAGACACAACAATTCAGTATGAGGAAAGAGATAGCAAAGGCACAATAAGAAATAGTGATGGTACTGATCAGTATGGCATTCCATGAATTTAATAAGTCAGCTAGATACTAAACATGAAGATGTTATTTTAAGGGGAAAACTTTAAGGATACCTAAGGCTCAGTGAAGCCATAATGGAAAGGCATGATTTATTTTAATGGCAGTTAGGTAAAGGTAAAGGTTCCCTTGCTCGAAAGCCAGTCGAATCCGACTCTAGGGTTGCGGTGCTCATCTCCGTTTCAAAGCCGAAGAGCCAGCGCTGTCCGAAGACGTTTCCGTGGTCATGTGGCCGGCATGACTAGACACCAAGGCGCACGGAACGCTGTTACCTTCCCACCGAAGTGGTACCTATTTATCTACTTGCAATTTCTTGCTTTCGAACTGCTAGGTTGGCAGTTAGCTTTGTGAAATTAGGACTTAAGTCAGTTATTCAGCCCTGGTGTGTCTCGCCTTCCCCTGAGTCTTCTGTGCAAAATCTCTGCAGCAGCTGATTCAGGGGCAAAACCTCACTGTACCACCAACTTCCCTAACCACTGGTTGGCAGGGAAACCTGAATGCTTGCCTCCTTGGAAACGTGTCCTCATGATCCACTTTAATACTAACTGCGGGAAAAGTTCATTAATCATACACAGAAGATTTTGCAGGTGGTAGATAGTACCCATATTAGATTGCTCAACTCCCACTACAAGACACTGAAGGCCAGCTTGTACACAATGATGGTCTCTTTTCTGAACTGGGACGACATGGAACATCTCCAACTGGCAGTGATATGCTTCTCTTCCTAGGTCTAGGTGGAGGAGTTTGCTATTGCACATACATAACCTTAATGAAGCACTCTAGATGGACTATTTGAGTTGCCATTGCCTACTCAAAGCTCACCTCCAAATCCTTCACTAATGCACACAAGAGGATTATGCATTGGCTGTTGTCATGGTCTGACAATTAGGTTTCCCCAGTCATCAACAGTGATGAGAATGACCTACCAAGGTATGCAGTGCTCTTTGGCAAAAGGAGTAGATTCTCCTGGAGTAGAAGCCTGGAAGAAGCTAGAGTTATGTGTGTTTTTTGTGTGAAAATCCAGAGTTCTAGGGGGTGGCTCAGCAGGCAAGGAACATGCTGTTTAGGTCATTCATGCCTAATTGCCTGCATGGAGCTCTCTGGGAAGAGGAGGATTGTGAGGTGGGTGAAGGTTGTCCGAACAATAATTGAGCAGGGCTGACCCAAGTGCAAAGGCGTGAATCTCAGGGGTTTTGTTCTCTTTTATCCTTTTCATTTACCCACAGAAAACAGACATTAAACAATATGAAAAGTGGCAGGTAATCATTTTTCAGAAAACCCACTTGTCACTAAATACAGTGATATTATACCCCACCTTTCTCCCACACACGTGGGACCCTGTGTAAGTAACAACATGAATTAAAAACAACACTATACCAATAAAATAAACCAACAAATACCAAAACACACCACAAAAGAAAGAAGGCCTACAAAGCAGGAGAGAAATAATATTTGGTATCAGTGAAATTAGAGGAGGAAGAAATAAAAGTCATATTCTTGAGCTGCCCTTCTGGCATTTCTACATGCCAGAAGCAAGTGGCTTGTTGTGAATCACTTTTTAAGAATCCCCCAGCAGGCAGCTACCTGCTGTTGCAGAAACAAAGATGCCACAGTGCTGCTTTGTGTTTATACAGAGCTGAGGTATGGTAGCTGCACGCACGGTTCTTTCCTTGCAGCCTTAAAAAGTTACCAGTTTGGGGAGCAGAAAACAAGAAGACACTCATGCAAGTACTGGCAATTGCTTCTCACCATAAAAGGGCTGCTGCCAGAGGAACAGGTGAGCTGTGACAGCTTCATTCAGATGGAAGTAAATGTGGCTCTTTTGATTGATGATAATTGAGAACAGGGCTCTCCAAGCCATGGAGTGAGTACCACTACTGTAACTGGAAAATTTCAAACCAATGCACCCTAAGTGAAACACACACTAACAGTACAATATTAAGCAGAATTACATGCTTCTAAGCCCATTGACTTTGGTGGACTTAGAAGGGTGCAACTCTGGTTAGGATTACGCTGTAAGTAAACTATAACCCACTTAGCCAGCATGGTGCAGTGGTTAGAGTGTCAGACTAGGATCTGGATGAATCACTCTGCCACAAAAGCTCACTGTGTGACTTTGAGCCAGTAACACACCCTCTCAGCCTAACCTACCTCACAGTGTTGATGGGAGGACAGATGAAGAAAACAGTGTAAGCTACTTTTGGTTCCCATGAGGGAGAAAGGCAGGGTATAAATGAAGCAGATAAATGAAAGGTAATCATTAAAAATATGAGTACTCTAGAGTAACTGGCCTAGCAGACATTTGATTACATTTTTAAAAATTTAAAACATTTGCATCCCACTTTTCTACCCAGTTAGGGCCCTCAAGATGCCAAACAGTTAAAACGACTTTAAAATCACTTTAAGAATAATACATATATGTAAAACATCAATTAAAACAAACAGGAAGGAGAATCAATAAGGAAATGCTAAAGAAAACAAAAAAAAAATCTTCATCTGCTGATGGAAGACAATGGGGGGACACACAAATGAATCTCCCTGGAGAGGGAATGCTGCAGTTTGGTCCCATGGCCAAAAAGGTCCTTTCTTGGGTTGCCACCCATCTAGCCTCAAGATGTTGGGGGCATCCAAAGCAGGACCTCTGAAGATTATTACAATGGTTAGGTAGATTCATATGGAAGTAAACTATCCATATGTACAATTCAACTCTGGTTGAAAAACGCTTAGAGAAATTGGCAACTTTCTACAAGAACATAGCCTGACAGGCTACATCTGTTGCTCACCTTCAAAACCAACTTGTTCCAGCAAGTTGAGTGGGTACCATATTAAAGGCTTATTGCCCACAGGCAGAAGAGCTTTAGGGATGCTTGAGGTCAGATCCATCATACGGGATCCACCACCAACTGCCATCACCACTGCCTGGAACTCCATGGCAAAAACCTGGAAAGATGAAACCAAGAACAATTCAAAAACAAAATCAGCAAGCAGGCAGTGTCATTCCCCACTAAAGTTCCTTAGAAGAAGGAAGTAGAAAGTTAACAATTTCCATACATTCACAGTCAGACTTTAATGTTCTTAGAAGCAACTATCCCTGAACTCAATATGAACAATATCAGCCTAAGCCCTTCTTTACCGGGTGTGAGACCATTTTCTCATTCCCAAAGAAAATACGATGCTACTACAAGATGTCCCTCTCATTTTTACACTCAGTATTTGAGAAACCTGAAGCACAATAATGATATTTAGAAAAACAGTTCAAATCAACTGGGAAGTGACAGAATGTGGTCAGTCTGTGCTGAAGAAAAGACATTCTTCACATGCTCAGAGACTCTTCTTTATATTAGATAGCCTGAGACTTCTTAGAGTAACATATATATTGTGATGTAAGTTTTATGGACTACGCCACTTTATCAGATGCACAAAGTATGTCCTCAAAGCCAAGGGAAGATACATACAAACTGGATAAAGAAAAACGAATTTTAAATAGTGGCATTATAAGGCAATGAAATTCAAGAGGTACAGCCTGACATTTCTATGCAAGGATTAATTATAGATAAGAACAGTAACCATTCACAACAGCAGTAATAAGTGGTAACACAGTCTTCACAGACATGCTATACTAACTGAAAAGCAATAACTTGATGGGAATACACTGTCATAGTCCTAATGCAATAATGTCAGCTCTCCTGATGAACTCTAAACTCAATTGTTTCATGCTGGAATCTCCTTTTATTGAACAACTGCAACTTTCAGGTCTGAAGTAGTGTTATGATAGACTGAAATATCCTTCTGCAGTGAAAATGTTGCCACTGTTGACATAGTATTATATCCATTTATTCTTTTTTCATAGAGAGTGACCTTCATCTTATGCAGACAGAAGGGCATTGTTGAAAGTTTATGGTATCCATTATGTTGGAGGATGAGCAGGTGAATGACCTCCTGATGGTATGGCTGATATTATCAGGTACCGTAATAACAAGTCAGCATGGTGACAGAGCTGCAATCTGCTTTGGTGTAGGATCTGGTCCCAGGGTACCCGCTTCTGTTAAGTGACTAATTATTGCTGATGAGTAGCTGTTTTAGATTAAAAGGACGGTTCTAAGCCAGGAAAAGACAGCTCTACCCAAGAAAGGACCGTGATACATTTGAGGGGTTTGAGCTGGGTGTTACAGATGACACAGCCTTGTAGTAGGTTATTTCTGGCTACCTATGGCTATTAACCTTGTTAATCCATTTCTTTACTTCATGGGTGGGTATTCATAGTTTTAAGACTATGAATCCTTCAGGTGATTATCCCTGTCCAAGGAACTGAAGTAAATCCAGCTGATTTTAGAGCTTGGCAGGAAAACAATGGATTGCACAGTGTGCTCTGGTTGGTAACTGGAAACATGTAGGTCTGTGTAGTGGGTATCTAGTATACATGGTGCTTATGTGCCCATGTGAACCTGCACAGCAGTGTCCAAAAAATGAACCTATTGCATGGACTGATCTAGGCTCAAGTGAAGTTAAAGCTGTTTCAAGTTCTTATGTAAGTTCTCATGGACTTCCTTCACATGGGTCCAGATGGTAAGTCTGCCATTGTTGTACCTCAAGTAGAGTAAAAGCTTTTGGGGACAAGAGCTGAGGAATATGTTCTAGCATATGTGAGTAGTCATGCCAGTACCATTAACCTGCTACCACTCTGGAGTTATTTATTACTTCCTATTTAGTTTTTGGTTTATTATTCCCCTGCCTAAAACCGAAAACTTAAAATTATTTATTCTGAAGCCAGACCCCCAGAGCTCAACGGGACAGATTTACAAATAAATGTGTTTAGGATTTCAGCCTTAAAAGCCTCTGGAATAGGGCAGACCATAAATTCACAGAGAAACACAGAATCAGAGATGGAAGGGGCCTCCAGGGTCATCTAGTCTAACCCCCCTTTTATTCAAACAACTAAAAACAGAAACTGTCATCAGACCAAGCAGAAACGTAAGCTCTGTTAGCACAGCCCAGAAAGTGCAACTCCCTATCCCAAAAGCAAGCGAGGCATCTGGGATGCCCTGGAGAAGTTAGATGGACGAAGCCCCCTTTCATGTTGGAAATCTGAAGATGACTGAGTCATCCTCTCCCCAATCAGAGCAGAGAAACAACCGGCACCCTCACGAGGCAGGCGGAGGGCTTCGCCTCCCAGTGAAACCCCTTCCCGCCTCAGAACCCGCCCTTTCCTACCTGTTACCTCAAGCCCAAACACTGTGACAAGAAACCAATGGCGAAGACCCTCCTCCTTCTCTTAAGGGCTTCCACGCTTGCGCTACTGAGGAACGTGGTCGCTCCTGGAGCGAATCGATGGGCAGCCTGGAGAGGAACGCCGAACAACCAATCCTTCTTCTCATTTGGAGAATAAGCCCGTCCTAGAGCGCCAGCCTATCGATCCTGCCTGTTAAGGGCAGAGAGCGGAACACAGAGCGATCGATCTCTTAACCGTTTCATCTGATTCCGCCTGCGCGTCCAGCGGTCGCTCGGTGGGTATTTGCTGGAGGATATGTATTTGCATACTTTTAAAAAAAGCCAGGCTGCGTTCAAGCAGGGCAGGTACGACTGGCAACTCCTATCACCAAAAAGTGTAACATACAAAGAATGCTTTGAGCTTACAAGAAAGGAAAATCTATTACATTACTAAAGTTACATCATATAGAGCGACCTCCACGCCTGAGAAGAGTGAATGGAGAGTCTCAGTCTCATTTTGACATATTTATTGCTTTACAACTGTTGACCTTATAACCGTAGCTTGTTATTTAGTTTTGTCTTCGCAGATCTTAAAACATCATGTTACGTGTTAATTTGCTGTTCAGCCCGGCTATAAGTTTGAATCTTACCTTCCTTCCAATGTATTTTAAAAAGTGCATGCACATGAAAGCTCATACCTTGAATAAACCTTTGTTAGTCTTAAAGGTGCCACTGGACTCTAAATTTGTTCTATCGTATAGAGTTTTATTCATAGGGTTCTTAGGATTGCCAAACAAAGAGGAGCCTGATGAAAAAGTGTGAAGCCTCAAGGTTCCTGGGTGCAGGGGGTGGCACTACAACAAAAGTCAGGAGAAGAGCCTGGATATGCTTACATTTAGATTTCCCCAGTGGGGCAAATATAGAGGCATCCTGGCGTTGCTGGAGAAATGGCATGGAAGGGATGACATAAGTCCCCACTCCTCACATGCTGTGGTACTGATCCAAATTAGACCCTGTGTGTCTGGGAATTCTGAGCACAGAACTTGCAAGTTACTTCTATGGAAAGTCTTCCTGGCAGATCAAGGTAGATCCAAGCATAATGAAACATATAATTACATGTTCAAGGTACTGCCATTCTGAAAATAGTGCAGTCTGCCCCAGGATGATTCATGCTCTAGATACATCCAAATTAGATTACTGCAATGCATTCTAGTGGACCTGCCCTTGATGACTGTTTTAAAACTTCAAATAGCTGTAATTTGGAGCCAGGTACAGCTGCGGTGGCTCAAGTGGTTAAGACGCTGAACTGCAGGCTGTGGAAGGTCAGTAGTTCAGTGGTTCAAGACCCGGGTGCCGCAAGACAGGGTGAGCTCCTGTCTCTAGTTCCAGCTCCTGTCAACCTAGCAGTTCGAAAGCAAGAAATTGCAAGTAGATAAATAGGGACCACTTCGGTGGGAAGGTAACAGCGTTCCGTGCGCCTTGGTGTTTAGTCATGCCGGCCACATGACCACGGAAACGTCTTCGGACAGCGCTGGCTCTTCGGCTTTGTAACGGAGATGAGCACCGCAACCCTAGAGTCGGATTCGACTGGCTTTCGAGCAAGGGAACCTTTACCTTTACCTTACAGGGGCCCCTGGATCCACTGGAAAATTTCTTCATGCGCTTGAGTCCTTGCACAATCGGATGTGTGGGGGAAAACACACTAGTCCCTTGTGCTGAGTTAAACATGGTGTATCCCAAGTCATTTTTGCACTTATGCAAGACATTGTGCATGCAATGATGGGTGCTATAAGATAAAGGAAAGAAAGTGCTGGAAGTTGCACAAGTTTTTCCACAAGCAGAATTGCACTAAATGTCTTTGTTTCTGTTCATACATCACAGCACCTGTGCTGAAAGATTTGCACCAGCTACACATTTGTTTCCAGGCAGAATTACCTTTAAGGCCCTGCATGGGTTGGTGCTGGGATACTTGAAGGATCACCACCTCCTGTACCCTGCCAGTTTAGAGCCTTTTTCTTAAGCCCTGCTTTGTACTCCTACTTTCAGAGGTGAGGTGGGTGATGACCAGTGACAGGGCTTTTTCAGTGATGGTACCTTTCCTGCAGAATGCCCTTCCTCTTGAGGTTCACCTGGTGCCTACCTTAGTACCTTTTCGATGCCAGGCCAAACCATTTTTCCCAAGCTTTTTATTAAAGGGTTTGATCTCTTTGAATTGTTTTCACAGTCTGCTTCTAGCCTGAGGACTGTTTTAAGAGGATCATTTTAGGCTGCGGAATGCTTTATGCTTTGGCTGGGTTTGTAATGGTTAGTTAATTTTAATTATTTTGACATTTTATGATTTTGTATTTTATTTTGTGAGCCACCTCAAGTAGATTCTCTGAAAAGGCAGGATGCAGATGTAGATAAACAGATGTTCAGTCTGCCCTGACTATTAGATGGACAGTTCGGTCACGGGTAGGCAACACCTGTCATGCTTATCAACAGCAGCACATCAGCCCATCTTGCTTGGCTCCCAGATTTCTGTATTTTTTGGCACTTCAGCCAAAAAAAAGTTGCATACCCCTCCCCTTTGTATCTCAAAGGAACCACATGAAAGTGGAAGAAACCACTAGGGATAGCTCATATATATCTCAGCAGCAGGGGTCATTTCGTAGAAAAAGAGCTAGGGGAACTCATTAGCATAACTCATTAGCATATGCCACACCCCCTGACATCAGGGACCCGGCAGTGGCCCTGCAAGGCCAGCGGGAGTGCGAAGAAGCCCCGCCAAGGCCCTCACTGGCCCCAGGCAGGCAGGGGTGGGGAGAGGCGGGGAGGAAGCAACTTACCCTCCCTCATCTCCTGCCTCCTCCTGGCTGAATGAGGGCTGGAAGCGGGGCGGCCGGAAGCAGGGGGCGGGGCTTCGTCATGTGCCCCGCCCCCTGCACCTCACCCGGGGGAACTGTGTTCCCCCGCGTTCCCCCCCAAAATGACCTCTGCTCAGCAGTCTTGGATTGCCTGATTTGGCTAGTGCAGCCCCTGCTCAGATCTTTATTTAAATGTATGTTACTCAGATTTTTCCCTATTACTATACTGATATTGTTGCTGAACAGTTTGCTGAACAAGGGATATATCCTTGACTGAGTTATTAATTCCCAGTAAAGGGTCCAGCAGGGTTTCTTTCTCATCAACAAAGGGCCTTGTGTTATTTACATTCCTTTGAAACAAAAATGCTCTTCTGATTTTGGCTTCATTGGCTTTCCATTGCACTCCAAAAATGTTTTTTTCAAGCATGAGCTCTTATTCTTTCCACTCCGCAGTTTGTTCTAAGAAAGAGCTAGAGGGCACAATGGATCTTCCCAGCATTTTTAAAAGGCTAGTAGATGCCATGTGGGACGCCATTTCAGATCAGCTCTGTGGTACAGAGAGGGGAATTCACCCCTTCCACCCTATGTTCAGTTTCACCACCACCCAGGGTTGCCAAGCCCCCGGTGGGGCATCCCCTCACCTCTCGTTTCCTACTGCCGCTCAGAGTGGCAGTGGGAGAATTAAAAAAAAAAATGGCCCTCAGGCAATAGGGTGATGTCACTTCTGGCAAAAAAAACCCAGAAGCAGCATCCTGTCTAGTAATTACAGGAAACTTCATAGATTTACTTTTTTTTAATTAATATTTTATCTTTATGGATTTACTATAGTGTTTCTGGTGATTCCTAGAAAGTGTCAGCTGAAGCTGCCATGCCTTGGAATGTGGGAGGGGGTGCCTGGCCTCTGTGTTCCTCCATCCTCTCCGGCACCTTCCTCCACCCCCGCATCTCTGCTGCCTTTGCTATCTGCCTAGTGGCCTTGAAGGCTTGGCTCTCCCTCGTCCGCTTTTCCCGCTGGGAATCTAACTGCCACTTTTTACCCACGCTTGTAGGTGCTTGCTTATTGGGTTCGTGATATCAGGGGGTCTGGTTTAAAGGGGGTATATCTGTAACCACCATTTTGCTTTTGGTTAATCCTGACTCAAGAATTTTGGGGCTTAAAATGGAAGAAGTTAACATTGCAAAACGGACTTTGATGTGGTATATGATCACAACTGCTAGAATGACTTATGCTCAATGCTGGAAACAGGAAAGAACTCCCGAAATTTGGGAGTGGTTAAAAAAGTTACTTTTTATGGCAGAAATGGATAAAATGACGAAAAAACTGAAGAATTTAGAAGCAGAAGAATTCTTTGCGGATTGGAAAGACTTTAAAGAATATCTAGAGAAATATTGGGATGTAAAAAACAACTTACTTTGCTTTGATAACTATTGAAAAAAGAAGGAGATTTAGAATATGTCTAAATGTATAAGAACAAATGTTAAAAGATATGTTACCTGTAGAAGTTGATAGACGAGTAAGGGAGAAAAGAGGGGATTATAAAACGTGGGCTGGAGGTTGGAGCACTGTGGGAAGTCAGAAGGGGTGGGTAAATTAGGAGAAAAGGATATATGTT
The DNA here is from genome assembly GCF_001447785.1 of Gekko japonicus. NCBI lineage: Eukaryota > Metazoa > Chordata > Lepidosauria > Squamata > Gekkonidae > Gekko > Gekko japonicus. The sequence goes on along the minus strand of NW_015173124.1, from coordinate 2,000,832 downwards.
AGTGGGTAAAATGATGTATGTTTGAATTATGAAATGTATCCTAATAAAATTGTTTTTCAAAAAAAAAGAAAAGAAAAGAATTCATGGTACCACCAGTACTGACCTCAATAAACTGGACTTTATCTAGGAACGTTGTTGAGTGTTTGATTGGGGAACCTGACAGAAAGATGCGACTTTGGGAGTTTTCCTGGAAGTGACATTACACAGTTGCTGACAGCCCCCCATGTCCCACCCCTCATCTCTTACTGGTTGCTTACCTCGCCCCCCCCATTCCTGGTCATTAGCCTTGGAACGGGGAAAAAACGAATGGAAGACCACAATCAGTTTTGGTTAGTAAAACTGAGAATCATGGAAGAATTAAATTCTAAGCATCATATTTCCTTTGGCCCTCCACACAAGCCTTGTGAAAGGCAGTGTGTAGTTATACTTGCCCTTCCCTGCCTTTGCAACTTCAAATACAAGTAATTGCAATGTGCTAGTTGTTGGATTAGCCTTCAGGATTCTTTGGAGACTGGCTTTAGAACTTGGTTCCTGTCAGAGTACTGGGACACTATTACTCTTTATTTCCTGTGCTGTTTCTGCACAAATCAAGATGGTTGTTTTGTGCAGAAAAAATATAAACAGCTCTAAAGTCTCTCTGAAGTTTCATCACAATCACTACAGTTACCCAAATAAATCCTCATCATAAGAATATTATGTAAGAACAATATGAACACCCTGAGCAAGCGCTACTTGATGAATGCTTCCCAGTTCTAGAAGGTCCACCAAAATACAAATCTAGGCATTTTTCTGGAAGCAATAGAAGTCTTAAATTAAGCAAGCTGTCCATGAATAGGGATTTGTATGGGTGCCAGAATTACTTGCTTTTTATCTACATAGCTGATATGTTAATATTTGTATTTTAAAATGCTTGTTGCTTGCCTAGAGCCTGAGTAATTGGGTGGGCTGAAAGTTAAAAATTGAACTAAATAATATTGTCATGATAATGGCAATGGTTCATGTTTCTAGACTTGGTATCTGATCCATCGCAGATGCACTAGATTAACTATTGCTTACAAGCTGGTACTCATTTTGAGATTTTCAGATTCCCTTTCGATGGTTTCCATCTGTTTTAGAGAGAAGACTTCAGTATCAGAAGACAACTCTGCTTTACATTAGGACAAAAGCATTGACTGTGATCCTCTCCTACCCCCTCCAATATTTTTCTGGTGCTGAAGCCCCATCTTTATTTTAAAGTGCTGTACTGAAAAATTACCATGCACCATTAGAGCTACAGAGATAATTGCAAAGCAAATTTGCTCTGCAAGTGCATGAAACTGGATTTCAGATTTATTAAAACATATCCCACCTTTCCTCTTGATTCAAGGCAGCTTACAATGATACTTGAAACATCCCCAGCTAAAACCAAAGATAGAATTGCAAGCCCCAAATTCCTCTCCCCCCCCCCCTTAAAAGATGCCTACCATTTAAATCCCCTCAAAAACTCTGGCAGCACCTTCCAAAGATCTCTAAAGAGGAGTCCCCCCCCCCTCACCTCTTCAGGGAGCCCATTCCACAGAACTGGAGCCATGATGGAGGAGGTGTGGACTCTGGTCAATGCCAGCTGAGGCACCCTAAGTGGTGGGATAGCCAACAGGTGACTGCTTGATGACCATAGTTGGTGCACAGGAACATATTGAAGGAGATAGTTCTTCAGATATGTGGGTCCCAGGTTGTGAAATACTTTTAAGGTCATCAATCAATGCCTTGAATTGAGTTTGGAAACAGGCTGGCAGCCAATGTAGCTCATCCATGTAATTCTACACTGGATATTTTAGGGAGTAATAGTCTGAGGCTGTTTGTGTGTATATAGGATCTAAGGGAGGTGAGTAATTTCGATACAAGCGACTTTGATTAGGAGCAAAAAGAACATCTCTAGAAGCTATCTTCTGGGAACCCAGGATCCATACACTGGTTTATTGGCTTCTGACAGGTTTAGGATTCACATAATTCACTTGTAAACTATCCAGTCTATAAAGGCTCATGGTATGATAAACTACATAAACTTTAGGGTACCAAAGCAGAGTTTGGAACCCCATTGCTCCACTTACATGAATCTTGGGATTTTCTGAGTGTGGAGGCTGGAATTAATCCTGTTTTATCTCTTTTCACCTTTGTGCTCTTACACAGAGAAGGGCTATCATAAATTACATAGAATATATATGCCATTTGCAGTGCTGTAAGTAGGATCATTCAGTATTTAAAGCAGTTTGGACCAGGTTTTGAGGACCTCCCATGTTGTATGGTTTTGAGCTTTGGTCAGTGTCTACATTCCAAACAGGAATGAAGAATGCCTGTCTGTTCCCTGTGATAATCACTTAAAGTACACAAAATTCATGATGTAGAAGAAGAGTCTAGCTATGCAGCATGGAGCAATTAAAGAACTGGAGAGCTCTTTAGATTTGCTTCTGCTGCTCTACGGAGCTGGATAGTTAAACAAATCCAAACGTTTGCAAACATGTTTTAAGTTTTGAATTCACAATAGGTCTGGCATCATAGAAAATCTCCACCTTTGTTTGTCTGGACAGCAATTTGTACGGCACAATTTTCTAGCAGGTGTTGTACAAGCGCGAAACATTTGTGGCAGTTGGGAAGGCAGAATGCCTCCTGACTGAGCCCCCTTTTTTGTTGTTGAGTGCTTGATTTCTTCAGGGCTCCTTCTCTAACCCCACATCTGGAAGTTTTCTGAACAATGCAAATCTCCTGAGCATGTCCGTGCAAGAGTTCAGCCAGAAATGGATTCTCTACCACAGATAAGTGGCTAATGTTTCAAAATACATTTTCATCTCAATGTGGTATGGGAAATACTGAGGATTTTTTCCATTATAGCCTAAATTTGTAAGATGTTTAAGTTTGATATTGAAGTCATTTTTTGACATGTAAAGATCTGGATTTCCAATCTTCTGTTTACCCTGAATTGTAGGGAATGCTATGAATTGTAGTTCTTGGTTATTCTGATTTTATCCTACTTCTTGGCACTTGGTATTTTTGGCCACTGTGTGACAGAGTGTTGGACTGGATGGGCCATTGGCCTGATCCAACATAGGCTTCTCTTATGTTCTTACTAGCCTGCTACCCATGCTTCGCTATGGTATTTAAGTTCCATAAATCCAGTTATAATACTGATGATGTGAAGTTTGAAATGTGACATTTGTTGTACGAATTCTAACGTAGAAGATTGTAGTGTAAGAAATGAAGTGAGACATATGACCTTTTTTCCCTCTCTACCGAAGGACCTCTCTCTAGACCACATTGATGGTTCTGCCCTCAGGTGCTAGGATAACCAGGCTGCTTGATGAGCTCACTCTGGAGCAGGCCACATAGAACTGTCCATTTAAGAAGCAGTCGTCTGTTAAGTCCGCTCCTGCTACCTTCCACGAAAGTGATGGCCTTTCTACTTGTGTTCCTGGATTGTTTTGCTCATATGGAGACTGTCGTTCTGAGCACCTCAGGGTAATTTTGCTGGTACTTGGCCTGTGCAGCTAAGTGCACTGCAGGAGTGTTATATGCAAATGTCTTTGCCACATTCCTAAGTTGCCTCCTCCTTTAGTGTTGGTGTATCTGGCTCAACGTTTGCCAGGCGCTTTCTTGTGGGCAGTAAGAGGTGAGAGGTGTGAGGGGAAGTTGGTGTGAGGGAGTGGTGATGTGGTGGACATTTCTTCAGGTTCATGAAGGAGGCACACTTTGAAATGGCTCCTAGAAATGTCCTTTACTATCTCCCCATAAACATTCATACCCTGGCCCTGCTCCTACACCTGACAGACACCAGCCTGTCTGGTGTTGGGGGGAATTGTATTTAAAGGCATTGGGGAGGCTCGGCCAGGAGCAGTGCTAAGGCAATCCTGCGAACCTCTCCGGCGGCTGTAAGCATCCCAGCTCCTGCAGGATTACTAAGGCATTACTGCTGAGGCAGGCTCCCTCATGGCTTTAAGCACCCCGCAACCGCTGCTGCACCTGACAGACAACCACGTGTTAGGTGTGAGAGGTGGGGGGAGTGTGTTGGAAGCCATCCCACCTCCTCTCCTACACTTGACAGACAGCTGCCTGTCCGGTGTAGGAGGGGGAGGGGGGAGGAGTATTAGAAGCCACTGTGGAGGTGGGACTACACGCGACAGTGTGTTGGTAGCCATCCCACCTCCTCGCCTACACCTGACAGACAGCTGCCTGTCCGGTGTAGGAGGGGGAGGGGGGAGGAGCATTAGAAGCCACTGTGGAGGTGGGACTACACGCGACAGTGTGTTGGTAGCCATCCCACCTCCTCGCCTACACCTGACAGACAGCTGCCTGTCGAGTGTAGGAGGGGGAGGGGGAGGAGCATTAGAAGCCACTGTGGAGGTGGGACTACACGCGACAGTGTGTTGGTAGCCATCCCACCTCCTCGCCTACACCTGACAGACAGCTGCCTGTCGAGTGTAGGAGGGGGAGGGGGAGGAGCATTAGAAGCCACTGTGGATGGCGCTGCACCCGATAGACAACTGCCTATTAGGTGTAGGAGGTGGGAGGAGTGTGTTGGAAGCCATCCCACCTCCTCTCCTTCACCTGACACTCAGCTGCCTTTCCAGTGTAGGAGGGGGAGGAGTATTAGAAGCCATGGTGGAGGTGGGGCTGCACCCGACCGACAACTGCCTGTTAGGTGTAGGAGTTGGGGGGAGTGTGTTGGTAGCCATCCCACCTCCTCATCTACACCTGACAGACAGCTGCCTGTCCAGTGTAGAGGGGGGAGGAGTATTAGAAGCCAATGTGGAGGTGGGGCTGCACCCGACAGACAACTGCCTGTTAGGTGTAGGAGGTGGGGGGAGTGTGTTGGAAGCCATCCCACCTCCTCTCCTACACTGGACAGACAGATAAATATTTTGTTTTGTAAAAGTTTGGGGTACAATATGCAGTAAAGACAATTCAGGATTAAAAAGTACATTGGTGTCTAACATTTTTTGCAATATTTCATGAATCCATATCCAGTACGCTTTAGCTATCTTGTAAGACCACCACATACGATAAAATGAGCCTACTTCTTTTTTACATTTCCAACATAAGTTTGATACATTTGAATACCATTTAGTTAGCTTTTCTGGAGTTACATACCACCTATAAACCATTTTATATACATTTTCTTTGTATGAAGTAGCTTTTGTAAATTTAATATTTACTTTCCAGATTCTAGAGCAGTCTTCCAGTTGTATATTATGACCCAAATTTTGTGCCCATTTAACCATAGATTCCTTTACAATTTCATCTGTTTTAGAGAATCTCATCAGAACAGTTGGTACACTTTGGAGAGGCGGGGCTGCAGAGCAGCAACACGGTTGACATCAGGCTCTGCTCCCAGAGATCACCGATATTTTGCTTCTTTTAGGGGAGTTTTGGGGGATCCTGTTCTCCACTGGACCTCCTGGAGGGAGGTCTGGCGCAAGGGACTTGATTTGGGCTCACCGCGAGTGGCAGCGAGCGAGTGGAAGCCCAGGATCATCCCAGATGCAAGGAGCGAAACAGCACGGTCATGGCAGCCATGATTGCACCAAGCTGCAAACACCCCCACAAGAGAGAAATTAGGAGCCTCATCCATAACATCGACGAAGAAAATCACTGTGAGTACTTGTAGAAAGCAACATCGAAGAATCTACCAATTTCTCTACTAAGCCCCCTTTAAATCTTTAAAAGGACAAGGAGAGGTGGAATTTCCCCCTCCCTCCATGACGAAGTGGCTACTATCATGCCAGTAAGCCTGTGTTGTTAAACATGTCCAGGGGCAAAGAGGATACAAAGATCGTTGTTTAAACTCTTTCTATTCTTAGGTTTCTGCTACTTTTCACTTTTAATGGATATAAATGGTTATTTTCCCCTGCGAATCTCTTTTGGATGTTAATGGAAATGCAAATGACTTTAATGGAGGATACTTTTCACTAAAGGGAGTACAGATCGTCCTTGGGAAAAAGAAAGAGAGGCATTTAAATCTGAACTTTCTGTTCCAAAATAGTACCCTAACTATTAAGTTTCCCATTGAAATTATTAAAAACTGTGCTGACTAAATGCCATTATACTATCTATTGGTCACCTGACTTGTGTTGAGGGATTCTTGCGTGTGAACTTGTCTGGAGGAACTCTTATCAAGAAACGCGGTTAAGCTGGTGAGGCTATTGAAAAACAATGCAAGCTGCATTGGGCAAAATGCCAACTGACATGTCTGGAGATAGTTCTGGTGACACCTACTGGACACAGACATTTCGTGATGAGCTTAAGTCCATAATTACGCAAACTGTCAGCTTGGCAGTAGAGAAGATTTTTCTTTTGATTCAGGATGACTGGCAGGCTTCACCAGCACAACTTGAAACCGTTCAAGATTTGGATCAAGACTTTAAGCAAGAAGAACAGACTCATCAAAACAGAGAAAAAATATGGACACAGGGAAGCACAGCAGAGCATCTGAAGGGCAACTAAAAGCTGGAATTTGTAAAGCTCTTAAGGGAAAAATAGTTCTAAAAGAAAGGGAACTTATGGAGTTCATAACTACTTCAAGGATGGAGTATGGAAGGCGAGACTTAAGGGAAAATCTCTTCATTTATAAGAACGAACAACATAGATCTTATATTGAAGAGAATGATCCAGGGGGAAAAAAGAGATTTAAACTTTATAAATAAGAATGGGTTCTGGAACCTCTTGGTCTGCATTACTGGCTATGATTGGTTAAGGCTCTGTATGTGTTAAGTTCGGCTATGTAACATTTAAGTTTATATTTGATGCTTATAAATTGATAGTGGCAATTCGATTTGTAAAAGGGATTACAATTTAAAAGTATCTTGATGGGGATTTGTGGAGGTAGGATGATATTGAAAATTATATAACAAATTGAATGGTAGATAGGTAGGAAATCAGATATATATGTATGAGGCATTTTCAATAGGTATATAAGTATAAACTCTCTCATCTATGTGTGTTTGTCTGAAAATAATAAAAATTGTTTGAGGGGGGAAAAACAGTTGGTACACTAGATCATAAGAAATGGTAGGCACAGATATTAGTCCCAAATCGAACTAATTATTTTTCAGTTAGGCATGTAGTGTCTGCTCTGTAACCTTGGAGTTATTTTATGTGCTGTATAACCTGTATGGAGCTGCGGTGGCTCAAGTGGTTAAGACGCTGAACTGCAGGCTGTGGAAGGTCGGTAGTTCAGCAGATCGAGAGCCATGTTGCTGCATGACGGGGTGAGCTCCCGTCTCTAGTTCCAGCTCCTGCCAACCTAGCAGTTCGAAAGCAAGAAATTGCAAGTAGATAAATAGGTACCACTTTGGTGGGAAGGTAACAGCGTTCCATGCGCCTTGGTGTTTAGTCATGCCGGCCACATGACCACGGAAATGTCTTCGGACAGCGCTGGCTCTTCGGCTTTGAAACGGAGATGAGCACCGCAACCCGAGAGTCGGACTCGACTGGCTTTCGAGCAAGGGAACTTTTACCTTTTTATAAGGGTGGAACCTTGGAATAATTTTATGAGACAAAGGTAAGGGTTCTCAAGGCCATTTCAGACAGGAAACCCCACATTTAGCTATGCTTTGAAATTCACACTACCACATATAGCTATTAGATATAAAAGTTAGACACATAACATACTTTTGCTGTGTAGTATTGTCAACAACCTGAAGAAAAAATGCTCTGCCCCTTGAAGAGAGGCATAATGGGATGTAAAATAACTGGTGTTATTTACTTTCTAGCCATGAAAAGTTTCAGCTCTCCATTTCCACACAGTAAGCTTCTGCTTAAAGGGACAGGTCAATTTTTCTCCATATTATTGACAACCCTACATGCTGTGGAGATGGAGTTACTTCTTGTTTTTCCCCCAAGCTTGCCTGTATCATACCTAAAATCATACCTATTATAAAGTCACACTCATTTCCAAATCTCATATTTTTCAGAATTATTAGAACTAGTTCTTGCTAACAAATTTGTGAGATCAAGCATACATCTAAGACAACTGACATATTATTAACCAGATATGGTTTGTTAATGAGATGGTTGGTTGGGTCTTCTTTCTTGACCCAGAATAAATTAGTGTTGACTTGAAGCTCTTCCTCAGCAACATTTCTAGATGTGAGTGAGCAATAAGGCTTCAAGTAGTGTTAGGGCTATCACCAGCTATGTTACATTTTTTTTCCCTTCAGGGCATCCTTTATCGCACTTTTCCTCCCAGAGGGGTCTCAAAAGTGACTTACACAAAGAATCAATACAATTTAAGTAAACAAACAAAAACACAAAAGTTACATCCTGAGCCAGGATCAACTGAGGCATCTCTTTCAAGGCCACAGGCTGTGAGCCATGGACTAAGGGCCAAGAGCCATTTGAATCATACCCAAAAGGCTTATGCTTCTGGTCACAACCAGCCTTAAGTATCAGCAGCAGGAGGTAAATAAAAGCTCAGCCTTAAACAGCTGACAGCCATCTTCCCACAATTCCCTCTATTAAGTGACCATAATTGCCCCTCTTATATTCCTTAGCTGATCTCTTATACTAGGTCCCAAACATTCCTTTTTTGTGCCCCAAATATCTTTCAAGACTGAAATAATTGCTGTAGCCTCAATTTTATGTAGTTCTGTTCTGAACATATCCTAGTGGTAACCATAGAGAACATACATAAATGAGATCTCTGCTAGATCAGATTAATGGTCCTTCTATTGCAAATCCTGTTTCTCACATCAGCCAACCAGATAAGATCAAAAGAACCCATATAACAAAACACTACCCTTCTTTACCAGCTACATTATGTTTATAACGCCATTACCCTACACAACTTCCCTTGCTCCAGATGGGCACACTTGGATTTTCCCAGCCAGCAATCTAAGCTATTCACTTGTCTCTCCCTTATTATAAAAGAGTTTTGGGTGCCAGAATTCTAAAATTGGCCCCTTTAGTGTTAGGCCGAAAAAACTGCCACTCGGAAGACACTGGCTGGGTTCATTGGCTGCTTTGTGCAGTCCCGGCCAGCGTTCCAAGGTCATTTACATATGGAAGCTGATTGGACTACACTCCATTCCACACCTCAAACTCACCCCCCCCCCGCAAGGCAGTTGGAATTTTCAGTTGGGAGAGGAGAATGATGTCAGCTGCTCCCTAGGCAGAGGCTGTGTGTGTGTGTAGGGGGGGGGTTGTAAAGACAGACAGGCAGATAAACGTTGGCTGATGGTTGCCAACTCCAGGTTCGAACTCCAGGACATAGGGTTGCCAACTCCAGGTTGGAAACTTCCAGGATATTTTAGGGATGAAGCCTGCTGAGGGTGGGATCTGAGGAGGAGGAGGAAGAGGGGGACCTCAGACAGATACAATGCCATGCTGCCCACACTCCAGACAAGCTGTTGCCAGTCTCCAGGTGTCAGCTGGAGAGATCTTAAAGCTTTGGTGCTACTTCAAAGTTCCCCAGGAGCCCAAAACAGAGTAGTGTTTTGGAAAATCTTGAGGAATTGTTTGGTGCATTTACGATGGGGCTCCTGGGGAACTATTGTTGCCAATCTTGGCCCAGCAGCCATCAAACCATTCTCTTCAACCCCCTGCTGTGCAGCTGACTTTCCCCTAGGGTTGCCAATCTCCAGGTGGGACCTGGAGATCTCCCACTGCTACAATTGATCTCCAGATGACAGAGATCAGTTCCCCTAGAGAAAATGACTGCTTTAGGAGGGTAGACCCTATGACATTATACCTGCTGAGTCCTTCCGCCCCCCCCCCGCCCAATGCTGCCCTCTACAGAATCCACCCCCCAAACCTCCAGGTATTTCCCTCCTTAGAGCTGGCAACCCTACATTCCCCTCAGTGCCTGTTGGGAGTGGGTGGTGGGGGAGGGGAAGGGAGCAGGCGACCGGAGGCTTCTGCCTCCTGTCTCCGGTCCTGGAGTGGGGGGGGTGGAAACGGAACGGGCGGCCGGAGATTTGCACCTCCAGTCGCCGGCCCTGGAGTGAGTGGGGTTGAGTGGGGGGAAACGGACCCTGCGGCCGGATGTCGGCCCTGGAGTGGGTGGGGGTGG
>NW_015173124.1:1972417-1990642 GCF_001447785.1 Gekko japonicus | reverse complement strand
GCCGATGCCTCCGTCGCCTGGCTGGAGTGGCCGCGGGGGAGTCTGGAGTCGGGCGGCCGCTGGTGGGAGCCGCGGGTGCCCGGGCCGAGATTGGGGGGGCAAGGCGGGCGACAGAAGGCCGATGCCTCCGTCGCCCGGCCCTCTACAGAATCCACCCCCCAAACCTCCAGGTATTTCCCTCCTTAGAGCTGGCAACCCTACATTCCCCTCAGTGCCTGTTGGTAGGCAACTAAGCTTGGTCCTGTCACCTACTTTGGCCTTTGGGAGAAAACACATTGGGGCCAATCCTGATAGGGTTGCCAACTCCAGATGGGAAATTCCTGGAGATTTGAGGGATGGAGCCTGAAGAGGGTGAGGTTTGAGGAGGGGTGGGACCTCAGACAGGTACACTGCCATAGACTCCACCCTCCAAACCAGTCAGTCTCACATAGGGAACCATTGTTGCCAATCTCCAGGTGAGGGCTGGAGAGCACTCAGTATTACAACTGCTCTGCAGAAGGGAGGGCAGAAGTCAGCTGAAGTCAAAGGGGCAGATAATGGTAGGTTGGTGGCTAGCTGGGAAGGAGATGGGGTTGCCAACTACATGCTGACAAATTCCTGGGGATTTGAGGGGTGGAGCCTGGAGAGGGTGGGGTTTGCAGAGGGGTGGGACCTCAGACAGGTAGAATGCCATAGACTCCACCCTCCAAACCAGCCATTTTGTCCTGGGTAACAATTGCTGCCAATCTCCAGGTGAGGGCTACAGATTACTCACAATTACAACTGCTCTTCAGGTAGCAGAGATCAGTTCCTCTGGAGAAAACAGTGGACTCTGTCATTATACCCTGCTGAGGTCACCACAGCAAATTGACACTGTTTGCCCAAAGCCAGAGCACTGCCCCAGAGCCTCTTTCTAGATCTCGTTGTATTGCTTTCACAACGGGCTTTACTGCTAGTCTTTAAATAACACACAGAAGACATACAATGAAAACGTACACTACAACTGTACCATGTCCCATGTCCATGTTGCCATGTCCCAGTTTAAAGTACTTTCAGAGGTAACAAAATGTCTGGTCAGCCACTATATTCTGTTTCTTCTCCACTCTCTTTGCTTTCTTCAACTGTCAGATCTCAACTGCAAATGCTGATTGAACTTTTAGCATAGGAATGTTTAGGGACTCCAGTCCACTTTATTTGTTTTTTTATATAAACAGCATTTTTACAGCTCACAATGACTATGGAACTGAAATAGTCTTGGTTGCCCTGGTGGATGACCTGCACCAAGAGATGGATAGAGGGAGTTAGACTCTAGTGATTCTTCTGGGGCTCTCAGCAGCTTTTGATGCCATTGATCATGGTATCTTTCTGGATCATCTTTCTGGGCTGAAATTGGGAGGCACCATTTTGTGGTAGTTCTGGTCCTACCTTGCAGAGTAAGTTTCAGAAGGTGGTGCTGGAGGTTTACTGCTCTGTCCCTTAGCCTTTGGCCTATGGGGTCTTGAAAGGTTCCATCTTGCCCCCTTATGCTGTTAATAACTTCATGAAATCTCTAGGTGAACAGGTCTGTAGTTCATGAATGCTCCCGGACCTAGGTCTACTGTTGGATAAGCAGGTGGCAACTGTGGCCAGGAGTGCATTTCACTAGCTTAAACTGGTTAGCCAGTTGTAGCTTTCCTAGGCAGAAAAGGTGAGGCCACTGTGGTACATGCTGGGATTATATCTAGATTAGATTACTGCAATGCACTTTACATGGGGCTGGCCTCGAGAAGTGTTTGGAAATTTTGGTTGGTACAGAATGCTGCAGCCCAGATGTTGACTCCAGTCTTGGCCTGTCTACACTGGCTTCCAGTCTGTTTCTGGGCACAATTAAAGGTGCTGATGCTGACCTTTACAACCATATATGATTTGGGACAAACATAGCTGAAGGACCACTTAATCCCTTATGAACCTGCCTGACCGTTACAGTCGCGTTCCATCTTCTGAGATCAGGCTGGTAGCACCCAGGAGAGGGCCTTTTCAGTTTTGGCACCAAAACTCTGAAACTCTTTTTTTTTTCTTTCCCTCCTTCCTGCCCAATATTTTAATTCTTTTTTTTATTTTACTTTAAGTATCATGAGTAATACACATGATATTATATAACATTATCAGTATTTACAGAGTAATACAGAAAAGTTAACCAATACAACAGTTAATAGAAGAGTAAACATACCAGGTCTTTATACTAACTATCTGAGAGAGATAAACATGCGTAAAACCTCATAGTATCAGCACTTCTATCGGATGACAGTGGTGAAAAAATGATTCCTTGTTTGCTATAAATTCTATTACAGGGTACCACATTTCAATAAAATGAGATATATAAAGGCTATTATCAGCTGTGACTGTTGACCTAATATTTTTTTCCATGATGTAATAATCCCAAACACGCCGGTACCAGGCTGAGATTGATGGGGGTTTATTATTTTTCTATGAAGTACTGTCCTTGCAGCTGCACATAGAAAGGCTATAAAATCTCATTGAATTGAGGGGATTGTAATAGATTGCCAAAGATTCAGAAGCATTATTTCAGAAGGGAAAAGAATTAGCCTATAATTTTATGAATTTGAGAATGGACTCTTCAAAAATCCTTGATTTAAGTACAGTTCCACCAACTATGAAAATAAGAACCTTGTTCTCCACATCCTTTCCAGCAATTAGATTGTATTTCAGAAATAATGTAGTGTAGTTTTGACAGTGTCAGATACCATCTTGAAGTTAACTTAAAGGTTTGTACTTGCATATTTATGGATTTAGACCTAAGAGTAGAGGAACGCCAAATCTTGGACCGTTGTTTGCCCGATAAAACCCAATGCAGATCTCTGTTCCAGGAATTTACGTAAGAAGGTAATTTTGTTCCTTCTAAAGCAGGTAAAATTTTGTAAGGCACGAAAGAATACTTCTGTTAGCTGTGGCATTGAGTTTAAATAGTTTTTCGGAAACAGTCAAATACCATATCAGGCTCCTTTTAGGCTTTAGATGCTCTATAAAATGCTTGATTTGCTATCGATAGCATGGAATGGAATTGTGTGTTAATTGCCCATTTTTATTGAGTATATTACCTTCTTTCATTATATCAGTTAGGCCAGTAAGGTTAGCTGTTCCCCACACTTGAAAGGTCCCTGGGTATCGTCCAGGCTCAAACCAACTTTACCCTAAAAAGGTTGAGAGTGGTAAAATTGGAGGAGCTATCTTTTTTCTCCTCATATCCCAAATTTTTAAGATGGTGGCTAAAATATTTATTGTCATTCATGGACTTTGGTCTCTCTTTCGAGTTGTTCCAAACCACCTCATTTATTGCTTTGGGATGGACAAATGACTGCTCAATATGTTTCCAATCTAGCACAATGTTTGGATTTAATAGTTTGATTATGTTAATTCTTGTTTTTATGTGTTTGTATGTATTTTAGCTCTGGTTTTAATGCTGTGCTTTTGTTGGTTTAACAGCTTTTAAGATGTGATTTTATTACATATGTTTTGTTAGCTGTCTTGGTGGCCCGTATGAGAGCAGAAAGGCAGAGTATAAATTTTGTAAAATAAATAAACTTGTATATAATATAAGGTCTCATTTCATTACCATCTACAAGTAAAGGCTATAGCCTTCCCATATTGTTGCCCCTTGCTAACTGGTATTCAGAGGTGCATTCCCATATGAACATGGATGTTCCATTTAGTCACTATGAACATTTAGTCCATATATTTGTCTAATCCTTTTTAAAAGTGATCTAAGCTTCTGGCTGTCACTATATCTTAGTGACAGTAAATTTCATAAATTAATTATGCATTGCTTGAAGTGATTTATGTTGTTGGTCCTTAATCTACCACCCATTAATTTTATTGGGTGCCTTTGAGTCCTAGCATAGTGGGAGAAAAGCATTCTCTCTCTCCACGCCACATAGCTGTGTGGTACCCTTCCTAAGACACAAGCTTATTGATACTTGGTTCTTGCTTTGCTGAATCAAAAGCATTGTTGCCTCCCTGCACAATCCCCTTTCCAAAATCAGACCATCCTTTCCAAGTGGTGGTGATGACAGTGGCAGTTGAGCTATGCCTTTGAGTGGGTTGCACCCTCCCTTGCTGCCTCCATCCTCTCCCCAAAAGCTCTTTCTTTCCATTAACTCAGAGATCCTGTATGCAGGCCAGAGGGGAAAAGAAGCCCCCTTTTCACTGTTCTAATCCCCTTCCCCCTAATTAGGGTCTTCAGCCCCCTCCTCAAGTATGTTTCTCTTTTTATTAGGGAAACAGTTGCCAACTGAGGCAGGAAAACACCCGCCTACCCTTTTATCCCCTGGGTTGTTTGCCTCCAATTCTTTCCTGGGGCCCCGTTGGCTGGGGGAAACATTCCTGTTTCTCTCATTCTAAAGAAAAGTGGCTGCTAATTAGTGGGATGAATAGCTTCACCCCCACTCTCCCTTACTCACCTGCTTGTGAGGAAGAAGCTTAGCAGGCATCTGGACAAAAAAAAAAAAAGAATGCCAGCCAGGCAGCAAAAAGAGTGTATTAAAATGGATGCATAATAAGTACTGAGGCAAATATTATTCTCCTGTGCTCATGGCAGCCTGCTGGCACCTGAAGAGGGGACTGGGGTATTGTACAACGTAAAATTTTTGATAGCGTCCTGCAAGGCTATTGATATAATGAAGTCACTTTCGGGGGATAATTATTTCTTGACTTGCTTTATCTACCCTATTCATAAGAAAATAAGGTTCAAGTAAGATAAATTCTACAATTTTGTCTCTGAAGAGACTAGTAAAATAGTATTTTTTAAAACTAGGGACTACATGAGCATTTGTAGTCATTTCATGGTATCTGCCTTAAGATATAACACTGACAAATCTCATAGTATCTTGCAAATTGTAGTAGCATCATGAACACACTGTGCGTGTGCCTCCTAGAGGCCAAGTGGGGAGAGGTGTGTGCCTTTCAGTACATGCATAAACATGCAGGCATCTAATTGTTCACAGAGACATGTCCTTGGGGCCACACGGTGGGTGGTTTTGTCCTGGAAAAGGAGAGCACATATCTCCCTCCACACACACACACACATGCACGCACAACGTTGCACTCCGCGTTGCTTATTCACCACTCCCTGTCTGCACGGAGAGGAATTGGAAGCGTTTGCTAAACCAGACTCACTGGGGTGCCTCACCCACAAACCAGATGACTTCCTCAGCAGTGTTCCAGTCTGCCAGATGGATATCATGGGAATGCCTCAGTACTGCAGACAGAGTGGGGGTGCGGGGGAAGGGGGCTTAGAAGAAACATCCAATCCAAAGACAGTCACAAACACTATCTTTCCCAACACAGCTTCAAAATGTCGGGGGTGGGGGTGGGGGTGGGGATGGAATACTGATCCCAGCAGCTCCTCCAGCTGCTTGGTACCCGCCCTGCTTCAGCAGGCCTGGCTATTGCTATAAGGGGACATCAGTCAATTGTTGATGAGTAGCTGACAGACCTGGTAGCACCCGGTAGCACAAAGCAGTTCAGCAAAGGACTAGATCATTTCTCATATGTGGTTGTCTGAAAATAGACGAAGGACGCTTTTCTCGCCCACTGCTGGCCAAGACCTCATGCTCTGTGTGTAGGTTGTTTGCCTGTGTGAAATTGTGTGTAATGCCCACTGTGTGTCTTGTTTCTCAGCCAGATCCAGAGTGCTGCCGCAACATGCAGGATTCAAAATCGTGATTTCTATAAATCTTGCACTCTTGGCAAGCTTTGTGGATCCTTTAATGTGTAGACTCCACCGCCACTGCCCGCCAAGATTATTGGATTCACATGAAAAACATAATTAACACCAAAAATGGCTTGGGGAGAAAGACAGGGGGAAGGGGGAGAGGCATATAGCAGTTGTAAGCATGCTTATTTGGAAGTATGTTCTATTGAGCTAAATGGGATGAACTCCCAAGAAAATGTTTAGGACTGAGGAGAGGGGAAAAGACTGAAACAAAACTAAAAAAAAATAAAAATAAAGAAACTTTCTCACCGTGATTTTTATATGAGCAGAAGATGAATAAAGGTGAAAAACTTTGTATTCAAATGACTGATATGGAACAAGGATTGCCTCTTCCTTCTCCAGCAGACAATTGAGACCAAAGTGGGCCAAGGGGCTGAACAACACTCTCCCAGTAGCCAGGGGTCATTTCGTAGAAAAGGAGGTGCAGGAGCTCATTAGCATAACTTATTTGCATATGCCACACCCCCTGACATCACCAGAAGTGTGTCAGAAGGCAACGCCCACTGCTCAGGCTCCACCCCAAAAATCTCCAGGTTATTTCCCAACTCAGATTCAAACCTGGGTCTTCTAAATCCTTGTCTGCAACACTAACCACTACACAACACTTCATGGGGCAGCGGCTGTTGAGCAGTAGCAAACAGCTGGGCCTGCATGAGTTATGCAAGTTGCATGGTGGCTGCTGTCAGGCCTGACATGCTCTCTCCCCCTACATTTTACTGACAGAAACAAATGCTTGAAGGCTGGGAGAGATATTAATTAAAAGGGTAATGTTTATAGCAGTCTTGAGGAGCATGCGTTCTATTGCACCTTCACACACATTAAGGTATAATTCCAAGGTATAATCCCAAACAGACATCACACCAGCAGCCATGTACACAATGCTGCCCGTGTTTGCCATCTACCATAAAGACAAGTCATTTATCACTCCACCTGGAGACTGGTATCCCTACCCCCATTCACAGTCCCAGCTCCTTCCCTTCACCTCACACTACCCCGCTTGTGCTTCTACTCAGAAGTAAGTAAGTAAGTAAGGGTTCTTTTAAAAATTATGCCCCCAGAAAAATTTAAATGCCCCCCCCAAAAAATAAATCCTGGCTACGGGCCTGGGGAGAACCCTCTCTCAGCTCCTCCTCCTCCAGGCAGGCCATGCCTTCTCTGCCTCCCGACCAGCCGGCCAGTGCAGCCCAGCCCCGATTCAAGCCCCTCTCCGCTGCTCCGCACTGCCAAGTCAGACGATTAGGCCATGGGGGAAGGCAAGCAGAGGCCTGCAAGGTGTCACGATTGTGCTGGCAGGCCAGGCAGGGCACGGGAGTCCAAAACACAGTCCAAGGTCAAGGTACCAGAGAAGACAGAGTAAAGTGAGCAGAGTCCAAAACACCAAGTCAAAACGTAGCCTAGGGTTACCAGAGATTGTATTAAAGAGTTCAGAAGCTGAAAGCCATTCGTCAGAAGTCAGGGTACACAGTCCATAGTCAGGGAGCCAGAGAGAAACAACGTCACACAAACCAGAGTCAGGAGCCGGGAAGTCAGTACGAAAACCAGGAGACAGGAACCAGGATCCGGTAGTGCAGCGAGTCGTCCAAGAGACTAGTTGCCAGCATGAGTTGTGAATCTGAGAGAGCCACCTAAAGAGCCCATTCCGCTTGTTAGCCAATTACCGGCCGCTAACAGGGTCCTGGCTCTGGTCAGTACTCTGGGCTTAGTGGACGTTGACCTCACATGTGCGCCTCCTTTCGCCGGGTTGCCATGTCCCGTTGCTTTTCTTCTCACAAACAAGCCACCGGTGGAGGGGAATCAGGAGGCGTGGTGCTTGTGCTTGGCTCTGCCAGTGCGGCTCCAGGTTCAAATGCTCCCATTGACTGGTTCTCATCCTCCTCAGGACTTAGGTCCGGCGATTCAAGGGGTGCAGGGAACTCAACCTCGGAAGTTGAGGGTGCAGAATCCCCTGGGTCAGGGTCCTCGGGGTCAGGCTGCACGGCGGGCAGTCCACAGGGCTGCTGGCTGGCAGGCAGGCAGGGAAAGGGCGGCGGCAGAGATTCCTCCGGGCATCCCAGAGAGTCAGAGTGCCTGTGCTGCCAAGGAAGTCATGGGGCCTTAGCAGGAAGTCGGGGGGCAGGCTTGTTAATCCCGGAACACTGTTCCTGTGCGTTCCTTCTTGAAATGACCCCTGCCAGTAGCATATTCTGAAACCTACCTTCCAGACAAGGCTGAAACCACTGAAGAACAGTGCCTCCCAAACCTGAAAAGTGGTCCAGAAGGATACTATGGTTAATGACTTTGACAAGCCTTTATTGGCATATGTATATGCATACAATAGGAGATCAGGTTAAACATAGATCGTAAAATACAAATCAATATAGGGTAAAATTGGAGCTACAGTGCAGGAAAACAGCATAAAAACAGAAAAATCTAGTGGTTACTTATCAGAACATATAGCCATAGCACTAAGAAGAAACCTTGCTACTATTTCTGTTATTTCAGTATCTGGATTATCAAGTAAAAACAGAACCTTAACACAGTCAGGAATCTCTGGGCATTGAGCTAATATAGGGTACAAAAGATCCTGGCGGCTATAGTTAATGGTATCAAAAGCTGCCCATCCTCCCCAGCAGATTTAAGCAGCCAGGAAAACATAAGAGCCTTGCTGGATCAGACCAATTTTCCATCTAGTCCAGCATCCTGTCTCACATAGTGGCCAACCAGTTCCTCTGGACAGCCAACCACAGTTCATAGAGGCCGAGGGCTTCCCCTGATGCTGTCTCCTGGCTCTGGGATTCAGAGGCATAGTGCCTCTGAATGTGGAGGTTCCCCTCAGTCACCATGGCTAGTAGCCATTGATAGACATATCCTCCATGAATCTATCTAACCCCCTTTTCAAAATGTTTATTTCTGTGGCCATCGCTACATCCTCTGGCAGCAAATTCAACATTTTAATCACTCTCTGCATAAAGCATTATTTCCTCTTGTTCGTCTTGAACATACTGCCCATCAGCCTCATTGGATGCCCTTGAGTTCTAATATTTTGGGAGAGGGAGAAAAAGTGTTCTTTGTCAACTCTCTCCACCTAATGCATAATTTTATAAACTATCATGCCCCCCCCCCAGTCATCTCCACTCTTCAGCCTTTCTTCAGGGAAGGTGCTCCACCCCCCTAAACATTTTGGTTGCCCTCCTTTATACTTTTTCCAGCTGGGCAAGGGTCATACACACAAGTGGTAGGCCTCAGACGTCCTAGAATCCTGTCCACATTCTCAGACTAAAAAAGCCAAAAAGTTTCCCATTCAACTGTTCAAGCTGGCACCCTGTCAACATCTGATCCCGTCACTGCTAATGTAGAGTCCTAATCAGTATGGATGCAAGAGATTTTATCTGCAAGTGTTCAGCAAGCTGGTCATAGGGGACCACCGAGCCGTCTATCTCCTCCCACGGGCAAAATTTCAACAGGCCCCTGATCACCTGCAGTTGTTCCACAGGCCTGTACTGTGCAGATGCACTGGTGGTAGTAGAGCATTGCTTCTTCACCACCATCTAGGGTTGCCAGCCTCCAGGTGGGGCCTGGAGATCTCTTGCTTTTACAACTGATCTCCATCTGACAGAGATCAGCTCCCCTGGAGAAAATGGCTGCTCTGAAGGGGGGACTCTATGGCATTGTTCCATGCTGAGGTCCCTCCCCTCCCCAAACCCCACCCTTTCCCAGATCCACCCCCAAAGTCTCCAGGTATTTTCCAACCCAGACCTGGCAACCCTAGCACCATCACCTCCATCTAATAGAGTTTAAAATGAGCTCTTGGCCCATGTCTTGTCAGATACATCCCAAGTCTTTCTCCACTGTCGTTTTAGCAATCCTCCTTGTCTTTTCATATCCCAGAGGTCTTCAGTAAACCAAGGTGCTGCCTGAGTTTAAAGACCTGAAGCAGCACTGCAGATTCAGGGGCAATAGAAGCAATGTTATAATTTCCCCACTCTGCCCTACACTGGTGACAGGCAGTGGTGCTGCTGGGATGGACAGACAGAAGCACATGCCATGAGTACAGGCAGCTCCGCAGATTTGAGGGGGTGTTGGGGCAAATGCTATATTCACAGTTTATCAGGTAGTATCTGCTCTCTTCTCTCTGTGGATACACTACATTCAAATGACACAAAAAGAGACAGAGCAGCAGAGCTCCACTCAGTTTTTTAAAACCCTTTAGCTAGAACCATCATGGAACTACATGTAAAATATAGTGCTGTCCTTAGGACTGGGAAAGGAGGAAAAACTCATAGAACAGGCAGAAGGTTTAGGTGGTGGTGCTTCAGCTAGCTTTGCCATGGCCCATATGCCCATGTGTAGTTTGTAGAAAAAGAGGTGCAGGAGCTCATTAGCATAACTTATTTGCATATGCCACACCCTCTGACATCACCAGAAGTGTGTCAGAAGGCAACACCCACCGCTCAGGCTCCACTGGACTGTATTGGATTGCTAGCTACTGGGGGGGAGGAATGTGCAAATCTATCCTCACAGAGGACGGAGAGCTTGTACCTGAATAAAACTTGGTCTTAAAGGTGCCACTGGACTGTTTTGGGCCAGGGGGCTGGGGGGACTCTGCAGCTTAACTGGCTGCTTCTTGCTCTGACTGAGGGCTGCTGGGAGCAGGGGGCAGGGCTTGCTGCATGTGCCCGCCCCCTGGGCTCTTTACTGCTGGAGCTCCGCTTCTGTGTGCTCCTGCAGGAAATGGCCCCTGACAGAGATGATCTCCACCTTCCTGCTAAATGTGGTGCCTGGTGTTGTGTACTGCCTCTTTAAGAGGCTATCCCAGTAGGCCTCAGAGCAAGCAGGAGAGAAGGAGGGACTCAGTGTTTTTTCCCCCTCAGCCTCCTTGCTAGCAACCTGCAGGAGTGCAGGCAGGGCTGGCCTGCTCACTAGGCGAGCTGGTCTCTTGCCTAGAGCATGGGGCCATCATGGGGGCACCGGACTGAGCCACCTGAGGGCCCTGCTGCCGCCCCCCGCCTGCGTCGCCGCCGCCCACCACAGAGGAGCAGCCACCCTTCGGAGCCCTCCCCGCTCCGCGCCCCGCAGCCCCCTCCGCAGGCCAGCCACTTTGCCCCACTGCCCGCAGGTCCAGGAGACCGCCACAGACACCACTGCCACCTCCCTGCCCGGCCGGGGCTGAGCTGCACGGCCTTCCCTTACCCCTGAGCCGCACGGCCTTCCCTTACCCCTTCCGGCCTTTCCCTTCCCCCTGAGCCGCACAACCGGGGCTGAGCCTTGGCCAGCGGAGCCCGCGCCCCCGGGAGCCCTCGGCCCGCTGCCCCCAGCTGCCCCTTGCAGCAGCCCTGCTCGGCACTCCTGCTCCCACCTTGCTGCCACCGAGGAGGAGGATCCCTTTGTTGGGGCAGCAGCTCCCCAAGCCGAGCCAAGACCCAGAGGAGCCGCTGAGGGTGGGGAGTGAGCCGGGACTGGGAAGCGCCGGCATGGGGACCTCTCCTCCTCCGCCGAGCTGGCTCATGCGGGGCGCGCCGCAGGGTGGCATGGAGTCGGTATGACAACGAGCCCCAAGGAAGGGCTGGCACCATGCCGGCGAAGTTCGCGCTGCTGGAGCGAGCAGCAGGAGCGGTGAGGGAAAGGTAATCTGAGTCTTCTGGGCATGTGCAAGCCCTTCAAATCGGCTGCTTCCCTTGAAGTGTCTGGACGGTCAGCTCCACAGGTCCTGCAATCGGGCGAAGGGGAAGGGATCGCTCTCAGCCGAGGAGAAAATCAAGGTTAGGCACTGGCTAGGGGCAGGGAGGGACCTCTCCAAGTCTTGGGCAAGCAGGAAGGGGGTGCGCGTGCATGCGGACCTCTTGCCACGCACCCAGGCAGGTATCCAGGCCCCGCCGGGAGGTTGGCATCTGCGCTCGCCTAGGGGGCAGGAACACCTCGGGCTGGCCCTGAGTGTAGGGCCTACTAAGAATCTGCAGAACCACATCAGGACAACCCTGGTCTAGAGCCCTAGAAACAGCTAAGTAAGTATTGTTATTCCTTATTCCAATAGCCAAATTATCTGCTGTATAGTTACTGTTAATAAAGAGGCCTTCAGCCAAATTGGGGGGGGGGAGAGGGTTCTTTGCTCCCGTCCACTCATACACTCCACTTAATAGGTCTCCTGTTGCTACATAATATTTGTGAACTTCATGGGAGCAGGACCATGTGGATAAGTAACTGCCTATCAGGTATTTCTAAAGACTCAAGACAAGTAATTCTGAATTTCCAGCGAAGACCACATCATAGACAGTTTGAAATAACTTGAAAGTGTGCCCCCTTTGGTCTTTTAGATTTTAATTTTCTTTCTTTGAATGTCAGAGAGGCAGTGCTGAAGCTGAGGACAACACTGGGGCACTGGGGCACTGGGCATCTAATTGCCCACTGACTCCGATTTCCCCTTTCATGCTTCTTTTTTTTGGGGGGGGTCACTGGGAACAGGGAAGTTGATAGAGGCAGTATGTAAGCAGGGTAAGAACAAGGCCAACTGGTCCCCAATCCCTGAAGAGGTTTCTATGTCCAGACCTCCTGAGGTAGTGCTCTGGTGACGGAGCTGTTGGCATCACACCTTCCATCATCCAGATCACAGCAGTGCTGTCATCAGGTGGGGCCTTCTATTATTACCCCCCCCCCACGGTCTGTAGGGAAGGTAATACAATACAGCCGTTCCCACTGGTTACATTTATGAACATGCTGCCACTGCTCAGGCCAACTTTAATTGCTCCAGGTGTCAACCAGTGTTCCCTCTAAGCTGTGGAGTCTTGTGAGCAAAAATTCTGCTTTGTGAGCTAGCGGCATTAAAGCTGTGAGCGAGCGATTTGGCTACTGCAAATTAGTTTGCTCTGGAGCCATCCTTCCTGAGTGAAGACAAAAATGTGTGAGCTGGAGGCTAAAAAACTGTGAGCTAGCTCACACTAACTCAGCTTAGAGGGAACACTGACTGGTAGGTGGGGCTGAGAGAGCTCTGACAGAAAGTGCTCTTTTTCAAGAACTGCTCTTATCAGAACTACGGCTTGCCCAAGGTCAGCCAGCCAGGTGCAAGTGGAGGAGTGGGGAATCAAACCCGGTTCTCCCAGATGAGAGTCCGCACACTTAGCCACTCCACCAAACTGGCACACAAGTCAACTTTGCTCAGAGGACTGGTAGGACAGGGGTAGGATCCACCCCACTAGTATCTGCCCAGACATTAAGCATCTGATATTGGGCTCTACTGCACAAAAGATTATGTCACGAGATACCATTTGGGAGCAACAAGACTCTTTGTTGTTTATGCAGTAATAAAAGAAGCTGGTGCGGCTAGGGTTCCCAGGTCCTCCCTGGCCACCTGCGGGGTTTGGAGGGGGTGGGGTTGCCAGCTCCAGGTTGGGGAACTCCTGGGGATTTGGGGATGGAGCCTGGGGAGGACAGGAGGATACAATGCCACAGAGTCCACCCTCCAGAGCATCCATTTTCCCTGGGAGAACTGATCTTTGTGGTCTGGAGATGGGCTGTAATTCTGGGGGGTCCCCAGCAAGCCTCCCTCTAAGCTGTGGAGTCTTGTGAGCAAAAATTCTACTTTGTGAGCTACTGGCATTAAAGTTGTGAGCGAGTGATTTGGCTGCTGCATAGATTAGTTTTCTCTGGAACCATCCTTTCTGAGCTATGACAAAGATGTGTGAGCCGGAGGCTAAAAAACTGTGAGCTAGCTCACAGTAACTCAGCTTAGAGGGAACACTGGTGGCAACCTGGCATTTTCTCATTCTTCAGTCTTTCTACAAATAGGACTAGAATTAAGCATTGTATAACAAGTGAGTACCACTTCAGTGGCCCTCGCTTACTTAGCTCAGATAGCTGTGGGCATGATGGTGACAGATCCTCCCATAAACCACCCACAACAGCTATTAAAGGATTAAACCAATTAAAACGTTAAAGACAAGTGCCTGACTTATAAATTAAGGGAATTGCACACCAGGACATACGATGAGGGGAAAAACATAAATGCAGTGCTAATCTTAGCACACTGCTGCTGTTGTGCCTCAAATTAAGCATCTAGCTGAGAACTTCAGGAGAGTAGCCGTGTTGGTCTGAAGCAGAAAAGCCAGATTTGAGCCCAGCAGCACCTTGGAGACCAACAAGGTTTTCGAGGTAGAAGCTTTCAAGAGTCAAAGCTCCCTGTGTCCCACTGGTATCTGACAAAGGGAGATTTGGCTCTCAAAGTTTATACTCTCCAGGATTTTATAAACTCCCAGGGGGTTGGGCAATTCTTTAATTGACTTCCAACAGCTCTCAACATTCCATTCCTTCTGGAGCATTTTCATTCCTCATCAGGCCTTTTCTGAAGGTTTATCCCCTTTTTCTTCTGGTTGAAAGTCATGTTTTTCTGCATAGCTGGGGAGGTGCCAAAGTACGTTGAGTCCTCTACCTTGGCCTCATTGCTCTGTTGTTTTCATCTACATGGGGACTACCCAATTTGCTGTTGGATATAGTGACCAATAACAGTTGAGAACCTTTGGTCATTCTTGGTCCATTCAAAAATGAGCCGGAGTTCAATAGATGTTCATATGGCAGATGATGTTTCAAATTCACATTTCATATTTTGCTGAGATATCTCAGCTGTTCATTGCATTGCAGGCACTCTGGAGAGGTGCATATACATTTGAAAAATACATACGTAGTTCTGGCCCTCAAGAAAACAGGACTAGGCATCTGAATAGTGTCCTGAAGCATGCATGTCAAATTTAACTCCATTTTTCCAGCAGTCAGCCAAGTCATAAATAAAAATGTATGGAATTCAGATGAGTGAGTTCAGCGCTGCTTGGCCAACAAAGCCGCAGAGGAAAGCCAGCAATTCTACTTCTGCCACACTGCAGGAATCAAGCTCTCATTCTCCCTTCTGACAGAAGAACTGAAGAGCTTCCCCTCTTTCAGTCGCTGTCCCATGATGCTCTTAGCCTCATGTACAAGCATGCAGGTCAGAGGATTAGGACACATAGTCTTTGTCACTATGAAAAATGAATGAATGTGCCCCTTTGAGGTAGAGGAAGTCCTAATTTGCAATATTCTTGCGGGGAAGGAAGTTTAGTAATAAATGTTACATAGTACTAGAAGAAAAGTGTTTGGAACCTTCAGGTAATTTATGGAGTGATTCACCCTTTATTGTTCAGTCCAGTGGCTGGCAGTCAAAAAGGCTTAGAGACTTTTGGATTTCTGACTACATCTCATCCACATCGATATTCTTCACCTTCACAAGTTTTGTTTGTCTTTGTGGGTTTTTTTTAAAGTTGTGGTAATAATCTTCTTAAGAATAGTAAAGAGAGTCTGCATTTTTGTAAGGTTGAATACTGGCTTAAACCTATTTTTCTCTCTCTTTCATTAGGTCTCATAAAAACAAAAACAGAACCCCCATATCTGTCATTCCAGATTTTTAGTACTGGGCAAGTCCCGACGGTTAAGCCTAGATCTGTCCCACTACAGAATCAAACATGGCATCATAGCCAAGGCTGTATCAGGATTGCCTGCTTAGCTGTTGTGTTGCATTGCATTGGACAGAAAACAGTGTTGCACTTACCTGTAACTGTTGTTTATCGAGCTGTCTTCTGTGCAGGCGCACACTGGGACTGTGCACGTGCAGGTCAGCCACTGGAGGATTTTTCCAGCATTTTATAAGACATTAGAAACACTCCAGGGGAGCCTCTTCCCTTCGGGGCACACTAGCAGCTGTTTTCCCCTCAAATCGTCATGTGCTCTGAGGGGAGGTGCTCCCCCTCCCTCAGTTCATTCTGAGTCACCATAAACACTCACAGGGCTACTAGATAACAGAAGATAAGAACAAAGACTGCACAGCAGGGCAGGAAGGAGGGAATGTGTGCCTGCCCAGAAGACAACTCGGTGAACAACAGTTCCAGGTAAATGCAACACTGTTTTCATCTTCAGTGTTCTGTGCAGGCCTACATTGGGAGACTGGCAAGCTACTCACCATGGAGGCAGGGGTGAAGTTCTCACTGGAACAATGATCACAGGGCAGCTGACGTCTCTCTTCTCACACTGATGTCTATAGAGTAATGCTTGACAAAGATATTGGAGGACAACCACGTAGCTGCTCTGCAGATTTCAGTCAGTGGGTTGCCTTGATGAAATGCAGCCAATGTCACCTGAGAATATCTGGAATGTCCTTGAAGAGTGGACATAGTAACTTAGCCCACTCATAAAAGAGTCTGATCACAGTGACTATCCACCTTGATGGGGTCTGAGATGTGGCTGCTTTCCTCTTAGAGGGGACAGAATGGCAAAGAAACAACTGAAAGGTCTTATGGAACAGTTTTGTTCTTTTTAAGTAAAAATAATAAAGCTCTCTTGACATCTAAAGAATGTAGAGTCTTTTCTTCATCTGAAGTGGGCGATAGAATTTTCTGTGTGGAAATGTATCCATTCATAAATCTTCACAAACTGCTTGAAAGTTCATGGAAAGCTTGTGCCAGTTGACCTGCCACAAACTTCAGTTCGCGAACCACAAACCAGATAAAATTCATCACAAATTTTAGTTTGTGAGCCAGTTTGTGCCGATCCCTATCTGTGAGCATTGAGCATAACATTGGCCACTTGGTCAGAGAACTCTAATGAGGCTGATTCAGTAACCACGCCATCAACTGCAACCTGTGGACCTTGTGACAAAATATAGGGCTCCTGTGTAGTAAGTTGGCTGTCATAGGTAGGTGGAGGTACACTCCCTTGAACATTGATAGGAGAATGTGAAACCAAGTTTGTTTCAGCCAGAAGGGGATGATTAGAATACACCAAGTGGCCTCTACCTGTATCTTGGAAAGAGCCTTGTTGATCAGTGGGATGGGGGGAAGGCATAAAGAGGCTACCCATCCACTGGAACTGAAAGGCATCCTTGGTGGAGAGGTGGTTGCTCCCAGCCCTGGAGCAGAAAACTCAAGCCTTCGCATTGTGTCTCGTGGCAAACAGATCCACGGTGGGGAAACCCCACTGGGCAAATGTGGGATGGAAATATTCTTCCTCAAGGGACCATTCGTGCTTTGAGTGCCTGAGTCTGCTCAAGACATCTGGTCTCATGTTGTCAGTGCCGGCAATATGTATAGTCTGCAGTGTAGTCCCTTGTGCGATCGCTGGTCCCTAGATAGCCAGTGCTACCCTGCAGAGTCAAAGATGCAGTGCCTCCCTGTCTGTTTATATATGACATTGCTGTGTTGTCATCTGTTTGAACTTGGACCAATTTCTCTTTTTTGGGGGGGTTTGTCCCCTGTAGGGGATTTTTTATTGCATTTTTCTATAAACTACAACAAAAAAGGGGGAAGGGAAACTATATCTATGGGAGAAAGGAAAGAAAACCACTAAAAACCCAAGTATAGGAGATCATTACAAAAGCTTATATCAATGTTAGTCTAAAATTCTAAGATTACATTGAACATGGTTGATTAAGCTATATTATTTACCTTTAAAACCATTATTTTAACTGTTTAAAGAAAATCACAAGAGCATCATTAAAAATTTCAAGGCACAGATCAGAGTTCTTCCGCCATCATTTTGTTTTATCTTTTCTAATCCTCAATTGATATTCTTGTTTGGGGGCTGCTGCCCCCTTTTCTAAAGTAGAGTCCTCGTCGGAAGTAGTGGAGTCCATTTCATCACTAAATTTGCTGTCTTCTTCGTCCTTGCCGTCCTCTCCTGACTCTCCCAGTTGCAGTCTCAGGAACCCACGCGCTTTGGAAACAGAGTCAATTTTTTCTTTTTTATCCTGCAGTTTGAAAATGATGCCTTTGGGGGTAAACCATCTGTAGGAAATGCTGTTTGTTTGCAAAATCAGAATCAAGTCTTTATATTTCTTCTTCCTTATTTCAAATGGAATGTCTTAGAATCCTGATAATGTTGCCTCCAATTTTCGACGTTCCTGTAGTTGCTTTCAGGATTTGATCCCTCACATGTCTCTTCAAGAATCTAACCACTATTTATCAAGACAGATTATTTTTCTTGATATAAATGGAATAGGCTCTATAAACCACATCCATTTTGCTTACAAGATATTCCGCTTTTAAATCTGTAACTGGAGCTAGCGTGTCACTCAAAAGTTGCTTTAGATTCTCTTTTTTTGCTTCCGGAACCCCTTGGAACCAGAGGACTAAGTTAGCTTTCTCCATTTGTAGCTGCAAAAGTTGAAGTTCGTCTGAAGCTTACTTCTTTTCAAGCATTTGAACCTTTTTCTTAACCTTTTTAGATTTGGCATCCATTTCCTTCACTTTCTCAGCTGTTTGCTCCGTCTTTTTTGTAGTTTCAGTCAACTGGAGCTGCTGAGCTGCAAGATTCTGGTTTGTTAAAGCTGTCAGCTGTTGATTGATATTCATCATCTGGTCCAGTAGAGGGCGCAAAGAGTCCACTAACAGTTTAGAAAACTGAGTGGTATCTTCTGGTGGCGGGCTCATACTCCCCGGTGGTTTCACTTTTGCTTGTTTGTCTTTCTCTGGTTTTTTTCCATGCCATAT
>NW_015173124.1:1955708-1972403 GCF_001447785.1 Gekko japonicus | reverse complement strand
GCCTAAATTCTCCAGCAACGTGCTGACGAAGAGGCCACCCTTCAGAAGCCCCATGGCTAGGAGCCTTTCGCAAAGGCTCTGGGGGGTGGCGGTGAACAATTGCCCCCCCCTCCCAACTGCTGGCACACGGAATGCTTCCCCGGGAGGTCTGGGAGACGTGACTGCTAGCGTGATGCCATAAACCGGACTATCACCAATTTCCCTTTTGTTAAAGCTGCAAATGAGATAAGGGCATATTGAACTGCTCATAATTCTAAAATACTGATATAGAGCCCTCCCTCAGTAACCAGGTATTGTGAATAGAATGGGAACCACCACAAACCTCCCAGTCTTCTAAAGAGGTGTTAGTTGCAATGGTGACTTGTGGGGACTTAAGTCCAAAGAGGACGCCTGTGAAGAGATTTTTATCATCCAGTCTCCAAGTAAACTGTTGGATTATGTATCAGTGTGGAGAATTTAGTGTTTTGTGAATGGGTAAAAAGGGTAATATTTTCTCAGAAAACCAATTTTGTAAGGGGTGCATCTTTAAACATGCATAAAGAATGGTGACAATGGTGGAAGCCATCAATCCAAGTAATCTTTCAAAAACTAAAATGGATTTGAATCTATGTCTTGTTAGATTTATCACCAAGGCCTCTATTTGTGAGGCCCTCTCAGGAGTGAGAAATATTCATGCCTTGGTATAATCCAGAAAAGCACCAATAAATGTAGTCTGTTATGATGGAATGAGTTTTAATTTTTTTTTGTAGTTGATAACCAGTCCTAAACCCTCACAGGTCTTCATAATGTACCCACAGTTTTGTGAGCAAAAATTCTACTTTGTGAACAAAAATGCTAGTAGCATTAAAGTTGTGAGTCTACTATCACATAAATTAGTATTTTAGAAGATTATTTCCATAACCTTGTAAAAATCTCAGAATGAATTCTTTTAAACTATTTTTAAACTATATTTTAAGAATAATTTAAACATTGTAAGAGAAAACAGAATCAAGTCAAATTCCATTACAGAAAATGTCCTCTATGGGGGTAAACCAGAGCTCTGGAGCACAGGTCTACCTTGCCACTTTCCACTATATTGGTAGACCTGACCTTCAGCGCACAAGTCTACCCTCCCCTTTCCACTGTATTGGTAGGTCTGGCCTCTGGAGAACAGGTCTACCCTCCCCTTTCCACTATATTGGTAGACCTGGCCTCTGGAGAACAGGCCTACACACCTCTTACCACTATATAGGTAGACCTGGCCACAGACCACCGCCCTATGCTGAGCCTTAGAATACATACCAGCATTTGGGGGGTCAACGACCTCTTGCAGTCTACTTTGTGGGGTTTTTTAGTGAAATATGACAACCAGCATTACAGGTCAAGTATAACAGAGGTGGCACAATCACTGTCAGAACCCTGCCTAACCTAACAAACAGGAAGTTGGTTAAATTTTATTAACTTGCCCAAACTACTTATTTATTAAAATATTTACACCCCACATTTCCATGTGACTCAAGGCAGCTTACAAATCATACCAAAAAGCATAATAGGGGTGCAGGGGGGGAAACTTGATCCCCCCGCTCCATTATAGCCTATGGGGACCATTACAGTCATTGGGCCCTATAGGCTATAATGGAGAATCAATCTGGGGGTCTAATTCTATGGGCCCCAGAAGGAGGTACCCCCAACCTCCATTGTTTGCAATGGAGGGGGGAAATGCCTTCTCAGTTTACTCATGGGCTGAGGCAAAAATCCCTACACTGCTGGCTAAAATTTTATGCACCAGCACCCCCTAGCACAGCTTAGAGGGAATTTTTAATATGTATCTGCAATAAGTCATATGATTATGCAGTAATAAGCCAATCATCGAAATACAGATATATGCAGCACCTCTTGGATCTTAGATAAGCGACTACCATTGCCATGCATTTAGTAAACACTCTTGGTGCAGTGGCCAAGCCAAAGGGTAACACAGTGTACTGGTATGAAACTCCATTGTGCTTAAAACACAAGCATCTATGATGGCCTGGGTGACTAGCCATGTGAAAGTAAGCATCCTGAAAGTCTAGAATAATAAACCAGCAATTTAATTTTAAGAACTGTAACATTGACAGAAAGGATCATATTCTGAACTTTTTAACTTGGAGAAACAAATTAAGGCCTCTTAGGTCTAAAATGGGTCAAAGACCATCGTCCTTCTTGGGAACAAGAAAAAACCATGAATAAATCCCATGACTACAGTCATCATCAGGTAGCCTCTGTACCGCCCCCTTCTCTAGAAGGTTCGCTAATTCCAGGCCCAGCTCAGGCATGATGTTATCTGCTGCTTGAACAGAGGACTATAAAGGTGGTCTTTCCAGAAGCTCTAATCTGTAGCCGTGTTGGACTATGGACAAAGCCCAACTATCAGAGGTGATAATTTGCCCCCTGTTGGCAAATAAGTACAACTTGTATGAAAAACTGATAGTAGCAACCTCCATTAAGCGTACTAGTCAAAACAATGCTGTAACTCCTTTAAGGACTGATGCTGCTGATGTCCTAGGGACCTTGATCTATGTGTGTTCTTTGCTTCATTTGAGACTAAGACCCAGTAAAAGATTTTTGTGCAGGACACTGCCTGGCACTGTTGATGCTGTCGGAGTTGCTGGTGCCAAGGGTATGGTGGTCACTGCTGATGTTTATAAGAATATCTGGGCCTATAAGAAGGGTGAGGTCCTAGAGTGATGCTGAAGGAATGGGCAGTCTGTACTTTTTTATTTGATGCAGGACCTCATCAGTTTCTGAGGAGAAGAGTGTGGTCCCCTCAAACAGACGATCCTCAACATTTTGTCTGATTTCCAGTGGGAGGCTGTAGATTGCAACCATGCATCCCTGTGTAGAACAATTGCTGAAGCCATGGCCCTGGCAGAAGAATTTGCAGCACGTTTCCAAGCATTATTTTGCTGTTTTGAAAGTCAAAGAGCTTCAGATTGTTGCAGGTTGGCTAGGGGCTTTTTGTCAACTGGGAGAAGGTTGCTGTAAGATGGTGTTTTCTTCCATAAAAAGAGTTGGTAGCCCCTCAGGATGGCTCCATAATTCACAATAATAAATTCATTGGTGCTGAAGAGTATGCCTTCTGGCTGACTGCATCAATCTTGTGCCCTTCTCTATCAGCTGGGGTGGAATAGGCACTGGGATGCTGCCTTGCTTGCATTTCCTCTGCAATAAGCAAGGAGGGGGGATGGGTGAATAAGCATGGGCAACCCACCCTCCTGATGGGCCTCGTACAGGTTTTCTACCTTCTTTGAAGTAGCTGGAAGGTTTCTCCTATATGGTGCTGGAGATGTCTAGTACTCCTTCAAGCCTTGGAGAGGCAATGATGCCAGGTGAGTCTGATTAAAGCCTCTCTAATATTTTGTCCCGTGACTTCGGTATAGAGGAATTGACTTGAATGCCCAAAGATTTGCCATGTGCATCATGTATTCTGCATATAGGCTGAGATATCCATTTGGAGAAACTTGATTGGGGTCCCCCACAGTGTCATCTGGTGAAGGATCTGATGGTAAGCCAAAACTCTGACCCGAGCAAGACCTTCTTCATCACCCTTGGAAGAGGGTGGAGGAGGCGAGTACCATCTCAGTACGGACACAAACCCATGGTTCTGGGGAGAAGAATGTCTCAATTCTGAATGGTCAGGTAGAGTAGGATAGTCGCCCCATTCATAGGGGGAAGGTGAGAGGAAATATAATGGATAATGCTGCCAGTGGGTTGGAGGTGAAGAAAATTGCCATGAAATCAGTTGGGATGGTTCCGAAAGTTGAGAGGGGGCTGGAACCAAAGGAGTTTCCAATTCAGGTTCCACTTCACTGTCAGAGATGGATGGCACTGGTGAAGGAGAATGAATAGAAGGGGTTCGTGGTAGAGCCAGTTCTTCTGTGGCAAGGTGGATTTTTTGCAGAACTGAATTTGGAACTGACTGATGCTTTTCTCTGTGTTTTGTCTTTGCCTTTACTTTCTGGGGAGGCAATTTGGATGCACATCATGTTGGCAGTCAGTCTAGTGATCAGGACTGACATTCACGGAACCGATGGGGCTAAAGCGACTAAGGGTGGGCCTGAGAGGGCTGGTCAATCCTTGTTGGGGATTCGGTCGGTAAGGCTTGGGAGCACTCCACTGGGGCAGGTGTTGGTTTCTCCCACAAACTAGCCTTCAAATGTGAGACACAATCTGACCCGGGCCTGCATGGTAAATTGAAGGCAGAATCTATACAATGCCCCTTGCCCAAGCACAAAAGACAGTGGGAATGTGCGTCACACCTTGTCATCTTTGTGCCTCACTTAGTACATTATTTCAAAAGCACCTTCTGTGACGTATTTGCAAGTAGGACCAGAAATGGTAAGAAACTCACTGAGGAAACTTGAAGAAAAACACTAAGAGAAGTTGGAAGCTCGACCTCTCACCATGGTGGCAAAGAACGAATTGAGCGAAGGGAAGTGCCTCCCCTTGGAGCACGTGACTAAGCAGGAAAATGGTGACTAGCACTCCCCAGAGGGGGAGGGGCTCCCCTGGAGTGTTTCTCATGCCTCAAAAATGCTGGAAAAATCCTCTGACAGCCAGCTGGCACATGCACAGTCCCAATATGGGACTGCACAGAAGACCAAAGATGAACCTACAAACATGCAGTGGGATTTCTCACACTAACACCCACACTTACACGTACATCTAGGCATCCAAAGAGTAGTGTAGTTTAGCTGTTGCAGTAACAAAATTGTTCAGGGTTTAAAATCTCCTCATTAGATTTTTCTTCTGTCTTCCAGATAAAAACTCCAGAGACAATCCAACAATTTCTTTCTAGATAAACAATTTATTTGCCTGGCCCCTTTAACTATTAGGCAGAGCTTAACCTAAATTTATTTGACTGCAGTTTTGACCACACTGCTTCTTATCCCTTCCCCAAAAGTCCTGATAGTTATTCTTCATCATAATACTAATTGTTCAGATGTTTAAAAAATGTGATCAGTCCCTCTTCCCTTGTCTTTCCTTCTCTATACATAATCGGTTCCTTCAGTTTTCCCTCATACGTAATGTATGTTTAAAAACAGGTCTCAGTGAAACTGAGTTCAAATTGAATTATTGATTATTATTCATCTCCTGTATTTTAGCATAACGCTCAACAACATATGGATTCCAAACTTTTCCTCCTGAGCAGCATTTACTTTTGATATGCTATACCAATTTTTGCTTCTACCACAAGAGGGCAGTAGACAAGCACACAAACAAAAAAGAAATCTTGTAACCCTTTTCCTCTAGCAGCTCTGTGGCTCTTTTGGCCTGGGAGAGTCACCACTGTGGCCTGTATCTCTGAAAGTGCCTAGTTAAAGGCCTATCACATTAATTTTTTTACTGCTATGTAATGCATGGTCAAAAGATATTATGCAAAATTTGTGAAAAATAATTAAAAATAAACATATACACAAAAGGCCTATCACATTTAATGAATGGTGGGGTGGAGAGACCCAGTCCTTTCTCCAATCCCATTTACTACCTCCGTTCCCTCTTTATGTATTCCCATTCAGGCCCGTAGCTACAGTGGGGCATTTCGGGGCCCGGCCCCCTGACTTCCTGCTTGAGGGCCTCCCCGAATTCCTTTCAGCCCAGCCCCTCCCCCACTCTCTGGCAAGATGTGGTAGCCACCACAAACTCCCCCTGTGCTGCTGGTTTTCCTTGCCTTCCCCCTTTCCAGTGATTTCTCTCCCCACTCCCACCCCTGCCCTCCCCCTCATCCTGGTGCAACCTCCAGAGCATCTTCCCTGCACTGGGGAAAGGTGAGCAGGCCGGCCGGCAGCTGGGGTGGGTGAAGGAGCACCAGGGAGGAGGCACAAGATGCCAAAGCTCAAGGTAGGCAGAGCTGATGGCCAGGCAGAGGGTGCCGCTGCCACACCTGAGTGCACCGAGAAGCCGGTAAATTATTTTAAATCAAATTAGCCAGTGCCCCCCCCCCAAGAATTTAAATGCCCCCTGACTGAGAAATTCCTGGCTATGGTCCTGTTTCCATTCCCCCCCCCCCGAGACCCTTATTACTTGGCAGAGCAAAGGAAAGGGCCAGGGCAGCCTTTCCAAACTTATTCCTGCTTCTTGCTCTCTCACATCAAACAAAGCAATGAGGTCTAGTTCATACACGGAGGGAGAATGAGGTGGTAGAACGGATCCTATCACTTCAGGCTGCAAGGAAGGGAAACCATATCTGAGTGTTCCTGTGCATTAAAAAAAAAAGTCACCTTCATACAAACAGAAAACTCGCACAGCTGGTAGAAAGGTTTTGCCCCTATTTTGTGTTTGCTGTGCTGGTTTTGCTTGTCAGAAGTTCTTAACAGAGTATTCCAAAATGTGATCCCAGTGTTGTCAACTCTGCATTGGAAAATTGCTGGAGATTTGGGGGGGGGGGGTGTGGATCTTACAGAGGGGGGGAGGGTTTGTGGAGGGGAGCAACCTCTGGGGTATCCTGCCATAGAGCCGACCCTCTGGGCTGAGGGAACTGATCTCCGTAGTCTGGAAATCAACCTGTTCCCCTCATGTGTGAATCAGACCTGAGTGACGAGGAAAGGAGCACTTCCCCCGTCTGACCCGAAGTCAGAGGGGTTTATTTTGGGAAGAGGGAGAGGAACAATTGATTGCATTCTCTGTTCTTTCCTGCCCTTACCAGTTCGGTGGGAGTGGAGGTCACACTGCCAATTTCCAGGTGGGGCCTGGAGATCTCCCAGAATTACAACTAACCTCCAGACTACAGAGATCATATGTTCCCCCAAGGGTACTACAGTTGGGGGGCGTCATCTCCTGGAAATTCCAGGCCCGAGAGACGTTAAATTTGCGGTGACCAGGACCAGGGCATTTTCGGTGGCGGCTCCTACCTAGTGGAAGGAGCTCCCGGAAGAGATCCGGGCCCTGCGGGACCTCTCTTAGTTCCGCAGGGCCTGCAAGACGGAGCTCTTCCGCCAGGCCTTTGAGTAGGAGCTGCCGCCACCACTATTCCACCTTTGCCCCCTATGCTCTGGATCTTAGGAAGTAGTTTGGAAGTTAAGATCTACCCATCTTGTCTAAATCTGTTTGTAAATTTGTTATTGTATTTTATTGTAATTTATTGTTTTTAAACTATGTGTTTACTGTTTTAACCTCGGCACATGGTGCCCTTGTTAGCCGCCCTGAGCCTTCGGAGTAGGGCGGGATGTAAATTCAAATATAAATAAATAAATGGGGGTGGGGGTGGGGGGAGGCTGCTATACCTGGTTGAGTGCGTGGCATCCTGTCCTGCTGAGGCCCACCCCCTCCTCAAACCCTGCCCTCCCTAGGCTCCACTCATAAATCCCTAGGAATTTTCCAGTCTGGAGTTGGCAATCCTAGTGGGGGGACTGAACTGCCTTGAAGCATGGGAAGAGGAACATTGCCTCCCTCTGTACTTGCGAGGCCCCTGTCTGTAGCCCATCTGGGGTGGGGGTAATGAGCGGGTTTTGTACCCCAAGTGCAACACATTACTATTCTCCGTATGTCCAGTCACAATGCTTTTAGCATAGAGTAGACTGCACTCACCTCAAAGGATTACTGTACTAAACTAGAAACCCAAAATCTGCCTGGCCTATTGTCCTCAGATTGCCACAATGTTTAAAACCCCAGGCAGGCTTTTTAAAAGGTGTGGTACAGGTTTCCTCTTAGGACAAGGTCAGAGGAGTGGCTGTGCTGAAAATGACTGAAACAGCTGCAATGGAAAGTAACCTTCTTCTACCTGTGGATGAGAACTACTTCCCCAGTCTTCCTGAAGAAAAGTTCTGTGTAACACGGAAGCTGACGTATTCTGTGAGTTTCTGTATAACTTGATCCAACAAAAGATACTCCTTTGCCAGCTTGGAATCTTGGGCATGCCCAGACAGCAACTTCCCACAGTTCCAGACAGAACTTTTCCCACAGAACATCCTGATGCTGACAGCTTGAAGATGGATATGTGATTGGTCAGTCTCCAGTGAACCCACAGCCTCGGCCGGTCTCCAATTTGCCCTATTTGGGCAAATTGATTGAGAGGGTGGTGGCAATACAGCTGCTGGGTTTTTTGGATGATGCTTCCGTGTTAGATCCCTTCCAGTCTGGCTTCCGTCCGGGTCATGGGACGGAGACGGTGCTGGTCGCTCTGACTGACGACCTCCGGAGACATCTGGATCAAGGCGGAATGGCGGTACCGTTGTTGTTAGATCTGTCGGCCGCTTTTGACATGGTCAACCACCAGTTACTAGTCCACCGCCTCATCGATGTGGGGGTTAGGGGGCTCGTCTTGCAATGGCTTGCTTCCTTTCTCCAGGGTCGGGGACAAAGGGTGGCGCTAGGGGAACAGTGGTCCAGGAGGCACCCACTGTGGTGTGCCTCAAGGGGCTGAGCTGTCCCCAATGTTATTCAATATCTATATGCGTCCCCTTGGCCAGATTGCCTGGAGGTATGGGCTGGGATGTCATCAGTATGCAGATGACACCCAGCTCTATCTGATCTTAGGCAGCCAGTCGGACTCCAGTCCAGTCCAGAAGACCTGGATCGTGCTTTGCAGGCCGTAGCTGGGTGGCTCAGACTGAATCAGCTGAAACTGAATCCAGCGAAGATGGAGGTCCTGTGCCTGGGTCGGGGCAGTTTGGGGGCGGGGGTCCCACTCCCGACCTTTGGGGGGGCTTTATTGGTCCCAGCGCCAGAGGTTCGGAGTTTGGGAGTGCTCCTGGATCCCTCCCTTACCATGGAGGCCCAGGTAGCAGCCACTGCCAAGTCGACCTTTTATCTTCTTAGGCTGATTAGGCAGTTGGTTCCCTTCCTCGACCGCGTTGACCTGGCCACAGTGATCTACGCGATGGTCACCTCGAGACTAGACTACTGTAATGCTCTCTACATGGGCTTTGTTGCAGATTCAGAAGCTACAGCTAGTGTAGAACGCCGCAGCCAGGCTGTTGATGGGTCTCCCTAGATGGGAGCACATCCAGCCTGTGCTGAGAACACTGCACTGGCTGCCAATAGCATACCAAGTCCACTTCAAGGTGCTGGTTCTTACCTTTAAAGCCCTATATGGTCGGGGTCCAACATACCTACGGGACCACATTTCCCCGTATATACCCCAGAGAGCACTACGGTCTGGGTCTCAAAATCGGTTGACCCTCCCTGGCCCAAGGGAGGCCAGGCTAGCTGCTACTAGGGCCGGGGCCTTTTCAGTGGCGGCCCCTACCTGGTGGAACGAGCTCCTGGAGGAGATCAGGGCCCTTCCGGAGTTCTTCCGCCAGGCATATAATTAGGGGCCGCCGCTGCAGTGCACGGCCCGCAAAGTCATCATCAAGCAGCTGCCATAAGAGTCGACGAGCAGAATAACATCTAAGCACTCTTACACTGGAAGCTGGAAATACATCTGAAAGCATTCCATCTGATTGAATTTTAACCGCCACCAGCCCTTTGTAATGTATTATTTTTAACTGTTATGTTTTAATTTGTATTATGTATGTTTTTATCATGTATTAATGTTATTGAAAGCTGCCCTGAGCCTGCTCTGCGGGGAGGGCGGGGTATAAATTTGACAATAAATAAATACCAGGCATGCTGACAGACTAAAGCTGTTGCACACAGGGCCATTATTTGGGCCACAATTGGTCACCAGTCCCTGAAAGAAGGGCCCTGTGGACATGACCTCATTCCCTGTGTTCAAGAAAACAACACCTATACCTTCTCCTCATCTAGGTCCTGGTACTTCCCAGTTTCTATGAGGCCACAACAACAGGGCCTGGCTTGAGATGAAGGTGCAGCATCTGGAATAAATTCCTCTGCAGTTCCATCTGCCCTGGGGAGATTCTCTAGCTGATACAGAGAGCGGCTGAGAGTCAGGGTGTGTATAGTTTTGATGTTGCCTAACATGAGCAGGGTGGAGACTGTTCTAAGGAGTTTACATGCTCAGTTAAAATTACTCGATAGTCCTTATTTTAACAAGCACATTTATTTTGGTTTGTATAGGACATTTTGTTTTCTGTACTTAAAGGACAATTTCTGTAATTAAAGAACAAAGAAATAAATACGAGTGCAAAATTTGCAGTTCCAAATTTTTTCTTTGGTATAGATTTTTAAAGGCAGATTTGAGTTTACAAAATATTTTAATGTAAGTTATTTACAAGTTCAAGTACATATAAAACAACTATTATCACCAAAATCAACTCAATATCAATACATAATCTTTCTTGGAGAATATTTTATTTTATCAAGTAAATCATCTCATCTAATTTTTACTTATTACTTTCTATTTTCTGGTGGAACTCTCTGCCAGAAAACACCCGTGCCCTGCAGGAATTACTACCTTTTCACAGGGCACGTAAGGCAGAGATTTTTCGCCAGGCATTTGGTCGAATATAGCAATGGGACAGGATGACATCTGGCACTCTCATATACTCTCCCCATCCCTCACACCTCCCCCCCCCCGAAGGCTGTGGAGCTGAATTTTCCCCGCCTTCTTGGACTGCATATTGTTCTATTTACTGATCTGTTTCTGGGTAGATTTAATGTTGGATTTAATTTAAATCATTTAATGTATTCTATTCTGTAGTAAGCTGCCTTGAGCCCTACTTGTGGTTAAGGGCTGCCTAGTAAATCTAATATAATAAATAATTAATAAATAAATTTAGTTTTACACAAATCCTTTATCTCATTGCCTTATCTCTATCCATGGAAACAATATTGCTCCTTTATTCTTTCCCGACAGCAGGTTACAAAATGCTTGCTGATAATTGTAAAATTTATGGTGTCATGTTTTCATACACTATGTACCATGCTTTTTAAGGAAGATATACTTAAGGCTGCAATGAGCACTGACCTCAGTGAGACTTACTACTACAAGGAGGGGTCATTTAATAGAAAAAGAGATGCAGGAGCTCATTAGCATAACTTATTTGCATATGCCACACACCCTGACAAAGGGCAGGCATGTTTAAAATGGCTTTCTTTCCCTCCCCAATCCGGGGAGGGAAAGAAAGGCATTGAAACATCCCCTTCCCCACTTTCCCTCCACTCTCCGAGTTTCTCTGCAGTAGTGGAGAAGCTCAGATAGGGAAAGGAGGAGGAGGAGGCATGCTTCCATGCCTGCCCTTCTCTTCCCCAGCCAGCCTGTCGTGGCTGGAGAAGCAAAGGGCAGGCATGTTTAAAATCTGGGGAAGGGAAAGAAAGGCATTTAAATCCCCCTCACACTTCCCCGAGTTTCTCCACAAAAGCGGAGAGGCTCAGGGAAAAAAGGGGGCACGTCTGCCTGCCTGCCTGCCTGCCTGCCCTTCCCTTCCGTTCTCCAGCGAACCTGCTGCGGTGAGCTGGCTGGGGAAGCAAAGGGAAGGCATGCAGGCAGGCAGGCAGGCATGCCTGGGTTCCCTACTCCTGGGCTTGTTGCTCCTGGAACGTCGTTCCTGCTCATTCCCCCTCGAAATGACCCCTGACTACAAGTAAAAAAAAAATGCATGTGATCAGGCTGTATGATTCCTTAAGAGCAATGTAGTTCAGGTTGTGTTGAATTCCCATATTGTTATTTTGTCCCATTTATACTGAGTGCTAGCAAAAATGCCTCCTAAGCACCCAGAACTCTTGATGTCTAAGCAGAAATGCTTTTTTGGCCAACGCATTTGAAGTTAGAGTATTTCTCTAGTGGCCAAAATCTGTCAAACATGTTCAACATAAGTGTGTGTGTGTGTGTGCGTGTGTGTGTGTGAAGTTAAAGGCAGAGCAAGTTTTGCTAGAACATATGTGATCTACTATCATAAAAATGTATTAAATGGCTGCATGGTACTTCCCCCTGGATCTAGTATTTGTGTTGTTACAGCTACTGCCAAAGCATTAAAAAAAAATTTATTTGACTTCTAAAAACACATGGTAGTAAGGTATCGCTTTTGGGAGATTTTTATTGTCACTCTGAGTCTTCTTGAAAGTGGGTATGGGAGCTGAGCTCAGATTTCATTTTGAAATACAGAATTTCCATGAGAATCTCGCTTTACCAGAGAACACCAGAGAACATCTCCACATTTCACTTCTCTTAGTATTAAGAATGATTGATCTAGGAACTGTATTTACAACACACTAAATTGCTCCCAAATCCAATACCTCCCAGTCTCCATTAGAAATTACCCCTTGACCCAGGGTTACTCTTATTATCACTTTTGCCACATTGGAGGAGCAGCTAACAGCATTGCCCAAACCCAGCACATTTCAAGAAGCTAAAGGACCATTCCCCCGCCCCCCAGGCTCCCAAGCCATCTGCTTCCTTAGCAACCAGGTACCCAAACAAACACTGCTAGACAAAGCCTATCCCTGTCTAGGCCTAAAGCAGCCTGGCCAGGCACACTGGGAGTGGCATGCGTCAGCAGCTACAGTCAAATTCTGGTTGCACAATGACAGAGCCTGCCGCTCCTTGACCCAGGTGGAGCTGATTCACCAACATCCCCTCCAGGACAATGCTGTTCACAGACATCACTGATACCCTGCTTGTCCTACTAAAAAGCCCTCTGGGTTATTTTTATTCCAACCTGGTCAAAATCTCTGCCTCTTAACCTTTAAAAACAAACTTCGTCCTCAAGGACAGACCAGTGGGGCAATAGTTACATTTGCATCTGTGAACCACTGAGGGTAGCTGTGGACTCATTTGCATATATTCCGTTTCAAGAAGGCTGAATCCGCTCTGTAAAAGATACACGTTTGGCAAGAGGGAATTAACAGCTGATTTGAACTGCATTGGTAGTAGCAAAATCCAGCTGCCCTTGACCAACTGAAATTTTATTGACTTTAGATTGGCTCTTTGGGCTGTTTCCCTGGGATTTATTACCTGCAGCATTATTTGACAAATGTTAAGGACATAAGGCATGACTCATTGCATTCAAGGGCAGGGCCGGTGCCAGGCTTTCTTGCACCCTAGGCAAGGCTAGCTACTTGCGCCCCCCCCCATGGATTGCAAAGGGGCAGGGGCAGCCGGTTAATGCTGTGACCTATGAGCAGGCCAGGCTAGCACGAACCCACCAGATCTCGGAAACTAAGCAGGGCCGGGCCTGCTTAGTCCTTGGATGGGAGTCCAGGAAGGAAGTCCAGGCTCACTCTGCAGAACCAGGCAATGGTGCCCCCCCACCACTCATCTGTTGCCCTAACCCGAATAGCCCAGGCTCGCCAGATCTTGGCTGCTAGTTGAGTTAGCCCTGTTGAGTCTTCGGGTGGGATACCACCAAGGGAGCCCAGGGTTGCTACGTGCAGGCAGCCAATGGCCAACCACCTCTCTGTTCGCCTCTCGTCTTGAAAACCTCCATCAGGGGTCGCAATCCGTCAGCTGCGACTTGACGGCGTTCCCCCCCCCCCGCCTCCAGGCGTACTTGCCGCAGAAAACATACGGTCCCACTGCACCTTCAAGCCCAGAACTGTGTTCCCGGTGACGCCAGCTCTCCTGATTGCTCAGCATTTATTGCAAGACGTGCTTTTGGGTTCTGAAGAACAACAGCAACACTGACTGCAATGAATCTATGGCAAGAAGGTCGCACTGTTGCAAGCAATGCGGCTCACCTTTCAACTGCAGCTGGACTTTTGCACGGGGCACACCTCTTCCTGCTCCTGGGCCCCAGAGACCCCAGCCAGCCCCCCCACCCATGCCCCTCTCGGCCCGGCCTCTTCTCCTCCGCCCCGCAGGGACAGGTGGAGCCAGCCCCCCCCCCCGCGGGCCCCCCGGTCCTGGGCGCAGGCTGACCTGCCTGCCTGCCTTTGTGCTCTGCATCTCTTCTTGGCCCGGCTGCCAGCGCTGGCCAAGGAGGGGGAAGAAGGGAGTGAAGGAGAAGGAGAGGGAAACTTCCTCCTCCTCCTCCCTCCTCCGCTGCTCCCACGGGGCCTGCCCTACCTGCGCAGCAGCAGCAGCCTCCTCTTCCCTGTGTCGAGGGGCAGGCAAGCAGCTCTCAAAAGGCAGCTGGCTTCCACACCTGGCCTGCGCGCCTCCACACCTCCTCCTCCCGCTGTGCTGGGGACTGGCAGGTGGGGGGCCAAGGTGACAGCGGCGGCACTGGAAATGGTGAACAAACTTTCTATCTGGCTTCGTTCCCCCTCTCTGCACGAGTGGAGGAGCAGGGTTTTTGGCAAGGGAGGGGAGGGGGAGGGGTGCTCTCCTAAGCTGGTGCCCTAGGCGATTGCCTAACCACACCTTATGGAAGCTCCGGCCCTGTTCAAGGGTTATAAACTATATTTGGGTTACTTAGAATTATAATCAAAATTATAAAGTAAGTTATCTAGCTGAGGTTGTATTTCCATTTAAATCAGAACGTTATTGTATAAACTGCCCCAAACTGCCCACTACCAACTGATTTGACCCTAATTAGGGTTGGGGAATTCCTGGACATTTTAGGGGTGGAACCTAGGGAGGGCCGGATTAAGGGAGAAGAGGGACCTCAGCAAGGTATGATGGCATAGAGTCCACCCTCCAAAGCAACCATTCCCCCCAGGGAAACTGATCTCTGTAGTCTGGAGATCAGTTGTAATTATCTCCAGATCCCAACTGGAGATTGGCAACTCTGTTTGGCTGGTGCTCAAAAAATATTACAAAACTGTAATATTTAGAAGTCTGGTTCAAGTTTTAGTATAGTTCAGGATACCAGAATCTAGAGCAGTTCCAGACCAGGTTTTACTTAAAAACCCATTAGCATATCAATCAATGCTTTAGAATGAGCAAGCCTAGTCATTTTATCCCCTGCTGGTGAGAGAAACAACAAAATCTGTGGTGGAATTTTTCAAATATTAAAAGTGCATCAGGTGACAGGTACCACATCCAAATGCTAAGAAGCCTCTGTCTATGCTAGACAATTTGATGACAGCCTACAGCTCTGGGACAGGCCTCATTTTCTATTCCAGCGCCGGCACTATTTATCTATTTAGAAAATGTGCACCTTCAATGCAAGAGCACCTTCAGGGTCTTCCATCCACTGCCGAGATTTCAAATCATGAGCACGGATCCCATTAACCCCTGGTCTTTGGGGACAAACATGTTGGTACTGGGGAAATGAACAGCATGCAAAGCAGTCTCATACCAGGTCAAGTTCACTGGTCCTTTTGATGGGAAGTAGATGTCTTTTGTGCCTCAGATCTTTCTTCTGGACTCCTGTAGGACGGATGAGGGAGTGTCACATGAGAGCACTTTTAGCCAACCCAAACTTTGATGGAAATTAGGCCTCTTCTCTCGCACACCAGGAACTCTTTATGCCAACTGGACTCAGTCTGCAAGCAGGATGTAACTGAGGCAGCCAATTGACAGCAGCCAGTTCCTGGCTCAGAATCATAATGTTCTTTGCGCTGGGCATTGAAGCACTGTTCTATGAATCCCAGAGTCACTTCTGCTGTGGGTCAAGGTGGCGATGATGTTCCCGGGGCAATGTGCCACGCCGCCGACGGCACAGGCAGGATCGTGTTCCATGCCCCTTCCATAAGGCATGCATCTTCCAGGCCTCAGCCAAACTCTCTATCTAGACAGGGACAGAAACAGATATATCACACCCACACTTGGGAACCAAGCCCTAGCAAGCACATCGTAGTTTCTAAATACGTATACCACAGAAGATTTAGGGAGGTTCAAGGACAGGCAGAAGAAAATGAAGAGGACCTTTCCTCTTTCTCCACTGGGGCTCTGAAGTCAACTCCTACTGAACTGACAGGAATTCCT
Organism: Gekko japonicus; assembly: GCF_001447785.1. NCBI lineage: Eukaryota > Metazoa > Chordata > Lepidosauria > Squamata > Gekkonidae > Gekko > Gekko japonicus. The sequence goes on along the minus strand of NW_015173124.1, from coordinate 1,956,733 downwards.
CTAAGGGGCTTCTCTTCATTTTATCTTCACAACAACCCAGTGATGTAGAAAGTGACTGACCCAAGGTCACTTAATAAGCTTCATGGCTGAGTGGAGATTTGAATCTGGATCTCCCTGGTCTAAATCTAACACTCTCACCACTAATCATACTAACTTACCTTAACGTTCCTATACTGAACCTAGTATAAAATGGACAGTGCAGAGTAGGAATATGCAATAAGCAATTAAGCTGTAGGTGTGCAGAGTGATCTCAGCTTGACTATGGGTTGTTGTGCTATAGAGTAAATGGGGGAATCTGTCATGATTTGGGAATTGGTTGCTGGCACTAGCCAACCTTTGGCCATCTGAGCGATTTCCAGGCAGTTTGAGTTCCAAGAGTGTTGCCTCATAATAAATTCAGATAGGTAGCTGTGTTGTTGTGAAGTAATATAACAAAGTTTGAGTCCAGCGGTACATTTAAGAGCAACAAACTTTAATTTGGGGTATAAGCTTTAGTGTGTATGCACACTTCTCTCTTTTTTTTTTGGCCCTCCGAAGGGGATTTTTTTTTAATTTTGTATTTTCTACACACTACACACTACAAATATGGGATGTGGTAAGGAATACTAATGCCCGATCACTATTACTATGGGAAATAGGTCAGGGAAATCTAGATACATAAATTCTACTGGATAGGGGAAGGAAAACTACCACTCTGTTCTAAATCTCCTACTGGATATGGGGGATAGGGTGAAAAATAATACAAATCACGATCTGAAAAGCTAAGAGAATAGATCTTTTTAACCTATTAATACAGGTTATACAGAGATTAGTTTGATTATACAAATATAAAATTATTAGCTAGGCACAATTACTGCCCTTAGCACTCATGCTTTAGTTTTAGAGACTTTTCTTCTTAGATTTCTTTGTTTTCTGCAATTTGGGAGCAGCTACTCCTTTCTCCGATTCAGATGATTCTGATGACGAGGAAATTTGGCTTGATGAATCCTGTGAGTAGGACTCCTCCTCCTCCTCTTCTTCCACAT
>NW_015173124.1:1938923-1955688 GCF_001447785.1 Gekko japonicus | reverse complement strand
ATTTAAGTAAGTTTCCACTGGAAGTTTATTTTTCTTTATAAAATCCGGATAAGACCTGTACGCCACATCCATTTCCTTAATTAAGTCTTCTTGTTTATAATCCATTAGTGGTGCCAAGGCAACCGCCAAGAGTTCCTTTAAGTCCTCATTCTTATCTTCAGGTATCCCATGGAAACGTAGAACATACATGGATCTTTCCAGCTGGAGCTGTATTAGTTGAGTTTTATCCAAGGATCTCTCCTTCTCCTCTTCATCCACTCTTTTATTAATACTCTCAGTCTGTTTTTCCATCTTTTTCAACGTTTTCTCAGTTGCTGAGGTTCTCTTATCCATCTGCTTTAGTTGTTTTTGCACATTATCTAGCTTGGTGTTGAGAGTAGTCATCTGATCCATTAGAGGGCGCAGTGCATTTGCTAACAACGAAGAGAAGTCTGTAGATGCTTCCTGGTTCTGGGAGGGAGTCGTTGGTATGTTATTTTCAGTCACCAGTTTTTTCTCCGGCGCTCTCTGTCCTCTCCCAGCCTTAATATCAACAAGAAGTAAGTTTTCCAAAACAAAGCAAAAGTTATACGTTTTAAATCCGCTTCGTATATTTTAGCAGCTTTTGCGTTCGCTTAACTTCTTATGCACTTGGTTTGGCTTAAAGTCTCTTTATTTTCACTTTAAAACCATTTTTTATAGTTTACTCCGGGGGGGGGCTTGAAATCTTCTCCCCACGTGCTTCAAACTTAGGCACTTCCAATTACTACCAAGGCTCCATTCACTTATTTTTCACCTGAGCTTTGCTTAATTCACAGTTTGTAGCCTTGGAGGTCTTTTGGAACATGAAAGCTTATACCCAGAATTAAACATTGATGCATTGATGCTCTTAAAGGTGCCACTGGACTCAAACTTTTCTCATAATACATGTGATAGTAGTTAGGGGGATCCAGAGGTAGCCCCTTTCTATCCCTCCTACGTACCTTCGGGACCGTCTCTCCCGATATGTCCCTCGAAGGGCATTGAGATCAGCAGATCCTGGTGATTCCCGGCCCCAAAGATATCCGGCTGGCCTCAACCAGGGCCAGGGCTTTCTCAGCCTTGGCCCCAACCTAGTGGAACTCTCTGCCGAATGACATCCGTGCCCTGTCTGATCTATTAAAGTTCCGCAGGGCATGTAAGGCAGAGATGTTCCGCCAGGCCTTGAGGTTGAGGCCAGTGATGGTTCCCTTACACCTACCTGGCACCAGTGTCCCCCTAAGCTGAGTTAGTGTAAGCTAGCACACAATTTTTTAGCCTCTGGCTCACATATTTTTGTCCTAGCTCAGGGAGGATGACTCCAGAGCAAACTAATTTATGTAGTAACCAAATCGTTCACTCACAACTTAAATGCCAGCAGCTCACAAAGTAGAATTTTTGCTCACAAGACTGCACAGCTTAGAGGGAACATTGCCTGGCACCCTCCCCTCCCCTTTCCCTTATGAAAATCTGAATGCTAAAAATCTGTATGTGAAATATGCCATCTTGTTAAAGTGCTTAAATACTTATGCTAAATGTTTTAATATGGAATTTTGTAGTTTTAACTGCTTTTAAAATTGTATTGGATTTTATGTTGTTGTAAACCACCCTGAGCCCCGCATAAGCGGGGAAGGGCAGTTAAGAAATCGAACGAAATAAATAAACAAATAAACTTCGACCCTCCCAGCAGAGCTCTGTCTGACAAGCCAAAAGACAACAACAGTCTCTCTCTTCCAAGATGCACTTTCAGAGCCTTGCAAATTATACCCAGGTTTCATGAAAACAAAGGAGGAGAGAAATCCTTTTTATCAGTATTGTTTTAGCCCAAATTTGGTGCCATAGATTTTAGTCTGATCTAAAGAATCTTTATAGATTAGTTAAGAGGCTCCAGCTATTTGAGCCCCCAACACAAGACCCTGTTTACCTACATGTATGAAGTATGGTCGAGAAAGGTGCAAATGGCTGATGAGTTCTGTAAACTTTCTAGTCTTTTATCCTGATCCTTGCCCTGCCATTGCACTTCAGAGCTGATAACTCTGTATTTGAGTTTACTCTTAGCTTACTTTAATATGTTTTATGGTGTTTCATTTAACATATGCTTGTTCACCAATCAAGATGTGATGCACAAACACACAACACTTCAGAGGATATAAATGTTATTTCTCCACTTCCTGCTTGCTCCATTTGCAATGATTCACTAATGAATTTGGCCACATATAAAAGGTAACATCCTCAGTTTCATTTGGATTGATGGTTTTTGCTTAGGCTGGTAGTATCACTCACTGGAATCATCTGGTCCTTTGTATTCTCCTTCTCCAGGGTAGTCAGCTCACTTGGTGACAGCAGAGCTAGACGTAGCTCACGTACAACTCCCTCTGCCACATCACGCACTGGACGTCCGAGCACAGCCTGCAATAGATTGGACTAGATGAACTTAAGTCATTCAGTATAAATGTTTTAAATGCATTAGTAGAATTTTAAATCCCTACTCTATTCCCTCCCCTGTACACACTCACCCCCAATGAATACTTACAGAGCCTACATGAGCCCATTCCTGAACAGCATGAATCAGCTCCACCTCATCAATAGCCAGGCAGTTGCTCTGCAAGATAGTTTGCATGGCCAATTCGGACAGCTCCAAGAAGCCACGTGTGTGCACCACCTCCTGAGGAAAAAGATGTGACTCGTCTGAAGGGTGGAGGGCACTCTTTCCATGGTTTTAAAAAATGGTAGTGGCTTTGGCCTGTTCACATGGGAGAATCATGCAAATTCCTGTCTTCCTCTTACCCGGGTACAGTTCTCGATGAAAGCCAGGCAATGTGTCTGGAGATCCATCTGCCCATATGCTACTGCTGCCTGTAATAAAGTGAGAACAAGAATTGACAAAGGCAGTGTCTGAAGACATAGCTAGGTCAAGAGAATGGATCATCCACACAAATCACAGGAAGCTGACTGAGTACAGAAAATGAGAGAAAGGGTTCCGGGCTGAGACGGGCAGAATTGGCCTATCTGATTCTGGAAAAGGATTCACTGCGTGTTGTGGAGGCTTTCCTTCCGAGCATACCCATACACTGGAAGAGCCCTGAAAGTAACTTTTTCCCCACTATAGAGAACAATGGAGGGGATGGGGGCAACCTGTTTGGGGGCCCGTAGAATTGGACCCCCTGGTTCAATGTTCCTAAAACATGACAGGTATCTTCAGGAGAGGCTCCAGCAGCTACCCTATGATTTTGAAGCCTCTCCCTCAAATCCCCTCTCCTCCAGCCCCCAGAATATACCCTATGTTTTCGCCATTGACTTCAATGGCCCATAGGATATAATGGGGCCGAACTGTGGGAAGCCGATTCAGATCAGAGAATCTGTTTTGGCCCGCAGCAGCCTGAAAGGGGCCCGAATGGGCCATTTTTGGGGGTGCATTCGGTTCAGATGAACCAAATGCATATCCCTCCAGCAGTTGGCTTGCTCATGCTCTCTACAGCCGCGGGGATCCTGAGCAAGCCAAGGGAAGGGAAGGTGGTTTAAACTGCCTCTCCTTCCCTCCAGCAGCCGGCTTGCTCGGGCTCCCCGAGCAAACCAAGGGAAGGGAAGGTGGCGGAGCAGCTGCAGACATTGAGCCTCAGCTCCACAAGTAATGAGCATTTGAGCCCTGCCCCCAGTAGCCCTCAGGCCGGAGCTCCTGGAGCAGTCTTGGGAAGCGGATTGGCAAAAAGCAAAACCAAAAGTGCAGGAACTCGAGAGAACTCCAGGAATGGAGCCGGTTCCTCTTCCACAGCCCAAAATGCGACCAGGCTTCTTTCCTCCTGCTGCCTTGGCCCTCTGGTGCACGGGTGAGTCCCCAAAGTTTGACTCTTCCTCTACAAGTCTCTGGCGCTGGAGGTATTCGCCTCCTTCCCTCCTGCCTGCTATGGCTGCATAATTGTGAGAGATTTCTTAACATAGTGTTCCTGCCAGGGAAGCTGGGGACCCTGCCCATGAGTCTCCATTTCATCCTCACAACAACCCTGTGGGGTAGGTTAGGTAGAGAAGGGGAGATTTGGCCCGGGGTCACTCAGCCAGCAGAGTGAGAATACAAACCTGGGTCTCCCCACATCAATCTGCAACTCTGACCACTGTGCAGTGCTGCCTCTACTGATCTGTAATGTTCCAGAGGTGTTGTAATGTAATACTCAGTTTCTCAAACGAGTGTATGCCTGTCTGTTGGTCCACTTAGGAGTCTTGATCCTGGTTGTGTGGTGGGCTAGTTGTGGCAAATGGTAGGGAAGTATTTCTGTATTTCTGTATACAGTTGTAGGGGCTTTATTGCAATGTGGTATGGCCTGATATTATGTTCTTATTCCAGTGTGGGGTGTGTGTGGGGCAATGGAAGCTGAGTGATAGGGTCTCTCCAAGTGATTGCCAGAAGTGAGATGTGTCCTGGTCTTGTGTCTTACAGATAATCTTACAAATAGTCCTTTGCATTTATATCATGCTTTCAACTTTAAAAGGATCATAATGCTGATTGTGTGAACTTAGGCAAATCACGAGAGGTAGAGCAGGAAGGGTTGCATCAGTGCTTAGTTCTTGTGGCCCTTTCTTACACGCCCAGGGAAATGCTGATCACCACTTTGGGGCCAGGAAGCAATTTTTCTCCAGGCCAGTTTGGCCCCCAGTGATCCTGGAGGGTTTTTTTTTTATGATATTCTGGGCGTGAAACAGGGGTCACTGGGGTGTGTGGGGGGTATTGGTGAATTTCCTGCATTGTGCAGGGGGTTGAACTAGATGACCCTGGTGGTTCCTTCCCACTCTATGAGTATGATTCTATAATTCACCCAGGCTGGCTGTGGGCACGCCAGCACCTCGATCAGGCAGAAGCGCCTGAGATCCTCCCACTCCCCTTTTCCTTTGCCCGACTTGGAGGCGAAGGGAAGGGAGAGGGGGGAAAGAATGGATCCCAGGTGCTTCTGCCTATCAGAGGGGCTGGTGCACACTTCCGGTGATTTCAGGGGGTGTGGCATATGCTAATAAGTTATGCTAATGAGCTCCTGCAGCTCTTTTTCTATGAAATGACCCCTGGATTACACCATGCTCATGGTAAACCAACAGCCTAGATTATTTACCAAATGTGATTTTGCATTCATCCGGGAGCCTCCTTATGATATGGCTTGATGGGGGAGAGGGAATATTGGCCACAGGGGCTGAGATAAGGAAAATGGTGCCACTGTGGACAGGACCTGCAAAAATGCATGCCATCTCATCCACACAGCATGGAAAGGTACATTGACTGCAGTCCTTCAAAAAAAGATTGCAGCAAAGCAGGGGAAAGCACAGAAGCTGGATGAATAGAGGACCAGGGGTCTTGTTGTAGAAAAAGAGCTGCCGGAGCTCATTAGCATAACTCATTAGCATAACTTATTTGCATATGCCACGCCCCCTGACATCACCGGAAGTGACAGAAGGCCACACCCCCTGACATCACCGGAAGTGTGTCAGAAGGCCCGGCTACTTACCCTCCTGCTTCATCCTCATTCCCAAACGGAATGAGGATCGAAGCAGAGGGCGGGGTAAAGAAGGGGGCGGGGCTTCACCACGTGACCGCCCCGCCCCCTAGAGGTTCTCTTCCGGAGCTCCGTACCTGAGAGCTCCCCCCCGACTAGAGCCCTGTAGAGGACAATGCCATGTGGATGCTCCCCAAAACAAAGCTGCTGTAAGGAAGGCAGATAAAATATTTCTGTCTGAAGAGAACATGCCACAAACAAATGAATAAACCTGAAACAAAAGGAGACTCTATTGGAGCTGAAGAAAACGGAAACTGTGATCATCAAGCATCTGGAAGAAACAACCCAGCCCAGCCCTGCTCCTTGTTCAGATTAGCAGAAGATAAGTAACCCACTAGAATGATGAGCTTACTTATCATAAGAACATAAGAGATGCCAATGTTGGATCAGGCCAAAGGCCCATCCAGTCCAACACTCTGTATCCCACAGTGGCCAGAAATACCAGTGCCATCAGGAGGTCCACCAGTGGGGCCAGGACATTAGAAGCCCTCCCACTGTTGACCCCCCCCAAGCACCAAGATGACAGAGCATCACTTGCCCCAGAGTCCCTATCTATACCTTGTGGCTAATAGCCACTGATGGACCTCTGCTCCATATGCTTATCTAATTCCCTTTTGAAGCCGTCCATGCTTGTAGCTGCCACTATTTCCTGTGGCAGTGAATTCCAAGTGTTAATCACTCTTTGGGTGAAGAAGTACTTCCTTTTATCCGTTCTAACCCGACCGCTCAGCAATTTCATGGAGTGCCCACGGGTTCTTGTATTGTGAGAAAGGGAGAAAAGTACCTCTTTCTCTACCTGCTCTTTCCCATGCATAATCTTATAAACCTCAATCATGTCACCCCTCAGTCGTCGTTTCTCCAAGCTAAAGAGCCCTAAGCGCCTTAACCTTTCCTCATAGGGAAAGTGTTCCAACCCTTTTATCATTCGAGTTGCTCTTTTCTGCACTTTTTCCAAAGCTATAATATCCTTTTTAAGGTGTGGTGACCAGAATTGCACACAGTATTCCAGATGAGGTCGCACCATTGATTTATATAGCGGCATTATGATATTGGCTGATCTGTTTACAATACCCTTCCTAATAATCCCCAGCATAGCATTGGCCTTCTTTATTGCAGTCACACACTGTCTCGACATTTTCAGTGAGTTATCTACCACAACTCCAAGATCTCTCTCTTGATCAGTCTCTGCCAGTTCAGACCCCATCAACGTGTATTTATATTTAGGATTTTTGGCTCCAATGTGCATCACCTTGCACTTGGCCACATTGAACCCCATTTGCCATCTTGACGCCCACTCGCCCATCTTTGACAGATCCCTTTGGAGTGCCTCACAATCCTCACTGGTTTTCACCACTCTGAACAACTTCGTATCATCCGCAAATTTAGCCACTTCACTGCTTACTCCCATCTCCAAATCATTAATGAACAAGTTAAAAAGCAGTGGACCAAGTACTGATCCCTGTGGTACCCCACTGCTTACCCCCCTCCACTGGGAGAACTGCCCATTTATACTCACTCTCTGTTTTCTATTAATTAGCCAGTTTTTGATCCATAAAAGGACTTGTCCTTTTATCCCATGATTTTAGACTTGTCCTTTTATCCCATGATTTTTGAGCTTATCATGTAACTATCCTACTGAACTCACAATCAGGTTGGAGAATCAATGACAAAAGAGAGGTCTGTTCTTCCTTTTCAAGTCTTGTTCATAGGTGAAGTGGGACTTCTAATCCTCATTTAGTGATTCTGTCATGAGACACATGACTGGTTCTCTCAGTCTCTTTCATAACATTCAGTTAAATACAATGCATGATCTGATGTGATCACATCTACCACTGCCTGGTCTCCATATCATGTCACTCACTGTCAGGGTGAGGACAAGGCAACCTATAACATGATCCCATCACACTTATGTATTGTGTTCAACTTGACAGTATGATAAATATTGGGCAGGGGAACACAGTAGTAACTATCCCATGTCTCTAGTTAGACATTCTGTGTGGAAAGGGGTGATGAATGATTCCTGATTAATTAACAGAATTAAAAGGTGTGAAGTTGTACATGTGGTTTAAAATATAGGCTCAGGTCTCAATGTTGTTTGCTGCAGGGTTTTGTTTTTTTTTAATCACATGAACATTCACATACTCAAAAGGCTGCCTAAAGGCAGAGCATGCAGATATTCTCCAAGTAATCAAGCAAGACATTGGTAATACTTGCCCTTCATATCACTGTCAAAAAATTCCCAGGATCAGCATCCTCCAGAGTGTCAGCAGAACCATCTGAGGATTCAACGCTGAGGACTTCCTGAGGGAGTGTGAATATGGTGTGTGTTTGTGTGTGTGTGTGTGTGTGAGAGAGAGAGATACAAAGTAACTACATGATCAGCACGCACATAAAGTGCAGGTGTTTTGTTTTACTACTTCCCATGGGGATAAAACCACTAACTGATCTATGAGATGCATCCGAGGCTCAGTGAGCATGAGTTGTTGATGGGAGCCAGGGGGAGGAAGAAACAAATAATTTCTATTGCAGTGTGCATATACAAAAACAATATATTTGTGGCAAGCCACACTGTCCTCACAGTAGTTCTCAGGATGCACTGGTCTCACCACACAGCCAAGCGTGTACCTCATAACTGATTATTCCAAAAATGGCAAACAAATGACCGCAGTAAACATTGATAACTTGTCAACCCACCTGTGACCACAGAAGTGTTATTGTTATTTCCACCAACATCAAGCTCAGTAAAAGAGAGAATGTAACAAGAGATGTGGCTTTCAGGCAACTCAGCCTCCACTAGTGGCCATAGGAATTCTGAGACATGGATATCACCAGCCTGATTTAGTACATATCCCATCAGGGAATCTCATTTCTCCTTCAGGGACAGTTCTCTGTATCACATGGGAATGTGCAGAAACTCTACTAGACGGGACGTGGAGTGATGTTTTCCCAAGAGGATGTAGGCTACACCCGCTTCAGAGAGATCAACTAGTTTATATATTTTATCCTTTGCAAAGTTAGATAGCATAACTCATTCCTGATTTTTAACAAGAAAATTAACTCATGTCATGAAGAAATCTAAGTGCAGGACCAAGAGCTAAAGTTTGTTTGCACCATCCTGGAAGAACAGCACGGAAGCAAGTATCAAAGATTTACAACCAGAGGAAGTTTGCACCAGGTTGTAAGTGTGAAATTGGCAGCGCAGTGCCCTGAAAGCTGGCATGAGTGGGCACAAGTCTCTTGCCCTGATGACTCTGAGTAATATAACTGAGTGTCCTCCTTCCAGGCTATGTAGGCAGTACACAATCTCTGCCTAGCACTGGTGAAGGCCTGGGTGTCAGGCCAATGACATGCTCTCTGTGAACTCAGTGTGTGTAATTCAGTGTGTAGAAAGACAGACCAGAAGAAATTATCCAGCATGTGCTGTGGGCAACTGTTTGCCTTCACTCCAATCCAAAAAGCCTCCTTCTTTTTCTGATAGCTGCAGCTGCCAGTTTTGGGGGAAGGGGATAGGATGGGAGAGACTTTGGGATCTACAATGATCTTTGGGACAGCACAAGGCAGGAAGGAACACAGAGCAGAGGAAGCCTCTACTTTTCTGTGGTAAACTAGGACCCAACCACCCCACTGTCAGGATTCATAAGGGGTTCCATGGTTGGCAGAATCAAAGCAACTAGACAAGACAGGAGAGACTTAGAATAGTCTTTCCAGGCTTGAACTATAGAAGAGGAGGAAGAAGAGGAAGAGGAGGAGGAGGAGGAGGAGGAGGAGGAGGAGATTGGATTTATACCCCGCCCTTCACTTGGAGTCTCAGAGCGGCTTACAAACTCCTTTCCCTTCCCCTCCCCACAACAGACACCCTGTGAGGTGGGTGGGGCTGAGAGAGCTCTGGCACAAACTGCTCTTTTTCAAGGACAGCTGTGCCAGAGCTTGTGACTGACCCAAGGTCACATCAGCAGGTGCAAGTGGAGGAGTGGGAAATCAAACCTGGTTCTCCCAGATTAGAGTCCGCACACTTAACCACTACACCAAACTGGCTCTATAGCATCTTGGTTTTTACCTCTGGATTGCTGCTTTCGTTCTTTTTGGTAAAATCACCTTTCCTTTCTATACTAGCTCACCTCAAAGGCAGAGGCCCTGACACAAGTGGTCCCAGAATGATGTAAAACAAGTTGTAGCATTGTTGAGTTGGTAATGAGCACGGGTAAGAATTGGAGAACGGAAAGGGGAATCCATCCACGATTGTGTGGGAGAAGGATAGCATGAGACAGACATGGGGGAATTTAGCACACATCATCACGCTGACGACAGTTTCTGGTGAACTGGGTTTGCCCTGGCCACAAAGGTCATCACAACACATAGGGAGGTTTTCCTCTTTGCACTACATTGCTCTTTTTGCATCAAAACAGGAAGAGGGAGGGAGAATCTGTGAACCCACAGTTCTGTTTGTAACAACCTACAGTTTTCACTACTTGAGCTACAACAGCTTATTTTAATGTCACCTACCACTTTCTAAGAGTTGGGATAAGGGATGGAACTAATCTGACATGTGTGTGAAATAGTTGCAACAGCTATGAATGTCACTGTAGGTACTGATCAATTACTTGTTGATGTTTCTTAATTCCTGATGAAAAAATTAATATGATACCAGTATCCCTTGCTTATTTTGACCATTTTAAGAACAAATGCAGGTTGAGAAAACTTAGTGATTACGAATGTCCGTAGTCAGTTTGAAACCAAGTCTTTTGGCTAGTTGCGTTAAGAATGCTCCGTTGTACAGATAAAATCTCTATGCAACCCTGAGTTCAGATAGTCATTACAAACAGGAATTGTGTGAAAGTGTTTTAAAAAACAACAACACAATCAGCTCTGAAATTTGATTACTGTGTTTATGGTTCAGACTTTGCCACATTGAATGTGGAGGAATTAAAACATTATGAATGCGTACAGAGCCACTGCAGGTCCATACACCACCACCACTGCTTCCTGCTATGAAATCACTTCCCTAAGGTGTCACAGGTGCTCTGTTCACTTGGTGCTGTGGTGGAGTACAGAGCGGAAGGAGGAGAATATTCCCATTTCCCTCCCATCCCAGAAAGCAGAGGGGGGGGGGCTTTTCACCCTTTTTCTCTGACTCCACACGCTGAGTGAATGAGCACTTCTTAAGGTGAGTTCCCCCGATATACATCTGACTGCAAGTCTAGGCCTGTACCTGTAACTTTACACACATCAGCCGTATCATGTTGTTTGACCCTAAGACTGGAGAGCTTGTTGCTCAAGGGCAGATCAAATCATCTGCTGGGCAGGGTAGGGTGGGGGAGATCAGTGTACTAATAGTGTTTCTTCTAGCCTGGCATATATCACTGTAGTGTAGGAGTCACAACAGTGTCAATTCCTACCATCTTTGAACACAGTGTCATGACACTGCCATCAGGCAGAGATATTAGGGCACTGACCATTGACTAGGTGCATTGAGAGTGGATGCCTGAAGCAAGACCAGTATCTCTCTCTCTATTATGTCTAATTAGTGCTGTGATAGCGGTACTTCCACAGAAATCTAAGCAGAGGCCAATCTGAAAAGCAACACCACTGAAAGTGATTAATCTACTTCAGCTCCACCACTTCAAAATGCTCCTGCAGTAATTTAACTAGGAAGCAACATCCGGAAACGAAACGTGTATGCACAAGTGTAAGGCGATTCATCAGGAGGGGGCATACTGCACCCTCTATGCTGGCTCTGTCGAAGAATATTCTAACACGAAAGCCCAGTGTTCAATGAACAAATGAGAACCATGGCACAAAGGAGCTGCTGTGAGAGATCCTTCGTTCCAAATCTATTCGAGATACGCAAGTCATCCCTTCAGGACAGGAGTAGGCAGTATTTGAAACACAGCCTCTTTTTATGAAGTGAATTCAGGCTCTAGATTGCAATCTCTCCCTCTATGCCCAGCTCAGGATCAGGGCTCTTCATCTAGACAGAAGATTCCTGCACTTTCCATTCACCACTGCTGCACTAGACCAGAAATGTGGCTATTTAAAATATTTATACCCTGCCTTTCAACAAAAACCAGGTTCAATCAGTTCAGTAAAAAAAACAAAAAAAACCCCCTCAGCCGAAAATTTAAAAAAACAACACAGTCTATCCTATTGCAACAACCAGAATTCAAACCCCATTCCTTGCACCTTGTCCTGAACATCTGCCAAAAGGAAGCCCTCTTCACTTCCTTTGATATGCCATTCCTTACAATGGGTGTAACAACAGGAAAATGTTTGAACTGTGGCAGAAGATGAGTGTACAGCCTTGGATGGAGAAATGGCAAGGAGAAACTGACGTGAGGCGATACCTGGCAAACAGTCCTATATGGGGAGAGTGGGTCCTTTTTTTTTTTTTTAAAGAGCACCTTACACTGCTAAATAGATAACCTGTGTACTCATTTTAGAGCAACTACTATATGTTTAAGCCAATTAGCCCCTCACAACAAACAAGCTACCACATTTTGTACCAGAACAAAGTTTGAGTCCAGTGGCATCTTTATGACCAAAAAAGTTTTATCCAAGGTCTTAAAGGTGCCATTGGACTCAAACTTTGTTCTGCAGCTTCAGACCAACACAGCTACCCACATGTTGTACCAGTTCAAGTTTCCAAGTAGCCCCAAGTAAAATGTTACAGTAGTTCATTCGTAAGGTTTTTAAAGCATTGATCAGATTGGCCACAGTGACTAGCAGGGAGGACATGTGATGAACCAGATGTAATTTGTAGAAGGTGCTTCTTGCCACAACACCTGTTTCTAAGGGTCTATTAGCATCTCAGATTCTTCACTTGATTCACAAAAGATAATTTCATCCTATCCAAGAGAAGCAGATCCTTTCTCTCAAGAACATCACCCCAACCAACCAGCACTGCCTCTGATTTGTCTGGATTAAACTTCAGGTAGTTCTGCCTTGGTCACATGACTACAGCCTCAACACATCTGTTCAATACTGCAGAATCTAGGGAGCAAAGAAATATAGAAGTAGGTGTTACCAGCATACTGATGACACCTAACGTCAAAGCTCTGGACAACTCCAATTAGTAGCCTGACTTGAATGTTCAAGGGCACTGGTAACAATACTCTGCAGCATTCTGCAAGTCAGATCTTGACCTCTTTGATTGTCTTTTCTGTCAGGATGCACACAAAGAGTTTCCAAAAACACTGCAGGAGCTAATACCTATTCCATGCTGTAAAAGATGTAATAAAAGGAAGTGATCCATTGTACAAAAACCAACCAAAAATCCTACAGGATCAGCAAGGACAAAGTGCCTTTATCAGACTGGAAGGGAAGATTGCCCACCCATGCAAGTAAAGATATCTTGCTCCCAAAACCAGATCTGAAACCAGGCAGAAATGGATGAAGGGCAAATGTTTCATTCTGGGGGAACAATAGGGGACAAAGCCCTCTGGCCCTGCTCTCCATGGCAAATCAAGAGCCAGAAACAGCTGACTGAAACGTCAGTAGTTGGAGCTGTTTCTAGCAAGGAATGGACTGAACCTTCCTTCTCTGTCTGCGATCCCCTTCTGATGTCAGACAATCAGGCAAGCCCTCGGGGCAATTCTATGGACAGGAAGAAAAGGGAACAAGATATAACAGTCTGTTCCTTTCTCACTGATAGCCTGCAGGAAAAAGCAAGGCAAGCAAGCAAGGTGGTAACAAATGAATATAGATGTAACTGTTACGAACTGAAGCATGACTGACAACCTCTACAGCCCATGGTGGTCCTGTGAACTTGAATAAGCAGGCATCTGGCCAGCATGGGGTACAGCTGTGGTTGCATTTGGAATAGAAAGACTGGGTTGGGTGGGCATTCAAGACTGCCGTGTAGACATTTGAAGGACCATCTTTTCTGATATGAGCTCATGTGGCAACTTTGCTCAGCACAGCACCACCACCACCACCACCGCCTCACAGCACCAAATCCTGCAAAGGCTCATTCTGTCTCTGCTTGCTCCCAGGCAGGTTTCCCCCATAGCCTTGCAGAAGAAATTCGGAAGACTTCATCTCTCTTGCAATTCTGCAATGGATGCAAGACAGAACTTTCAAAGGAAGGCTTTGAACTCTCTTGATGGCTTCCATGGCCTGCTTGGTCCTTATAGAGTGGAATAATTTATAAAGTTTTTGCTGGTAGTTTTAAACTTTCTGTGTTTTATATGGTTTTTATTGTTATTTATTTATTTAATTTGTATCCCACCCTCCCTGCCATGGCAGGCTCAGGTTGGCTTACAGAATATATATAAATATTAAAACAAGATATGTTAAGACACAAAAGTTAAATTAAAAACATAACATATACAATTTAGACTTCAAGGCATTTAAATATTAATAAAAGATGGCAGCGTTCTCTCAGCATCCGGTGGTCAACTCTCAGCATCTGGTGGTCAATTAATCAGGATGATACACTCCCACATATTTTCACCCCTACAAGGTATTCCAAAGATTGCCACATAAACTCAGCAAGTATCTATCTCACCAAACTTTGTTTTCAATTTAATAAAGTTTGGCTGAATGGGTTTACCAACTTTCCCAAATCTGGAGAATATATATTTGTTTCAACAGGCTTTTAGTTGTTAAGCTAGTGCTGATGTTGGGGCCAGGGCCACGATATTTTTTTTAATATGTCACCCATCTTGGGACCCAGTTGTCTAAGACAAACATGAGTTTATAAATGTTTTAAATAAACAAGCAAACAAAATCTCCTGTAACACCCCATGTCACAATATTGTAGCATGGCCATATTCCACGGCATCACCAGCATGTAGTCAGGAACCTGGGTCTCAGCAATGACATCTTCCCATAGAAACCATTGACCCCACCAACAGAGCACTTTCTGCAAGATGATATCAGCATTTACGCCAGGATCACAATCTGGAAAGGCTTCGCTACAGCAGCTTATCTTTCAGAGATTCTTTCAACAGTGGCTAAAGGTTAGCAAGGAGAGTATGTCTGTTTGATACTCAAATAAGCAAAATGCAGATGGGATGGGCATACCTGGCCCGTGGTTCAGAGTGTCTTCAAAATGCATGTTCTTACTGTTTCCTTGGATGATAATATCAGACACATTGTAGTGTGGGCTGGAGCAGCACTGCATGGCTGAATACATGACACACACTTCATAGCATAGTACTTAGCCATGAATGAAGCTACACAGAACAAAAGGCTGGCTGCTTCCCTAGACAAAGTCAGAACAGGATCTTTTGTTACAGCAAAGTGGGCTGGGGGGTGGATTTGTTGCTTTGCAATATGTGGAGACCCCATGTTAACATATAGAGACTACATTTTACCCATTGAGCAAAAAAATTAGATCCAAGCAGAATCGGAGTGAAGCAAAAGAAATCAAATACCCTGTTTTATTTATTTGATCAACAGCTTTGCATGTGTGTATTTTTGGTAGCTGCCAAAGACCCACAGACCGGCTGCTCCTGAACTTCTGCTGCTGAATTTGGCTTTTGTGTCCCAGCTGGTGTGTGATCAGCCGGTGGGATTCTGTCTGCCTTAAAGCGGCAGGTGTCTGCCAAACAAAGGCCACAGCACAACAGGAGGCCTCGGTGAGGTCCCGTAGCAAGACCTCCTATGAGGGAGGGGGAACTGGATTGTGGCTTCTCTGTTGCCCTGCAAGGGACAGCACAGTCTATAGGGGGGGAAAAGAGCAGGCAGGCATCATACAAATTATACAAATCTGTTTGTCTGCTCTTCGATGCTGTGCTTGTGTGCTGGATAAGCCAATTTACAGTAATCAACATTTCTTCCCTTCCAAATCATGCAATCTCCCCACTTTCCCAGCTCCTCTTTCCCAAATCTGAGAATTAAGGCATTCTCCCCCCCACACACACACAAACACAGTTGTAATAAAACAGTGAGACACTTGGCCTTTTGTTTGTTTGAGTTTTGAGATATTTACTCCTGTAGATGGAGTCAGTGCTGGAGAGGGAAATATTCTTTTTAGTCCAAATTTTTAGTAACGGAGGAGGAAACGCCAAACAAATTGAAATTAGCAGTAGACAGATGTTTGCAGACAGAGGCGAACAGTATAAAATAGCAATTTTCCTGATACCAAGTCCAGAGTAATTTAATGTTGTACTCAGAGCCACAAACTCCTTAGCCTTTCCTCATAAGGAAACTGCTCCAATCCCTTGAACATTTTGGTTGCTTTCTGAACCTTTTCCAGTGCTAAATGGCGCAATCCTAAGAAAACTCCTGGAAGTAAACCCCACATAGGATTCTAAGTAGACATGCTTAGGATCGCATTTTAAACACAGCAACCAAAGTATAGACAATGCTCCATATTTGAACACACCATAGATCTTTACAAGAGCATAGATCTATACAAGATCTATAATATTGGCCATCTGGAGTTTCTTGGAGTTGCAGATAGACAGGATATTTAGAGGCACCTAGGCAAAATTAGTATTTTGAAGTCTTTATGAATTTTCTTTTCCATGCTGGCTCCCATACCCAAAAGTTCCTAGGACCCACTTTACAAGTTAGCCTGCAGCTCTCTCACAACCAATGTCTTGTACCTGGTAGCATGGAAGTATTCTTTCTCACCACAGACAACTATTTACAAGGCAGCTGATACAGCCTTGATGCTTCCCCACATCCCTCAGCATCCATACTGTAGCATAAGTTCCCTCAATACACATGCTTATCTATTTTTACATCTTCTCCTCTACCCCAGAACAAATAATCCCTAGCCATCCATCAATCACTGGAGCTTCATGTCTTTTAACAGGAAGCAGGAAGAATATCTACGAAGAAAATACCGCTGGTCTGGCTGAATCATTCATTGGCTGCCTCTGCTCTTCAATCAATCAACGGCTGTAGGGACTGGCAGACAGAGCAGGGTTAGGAGCTGTACAACTCACCTGTAAAGCCTCACAGGCCTGCTCCACAGTCAGCGAATCTTTGATGAATTCAACACACAGCTGAAACAAAAAATGGTTGAGAAGGGTAAGAGACTGAGAGTGGAGGGAAAAACTCTTGTGCATGCTTGCAGCAGTGGCAACCACTGCACAGTCTCAGGTCTGTTGCCTTTCCTGACCTGACATCTCTCCCACGTGTCATTTACATTCGTGCTTTGTAATCTGTCCTCTGCACTTGGCCTGTGTTCTAATTTGACCTTCAATGAGGTTTTCTAAACAATGATATTACCAAATTAGGATTGTTTCACATAATCACATAGCAAATTGACCAAGAAAACAGCC